>NC_137832.1:61397784-61555284 GCF_963921795.1 Nannobrachium achirus | reverse complement strand
AAGTATAACAACACCCATAGTGGAAAATGTCGCTGCAGGCTAACAGAAGACTAGTGGCACTGGTTCAATATCAAACCTCTTCTAAACTAGGCTACCACTGCGTTTCGCTCGCTTCACTGCTGACACAATGAACTTGAAGCTGGGCTGAATGAAGACGGAAACAATGTGGAACGTATGACCAACATCTGACCAATCACAGTAGCCGAACTAGCTGGGTAGTCAGAAACACCTCGGAGGCACAGAACACCTCAATTTAGTTCTGATGTCGCCAATCCGAACCTCTGAGTGACATGTTGTCATGTAGTTTTGGACCAGCTGAACCAAACAAATGTCGGTTGATCTGGTGTAACATGCAATGAGCTTTACAGTGCCTCAAACCACCTGCAACCAATAATAGTAGGAGTGCTATGTGATGATAACCATACCTCTACTCTGTCCGTCATTGTCTTCAGTTCCTGTAGTCTGCTACTGATGTGAGACTTCTGACTGTTGTTATTGGCAACCTTGACAAAACACACCAACACACGCACGTAGAGAGACAAGACATGTACAGTAGTAAGAAGACAGGTAGAGAGGGACAGACATGTACCACTGTCTGTGGATCAGACAGACTGGAAGACAGCTACCTCTGTCTTGATGAGGACCTGGGTGTTGGTCAGAACACTCTGGATTTTCTCCTGGAATTTGAGTTCTACAGTCAGGAAAGACAACTTCTCATCGAAACGGCTCACCACCTCCTTCGCCTGGAGAGGAAAGGAAAGGAGAGGTTTTTATTGTAGCATGCACTTACAATACAGCTGGGGCAACAATGGAGGCAGTACAATTCTTGTTCTTTGAACATCCTCAACAGTGCGACAACAATAAAATACAATAAGAATAGCAAAAAATAAAATCAAAATTTAAAAATGAAAAGTACAGAGAAGGGAGGAGGATATGTCATGCTCCTGGCAGTATAGAAAACCAAAACAAACATTACTAGATGTTTACATGTAACGGTTTCTTGTGAAACAACTGTCACAATAATGTACAATACATTCTCATGTTGAGAGATGTTGAGTTGGGTTAGATGTTGGGGTCACAGGTCACCTGTCCTATGCTCTTAGACTCTGTGGCCTCCATGTCCGTCTTCAGGGTCTCCTCTGTGGCGTCGATGCGTTTAGTCGACTTCTCCAAACGCCTGAGGAGGGACTGCACCTCCTTTGGACTAAAGTTACCTCCATCACTGAATAACCTATGAAGAGAAGAGAAGAGAAGAGAAGAGAAGAGAAGAGATTGTGCAGCATTATAATGTACAATAGTACTGTATAATAGTTCTGTAGTTTTGCAGTTGTACTTACGTACTGTAGTAGTAGTAGCCTATACTCTAGTTCATGGTTCCCCAATTAGTTTTCCCCAAGGGCTGAACCGAGGGCCACAACAGGGGGCGATGGCGGCGTTCCTGCTACTCCAGCGACAGTTCAGATATCGTCGTTGTCGGGTGAAAATCTTGTATGTCCAAAACCGTTCGTTTTACATTTATCATTTATTAAATTATTTAAACTAGTGAAAACAGCCGATCTACAAGCACACAACGCCTCGCACCGCTTGGCATTGTGTGCTTGTAGATCTGCTGTTTTCACTACTTTTGTGCGACGGCCTTGTATGATTTGCCAAAAAAAACGTACAAATTTGGAGATACGAGATTTCCACCCGACAACGACGATATACTAGTGTTGTTGCTGCTCTTATACCACCATTATTACTGGGGTTGGTGTGGGCCAGACAGTAGCCCCCCGCGGGCCGCAAATGGCCCGCAGGCCGCCTATTGGGGAACCCTGCTCTAGTTAGTACTACTGTCATGGTACAGTAGCAGTACCTGAATGACTTGAGGAGAGCAGAGCTGATGTTTCTCAGCTGGTTCAGTCTGCTGAGGATCGACTGTCTGAAAACCTTCTGGGAACTCTGGGTGACTTCAAGATGTTTATCCAGCCTGTCCTGGAGGGACGAGAACAAGGACACCAGACTACAAGAGCAGAGAGGAAGAGGGATAGTTGAAGAGAGGAGAGAAGAGGTTTTATATTATTTGCATAGAACTACATGGGATACAGCACAACCACTAAGAGAAGGCAGGCCTTTATTGGACACTGCTCCTACAGATTTTGCCCTAAAATCACACAAAGCGGTACACAGTATCTCCAGAGTCATGTCATCAACATGGATCTGTCCCATTTCCCATATTCCCTCCTGATTGGCTACCATTGTCTTCTAAAGTTTGTATATGCGACCTGATGGTCGCTTATCTCCCGATTAGGGAGTCTTACTGGTTTGTATTATTGTTATAAGAAGCCTATAATAAGTCTTAACAGTGGTCTGTTTGACTAGTGTTTGTTGGAAAGAGGCAAAGACGATATCATGTCCCACCACAAGGTGGCTCAGTCACCCCTTACTTTCACAATGCCAACAGAACCTGCATGGTGCATGTCAGACATGGCAGGAGTATGAATATTGATATTTGTACCGTTGTCACATGCTTTAAAATTCATATTAGGAAAACAGAGAAAACACACACAGCACCAAATTCATCTACATTGTTAGCTTCAGCGTCAGTCAGTCAGGCAGTCAATCACTCCATTGATCAGTCAGTCAGACAGTGGTAGCCTACCTGTCAGATGTTCTAGCATGCATAAATTGCTCCTCCATGTTGTAGATTTGAGTTCTGAAGTCTTCAGTTGTTTTATCGACGCTCGTCTGCAGGAACAGGAAGTCGTTCCTACAGGAAGTCAGTTCCTGCAGCACGAGCTGACAGTGGCTCTCAATACCGTCTCTGTGGAGCACTAACTCAGCTACGCACACGCACACACACACACACACACACACACACACACACACACACACACACACACACACACACACACACACACACACACACACACACACACACACACACAGGAGTAGAGCAAAAACCTGAGGGATCAGGGAGACAAAATACAACCACTCTGATTGCGACCGTCAGGTCGCAGTTACTATCAAAACCTCCACTGGCTGTCAGTCAGTCTGTCAGTCTGTCCGTCACGTCACACTTTTACCCTACTCATGTCTCCGCCACCGTTGCACCTACCTACTGAAACCTACCACCTCATTTCTCACATGGCCCTCTTCTAGTGCCACCATGAAGCCGATTCTTGCAAAACACATTTTTGGACACTGCTCCTACAGATTTTGCCCTAAAATCACGCAAAGCGGTACACAGTATCTCTACAGTCATGTCATCAACATGGATCTGTCCCATTTCCCATATTCCCTCCTGATTGGATACCATTTCCTTCTAAAATTTGTGGAGGGAGTCTTACTGTAAATTGTAATTAGGATACATTACCATCCATGGCATACAGATTGGACAAAATTGTTCATTAAAACATTTTTAACAACTATAACTGATTCTGCATCTTAGGTGATTTCATCTCGACATGAAACTTTGTACACACAAGCACACACACACACACACACACACACACACACACACACACACACACACACACACACACACACACACACACACACACACACACACACACACACACACACACACAGAGAGAGCATGAGCAGTGTGTTACCAGTGCGTGTGTGGTGTATGTCCTGTATGTGTTGTCTCCTCTGCTCCTGCAGGTTGACCAGAGAGTGGTGTTCTGAGCGCAGAGCTTCCCTCCTGCCCGTCACCGTGGCGACCGCTGAACTCAGCACCTGCTGGAACCTCAGTTCAACATGATCTACACACAGGGCACGCAACCTACACACACACACACACACGCACACGCGCGCGCACACACACACACACACGCACGCACGCACGCACGCACGCACACGCACGCACGCGCACGCACGCACACGCACACGCAAACGCATGTGTAACATGGTCACTTTACTAATCTCTCAAGACAGATTCTGCTAACAGTGGTGCCCCAGAGGCAAGGACAAACTAAGGAATTTTACCAAATAGGTTCCCAGATTGCTACTTTACAGATTTACTGTTTGGGTAATAATAATAATAATAATAATAATAATAATGATAATAATGCATTTTATTTATAACGCACTTTACATTCTTGCGAATCTCAATGTGCTACAGGATTAAAAGCATGACAAGAAAACCATGTCCAGGGAAAAATAAAATTAAGGAAATGCTTTGTTAAAAATGTCGATTTTTAGTTTGTTTTTAAAAACGTATGTATACAAATACTACTTACTACTTTCAGTACATACTGAGACCACCATTGGCCATTTAGATTAACTCCAATAAATCAGTAAGTGACCAAGCGTGAACCAGTACATTTAGGTGGTTGTAACTGTGTTTTTACTTTATTGTTCCTCTACTATAACTTTTGGTTGTTAGTCTTGTTACTATGTTGTCACTGTGATGTTACCGTGTCAGTGAGCATGACAGCTGTTCGGCAGGAAACGGCGCAAACTCCACTTCCCGTTCCAGCTCTGCTGTGGGTGTGTGGGCGGGGCATTCGAAGGCGGGGCCACTGTAAGACCCGCCCCCACTGGAGGTAAAGGTGACCACGTGGACGCAGTCATAGAGTTCAGCTAGACAGGACCGAGCCTAGACACGCGCACACACAAACGCAAAGTAAGTAAGTAGTAAGTAAGTAACTAGAAAGATGTAATTGGAAATTGCAACGGTGGTTGCCGTGACTATATTCTGCAGCAAGCTAACTGTCATGTGAAGCTCAACCAATGCTCCAGCTAGCACCACTCCTCAAATGTTTTTCCATCAATTTCCAATGGCACCTGATTCACAAAAAAGTTTATCTAGTGGTGAAAATAACGTTTTCCCGGGACTACAGTGTGTTGCCCTGTCGGGCAACCTAACTAACTAAGATGCATTGCGGTCATTCTGTTAATCTGCCTTTCGATCAGTTTGTTTACCTCAGTGGAGGACTTGGCAGGGTTTGGCGAGCCGATTGGTTGTTGCTCTGTCATCGGTTGTTGTGTCTTGACCCCAGACTGACCAATCATGTCTAAGGATACAGAAAACACTGAATGCACTGAATGTAACCACAGACAGACAGACAGACAGACAGACAGACAGACAGACAGACAGAGAGACATAGTCAAACTAACCGGTGCTGATAGCAGGATACAGGGCGTGCAGCTCGTCTGAACTCTGAGGAGGTTGAAGAGCGAGACGGGTGTGAATTAGATACGGTCTACTGTAGATGTTGGGTGAAGACAGGCGTTCAGATAGACCATGAGGCCGATTCTTGCAAAACACATTTTTGGACACTGCTCCTACAGATCTTCCCCTAAAATCACGCAAAGCGGTACACAGTATCTCTAAAGTCATGTCATCAACATGGATCTGTCCCATTTCCCATATTCCCTCCTGATTGGCTAGCATTGCCTTCTAAAGTTTGTGTACACGACCTGACGGTCGCTTATCTCCCAATTAGGGAGTCTTACTGGTGGTTCTAACAAAGGTCAACATAAACTCTGAAAAACCTATTCATCTGCAAGGTCAAAAGGTCAGGGCTCCGCATTGCTATTACTACCTGTGTGTGTGTGTGTGTGTGTGTGTGTGTGTGTGGTTGCTATAGCTACCAGTGTGTGCGTGTGGCTGAGGTTGTAGTACTGGCTGAAGGCGGTGCTGTAGGCGTAAAGTTGCTCCAGAACTTTAACAGGGTAACAGTCGACCACCTCACCGAGTTCACTGAACCACCGACTGTAACTACACGCACATGCACACACACACACACGCACACGCACATGCACACGCACACGCACAACCATATTAGATGAGTGTAATGACGCTGACATCCTCAGTATGTTTCTTACATTAATTACTCTTCGCGTACCTTTGTTTAATCTCATCCAGGCTGTTTAGAGATTTATCCAGGGAGTTTCTCAGGCCGTCCTCCGTGCTCTCCTGGCGCAGGCGGTCCAGCCACACGTCTAGTTGGGACTCTTTCTTCTGAAAAATCATCAACACCAAGCACTGTTGGTAACGAACTAACAAAGTCTATCAAATACAAACAATTTAAAAAAGAAAGTAACTGTTATGACCGTTGGACAGCAAAGAGAAAACACACTGGCAATCACATTCAATTCTTGTTATGCGTGTATAGTTAAAGAAAACGTTTTAAAACATCATGAAAGTAACACCAACAACACCAGAGAAAGACGAAATAAAGCCCCCAAAAATATTGAAAAGAGACAACGCTTCCAATAGGACTTGTTATCGCTACCGCACCAAGGGAGCTGGTGCGTCACATCCGCTTTATCTCGCACTCATCGTTAGAAATAGAATTTTCCGTCTCCCAGACTGTATGCCGGGAGCATTTGCAAATCGTGTGAGGTAACAGTCTGGCCACGCGAGACTATAAAACGGTTCCAGGTCTGAGCAGTTATAATTTCATGTATACTTCATATTATCAGCTGACCTGTACTTCCTGTTGCTGTGTGTGACGCAGTGTGTCCAGGAGTTGCTGTAGCTCTTGATCTGTTGTCTCTGTTGCCTGGCAATGTGTCTCCCATAGCAACGCCACACCGCCAATCACAGCACACACACTCCTACTGAGAGAGTGGGCGTGCTCCGCCTGGGTCTCGAACTCTCGCTGTACAACAGACATACAGACAGAAATGTAGCAATCAGGCGTGTTTAGAAACAGACCGGGCAAGGGCTCATTTGAGGACGGACGCAACCATCTATGAACAGATATCTGTCTAAACACCTGAACGTGGCCAGCACGCTCTGTCTTCTGGTCTGTGGAATGTACAATAATAGCACTGTTAACCTTTAATATGCCGTTTTTACTGTTGCTACACTTAAAAATGGGTGAATCAATACACATATTCAATCACAGCTATGTAGGTATTTGGTATTTGGATTAGAAAGTAAAGAAATAAGTGATACATTGAGTGGTAATTAAAATCGTACCTATTATTTTATAATGGATGATTTACTTTTCGGGCAAGTGGGCATGACCTGTAATTGCCCGACGGGCAAATGCCTCTGAGACATTAGTGTCAACCCCTGCTGGAAGGGCACCCCCTTCGAGTCACAGACGTTGGGTCAAGAAATCACAATACAGTATGACCTTTGGGTAGTGCGACAGTGTTGCAAGAAACCAAAGCAAACCATAAGTGATGACAGACAGATCACACATCAACAGATAAAGAGAGAGAAAGTGAGAGGCAGACAGACAGACAGACAGACAGACAGACAGACAGGTTTGACTGACATCTAAGGTGGCCAATCGCTGCTCAGCCTGGCTCTGGTGCTGTCCAATGAGAGACAGGAGTTGGGAGGAAACAATGTCTTGGACCTCTTCCTCTGACAGACCCAGCGCATTCAGCGCCACCTGCAGGACAAACACCGAACAACACATGAAACACACACACACACACACACACACACACACACACACACACACACCCACCCCAATGGCAACATTATGAATGTGTCAGGTTGTGTTGTTTAGTGTGTTGTGTAGTAGTAGTGTTGTGTACTGCAGCCTACCTTGCTGTGTTCCATTTCAGTCAAATAGCTCTGCCACATCTCCTCATAGTAACAAGTCAGCTGCTGTAAATACTTCACATTAACACTGTCTACACACACACGCACACGCGCGCGCACACACGCACGCACGCACGCACGCACACGCACACACACACACACACACACACACACACACACACACACACACACACACAGAGTGCGCGGTGAGGTTTACAGAACAATTCAGGGAAAGAAAGATGGGAGAGAATGTGACAGATAACAAGTTTTACCAATCTTCTGATTGACAGCTGTCAGCTGGTCGAACCAATCAGCTACCAGGGATGTGGAACAGGTAGGTGGGGCCAGGGAGCTACAGATGACATCAATCAATCAATCAATCAATCAATCTCTACTTTTCACTGTGTACACCGGCTCTACATAGCCTGTCACTCTGGTTGCACCATAATGATGTAATGCCATAATGACATTCCTTTATTGCCGGTACATCCCATTCTCCCATTGCCCTGTGCCTTTTCACAAAGTACATGCCATCAGCACCAAAACATTCTCTTCACATGCCCCAGACAGACAGAGATGTGTATTATGGGGTAGGTGTGCTATATACTTTATGTAAGCGGTTTTGCAGAATCTCTTGCATTCTGCTTGGATTCATTCGGGAGCAATACGTACTTCTGATTGAAAGTCAGTAAGTGACAATGATATTAGTATCATAGTAGTAATATTTGTCGTCTTCTTGGAATCCACAATGCTACTACAGGTGCACATAGCGTCCTGGCTGTCTGGTACGGAAGATGCTCAAAACATTAACCACAACACTTGAGCACAACTGGTGCCCGCATGAAGTAGTATTTCGCCAAATCAGGGCCGTGACCCAAACTGTTTGACACAATGCGTCTTGCTTCGTGCCGCGTTTTTCATTTTATTTATGAAGTACTTTTGAAAAAGGATGGAATTGTTTTTAATTGATGAAAAGTTGTTATTTCTTCATTTAAACTTTTAAGAATATTTTCCAGTAGGACATGGAAAAAAGGAGATACTGTAACTAAACTGTATACTTGCGACCCATAAAAATTGGTCCACGACCCATAGATGGGTTTGTTTGGGTAACAGCGCTCTACACCCAAAAAAATAGAGTGAAGGCCCAGAGGATCATCAAGGACCCCAGTATAGTATGAGTTAGTTACAGCATAGTTTTAGTTATCATGAGTTAGTTACCCCATACTGTAGTATTACTGCACTATGAGTTAGTGGCAGTATAATATAAGTAACAGTCTAGCAACAACGTACTGTAGTATTAGCTAGTTACAGCGTAGTTTTAGTTATCATGAGTTAGTTACCCCATACTGTAGTATTACTGCACTATGAGTTAGTGGCAGTATAATATAAGTAACAGTCTAGCAACAACGTACTGTAGTATTAGCTAGTAACAGCGTAGCACTAGTAACAGTGTAATATGAGATAGTGACAGCCAGTCTAGTATTGGTAAGGAACAGTGCAATACGAGTTACCAGAGGTCTATTATGACGTGAGAGCGTTGTTCCAGCAGGTCACGTTGAGACGTTCTCATCTCCTCATCCATCTGTTGAATCACACTGGGTTTCTGTATGGCATCACTACTGGTCTGATCCCTATACAGTAAGTTACACACAAATACTACTAATCAATACTACTAATATGACCATTACTAATATCATCAGACAGTGTTTATCTAATAACAACTTTACGAAATCTACTAGTCTACTACTACTACTACACCTGAAGTTGGTGATGATGTCATTGACTTGGCTCCTCCTCCAGGAGACGAGATGCTCCTCCCAGCGGAAACGCAGCGCTGACTCCTGCTGTAGCTCCGCCTCCAGGAGGTGCAGCAGGAGGCGCGACACGCTGCGGCGGTTAGCTAACAGCGCCTGGTTTATCATCTGGTACACAGACAGACAGGTGTTATGGTTTATCACTGGTTTATCATCTGGTACACAGACAGACAGGTGTTATGGTTTATCACTGGTTTATCATCTGGTACACAGACAGACAGTTACTATGAAAACCTCCACCGGCTGTCTGTCCGTCACTTCACGTCACGTCACACTTTTGGCCCTACTCTTATCTCCGGCACCGCTGCCCCTATCCATGACAAACTTTGCACACACACTCCTTGGCTGGCAAACCACGACCTCTGCCCCTGATTTCTCACATGGCCCTCTTCTAGCGCCACCATGAAGTTGCTTTTTGTAGTGTGTATACAATATACATGCGACCTGGCGGTCGCTTATCTTCCGATTAGGGAGTCTTACTGGTGACAAACCTTTATTTATCCTGGGAGCAACACTCAGGTGTCATAGCAGCGACAGTTAAGAATGAAACACAGTAGAGGTACAGGTAAAATTAAGACATAAACCAAGATAAATGAGGGTAAAATAAAATAATATAATGAGCACTAGATTAAATTCTGGCACTAGATGTGCACTGGGTTTCTGAATAAATGGATATACTGTAGGTTCAACAACAGTGAATATTATGTCTGCCAACACACCTTCAACAGTGGAGTCACTACAGTTATCGGCTGTCGGCTTGACGGTGTCAATAAAGATATTTGAAGGAGTTGGTGCACCGAATTGGAGATTAGATGCGCTGCTATCTTTGGACTTTGGACATCATTGCAATTAACGCTCAGTTGAAAGAGACATGACTCTTAATAATATGACAATAAAAAATATAGTTTTTAGGATGGTAGAGTTCACACAGACTATAAATAAATTACTTTACAGATTACAGCTTCAACAGGCATGTGTCAAAGTGTCTCAAAAGAGACAGACAAGAGATGTCATTGTTAGGGGTCAGGGGTCATGACTCATTACCATAGCTTCAGTGTCCAGTAGTCTGTGGAGGTCAGAGGGCAACAGGAAGCTGATCTTCTCCAGCAGACTGCTGTACTTCCTCAGCACAAGACTTATCTACGCACACACACACACACGCACGCGCGTACGCACGCACACACGCACACACACACACACACACACACACACACACACACACACACACACACAAAAGAGAAAGCAGAAACGTTTGATGGCTCACAGAATGGCTGCGTAATGCCAGCCATTCTGCCCCTGACTGTAAGGGATTGCCAATGGGGCTAATTTCGACCGTCAGATAGCAGTTACTATCAAAACCCTGGCTGGCTGGCTGGCTGGCTGGCTGGCAGTCAGTCAGTCAGTCAGTCAGTCAGTCAGTCAGTCAGTCAGTCAGTCAGTCAGTCAGTCAGTCAGTCAGTCAGTCAGTCACGTCACGTCACACTTTGCACACACACTCCTTGGCTGCCAAACCACAACATCCACCTCTCATTTCTCACATGTCCCTCTTCTAGCACCACCATGAGGACGATTCTTGCAAAACACATTTTTGGAGACTGCTCCTCCCCTTTTTGCCCTAAAATCACGCAAAGCGGTACACAGTATGTCTAGAGTCCTGTCATCAACATGGATGTGTCCCATTTAGCGCCACCATCAGGCCAACAGGCCTATTTGTGTATACATGTGACCTGATTGTCACTTATCTCCTGATTAGGGAGCCTTACTGGTGTTATGTGCAGGGTTGCAGTATTGATGCGCGTAAAGTTTAACACCAACTGGATGAGTGTGCAGTGATATTTTATTTAGTAGTAGTGTGAGTAGTACTGTACTTACAGCATTAGCCCTGTCTGATTCGTATCCAGTCAGTTGTCGGTCCAGATCTCTGATTCTTCTCTTCTTTAAGGATGTTTCCTCACTCACCCTATCCCATAGAGAATATAGTTCCTAAACACACACACACGCGCGCACACACACACACACACACACACACACACACACACACACACACACACACACACACACACACACACACACACACACACACACACACACACACACACACACAACGTACTTATGCAGTTTACAGTACAACTACTTAGTTTACAGTACAACTACATACTGTACAAGGCCAAACTGACCTATTCTGTCGACAGACAGTTACAACATATATATATATATATATAGGGTTAGGTTTTAGGCCAAAATGTCCTACATTTTGACACATTTATAGTATCCGAGGATCAGTACCACACACAGCACCCAGCAGTCAACAACACGCCATCTTCTATGTATGAATAAAAAGCAATGAATGCACAATGGTAAAAAGTCCACATCCAAATCCAATCCAGTCAATCATTAGCAATCATTAGTATTAGCCTGTCCATCCCAACCCTCTCCAACCAGCTGTTATAGATGAGGTCCAGTAGAAGGTACCTGCAGTGTGAAGTGTTGGAGGTGTTCAGTGTTGTCCATTCCGTCCATCAGGTTGTCCAATCTCTGGTGCTGTTCTGACAGATGAGACAATAACTGTCCACAGGCCTGCCTGTACCTGGCCTCGTAGTCCTGGACAACACACACAGTCAGTCACGCACACACACAAAATGAAGGAAAAATGCAGGTGTCAAAGGTTTGGAACTAAGGCAATCAGCCAGTCTGTTACTAAGCACAGGAATACTACGCACACCACGTCCTTGTGGTGGTGCAGGCTCACGACAGTGAATTCATTCAGGAGGTGTCTAAAAAAGACAGAAGTGGCCGCACACACTATAGCCAAGTGCCAAAAGTTTTATTACGACAGAGTAATAAACCGACGTTTTGGCAGCACAGCTGCCTTCTTCAGGGTATACAGAACACATTTCAAGTCACATTTAAATAAGGTGCCTGGGATATATACAACCAATCAGAAGCATCTATATACGAGCATGGGTTCTAATGGGACCTGTCCCTGTGATGGAAGCAAATGGGGATCAGGTGCAGTCTCTCACATTAACTGTTTAGGGAGGAGTTATACCTCATGAGTAACCAAGGTGAGAGAGAAAATCTGGAAACTTAATTCCTTGTCATCATGACAACAATACATGCAATGTATACAATACCAATCAAAGAAAGAACCATTAAAAACATTTGAGTGCAATGCAAAAAACACAAAAAGGATTACATATCGATCAAAGAAATAGTTAGAAATACACTTTTTATGTCCTGAATTTAGCTCTGTTCCCCTGAATAATCTGAAAGTGCGCCTCAGAGGTAGGTAGGCAGCCTGTGAATCAGAAAGGGGGAAAAATGTAGGATTAGATAGTTAATTTAAAATTACAAAAATATTTCTTTAATGTAAAAAAGGTTTAAGATCAAAATCAGCCAGTCTGTACCATAGAGGATATTATGGTCTCCCGTAAAGTTTTAAAATGTGCAGTTTCTTGTGTTAGGGCAATGTGCCTCATATTGGCATTAATAGCTCCAGCCACAAGCCAAGAGCCTGCTCAACACGTTTTTTTGTTCTATCCTAAATTAAGCATAGGCAATTATTTGTAATCCTTTTTTCCTCCAATTAACTCCTCCCACTGCTTGCCACTGCTGTAAAACTACCAGTGAGGAGCCCCCACTGGGAGGACACAGAGCCTTCGTTTTCCTCCTCCCACTCAACGTTCCCCAATGACAGGTGCTGCCCCAGCCTAAAGAATCACATGCAACAACTAGAAGCAGTGCTCTTCCGAGCACAGGTCTCCACCAGGCCGTGCATCCTGGTGGTGCTACTGTATAATAGGCTAATGTAAAAAGGGTGGCATATGTTTTTCACCTTAAATCTTTCATGGCAATCGGACGCTGCATGCATGATTTGAAGCATTGTGTTCCAAAAATGTGTTTTGCTAAAGTCTACCTGCTGGTGGCGCTATAACAGGCCAATGTGAAAAGGGTAGCATTTGTTCCTTGACCTAGTGGGTATATGTGTGCCAAATTTCACGGTAATCGCAAGCTGCGTTGATGATTTGAAAACGGAGCAATCCTGCAAACTTTGGAAGCCAATATTAGCCAAACAGGATGGAATATGAAATATCAGACGGATCGGACTTGATCAGATGACTATAGAGATACTGTGTACCGATTTGCGTGATTTTTGGATAAAATCTCAAGGAGTAATATTCAAAAATGTGTTTTACATAAGTCGGCCCAAAGGTGGCGCTATAAAAGGCTGATGTGAGAAATGCAGGGCAAAGGTTTATCCTTAGCCTCTAGGGAGTGCGCTTACAAAGTTTGGAATTGATCGGTGGAGTTATAGGTAAAACCACAAATCGGCCTGTTATAGCGCCACCATGAGGCTGATTTCAAAAATGTTAAGTGGCATTTCTTCCTCGACCTAGTGGGAACGTGTGTGTGCAATTTCATGATAATTGCACTTTACGTTTGGGATTTGAGGCATTTTGTTCAAAACGGCTCAATCCTACACATTTTGGAAGCCAATTTTGGCCAATCAGGATGGAATATGCAAAATTGGACAGATCCGTGTCAATCACATGACTGTCGAGATACTGCCTACCGATTTGTAGGATTTTTGGACAAAATCTGTAAGAGTAGTGCACAGAAATGTGTTTTGTGAACATCGGCCACTAGGTGGCGCTAGAAAAGGCCTATTTGAAAAATTTAAGGCAGAGGTTCTAGATTGGCAACCAGGGAATGTGTGTGCTCACTTTGGCAGCGACCGGGCCAACGGCGACTGAGATTAGGTGCTCACAAACTGCGAGGACGCACGCACGCACGGACGGACGGACGCACGGACGGACGGACGCACGGATGGACGAAGGGGAAAACATACTCTCCCCCATGCCTTTGGCTGGTGGAGACAATGACATATATCACCCTCCCCGCACGATGGTGGTCTGGCACCACCCCAGAAAACGATGGTTTAGTGATGAAAAGTTATGAGTCATCACTTTTCACATTTTTTTGTGCAAAACAAATGCTTGCAATGGATTCAGCATCATGACAAACCCCTAGTTAGACCCCTCACATCCTACTTGAAGCAGATTTTTCTGGGTATTTTCCTCCTGTATAGAAAGTCGATGGGAGCCCAACTTGATTTGGCCGCTTGTGGCGACCCCGAAGGTCGCAAACTCGGGTGCCCTAGCTAAATCATTAGAGCAAGCCCTGGGCTACATCTGTGCAAAATGTGGCGCTTTTAGACTGACTAGAACAAAATATCCCTAACGCCCCCGACTAGTATGTGGCCTTCCTGGTTTTCTTAGGAACCATCACAATTGCAAAGAACCAAAAAGGTTAGCTCCTCCAACCTGCTAACAGACGCCAATTCTCTCTGTGCGAAGAAGTTCCCCTTTGACGTCGCAGAGGAATCCACTTCGGGAGACTTTAAGGAGGAGGGCACTGCATCGGGTTTGAGCTTAATAGTGCTGTAGTGATGATGATTTTCTTGCCTTTAGTATAGGGTACAGGCCAGGGTATATCCTACCTTACTAAGAACAGACAGGTCTTTGTAAAGCTGTTCCACAGCCTGTCTGTGATCACTCTCTCTCTTCTCTCTCAGACGCTCAATGATGTCAGAGGATGGCCTGTCAATCACTGAAAAGGGGGAGAAGAGATAAGGAAGAAAATGTGTGTCATGGGGATTCCTTCTTTCCCAGGTGTGTTTCACCCAGGCAGCCTAAACCTAACCTTAACCCTAACCTCACAGACACTATGCCCAATCCTAACCTCACAAACACTATGCCCAATCCTAACCTCAAAACCACACCCACCTGGGCAAAACACCTGGGAAAGAGGGGAATCTTGTCGTGTGTCATCATTACATTAGCCAAATAAGGGATTCTGGATTCCATTTCATCGTTGTGTAGAAATGTTAAAGATTGACTAACACTAACAATGTCATAGCATTTCTTAATCTGTAAATCAGTAAGTCATTATCATCAGCATCATGTGTCATCATCTCTACTCATATTTGGTCAATTGCATTGACTCATTGATTGTTTGAAAATAATGGATGTGGATGACGGAGCTGAATTAAAGAGTTTCTGTAATGTAAATGATGTTCTATTGTGAATAATACATGTGATCACTTCCTGCCTCCCTCACCCATTTTCTGTACGTAAAAACTCATTGTATAATTTTAAGCTGTCTGTGGTATTCATTACGAGCTCTAGACACAGCCTGACATTGACAACTGCTAAATACTGTACAATGAATTAATTGTGCATGCTTTTCTCCTGGTGGCCATACTGTCTTGATTAAATTCACATCTAAAGGTGTGAATACACTAAGAAGTAAGAGTAGGCTACTCAGGTCAGCAAAACTAATGAAGAAAGGTAAGGTCTGAACACTGGATCATACTCCATACTTTTTGGTTCCTTTACACCATGGACGTGATGTTTTGAGCTCTTCTTCAGACTAATAATTATAATTAATACTAACAGTAGTAGTGTTACTGTACTCACCAATCTCATCAGGCAGACCTCTAACGTCAACATGGCACTGTTGTTCTGTGATGGAGTTACACTGTACTGCTGATAACAACTGGTCCCTGGCAGAAAGACAGATATAGACGAGAGAAAGAGAGACAGACTACAACATTCAGCTTTATATGAAGATGTACATTATTTTCTATTGTAAATGTTTTGAGACAGCACTGCTGGTACTTCTCCCACAAACATTGAGACAGCAACAGTAAGGGATTCATGGGAAGTGTATTCATATGAGGAACTGCACATCACTTAAAGAAAAAAACATGTGGGCATGTTTTGTCTCTTCAGCAGTGGTTCTCAAAGTAGGGTTTCCAGTGGGTTCCTGACTAAATGATTGAAAGCTAGAAACCAAACGAACCCTTAAAGTTACGTACCGCAGAGAGTGTGTAAATGGAACCAAATAATATTTGGTTCCATTTACACACTCTCTGGACCCATATTATGGGTCCATTTGGTTATTATGGGGGAGGTGTCAGTACAGTACCTGCCAGTGGTGTGTGTGGGGGAGGAGGTGTCAGTACAGTACCTGCCAGTGGTGTGTGTGGGAGAGGAGGTGTCAGCGCTGACTTCAGAGGGGAGGCCCCCAGAGTCGGGGCCCTCTGGGGCCAAGCGGCCCCTGCGGCTGGCCTGCAGGGTCCTGGACAGCTGGACCTGGTCAGAGACACAGTGACAGTCAGCTTTACACAGATGGCCAAGTGTTTAACTTTAATGCCGCCACATGACGGTGTTGCTTGTCACTGGTACTTTCACGACCAATTAAATGTCCGATCTAGCCATTGACTTCTGTTAAATATATTGTTTTAAATTACAACACTAGGCAAGGGCAATGCCCTTTGGGAACTCATGTCCCTCAGTTATGCAATACCCATTGTTGTCAGAGTGCTTATGTTGCACCCCTGTTGTTCAGTCCAGTGCTAGAACACAACAGCTGAGGCAGGCAAATATGACAAATTTAGGCAAGGTAATAAAGATTGCAATAAGATAAGCAAGAAACAAAGACTTAATCAGCACCATGGATAGCAGCTGTGTCTGCTATATTGTATAAGTTTTCATGTCATCCAGCTTGTATCTGTGTGTTGTTTGACTAATATAAACGGTAAATGACTACACTAGGACTTTATTGGAAAGAAAAAGAAAGAAAGAAAGAAAGAAAGAAAGAAAGAAAGAAAGTTCGAGCTGTGTTTTCAAGATGTGTTTGCCTCTGCTGCTCATTGTGATGCACGCCACGGACAAGTAGGCTATTTGCATTTTATACCGAGACCTACAACCCATATGCGGTGTAGGCTACCTGCAGCTTAGCTATTTAGTGAATTTAGTTCGTACCTGGGCATCAAACATCTGTCTGTAGACTTTACCGCTGGGGACAACTCGAGTCTCCGCCATTTCTTTGTTTAACAACGTTGGCAACTCACTGCAAACAAACAAACTCCACAGTCTGCTCCAAGACAGACACTTTACACACGATTGTAGCCTTACGTGGTTGATCTATCTGACTGTTGTGGATTGTTTTCCCTCCCTGTGCGACCCTGTTTTAGACTGGAGCTTCTGTAGAACTTTTTACACTGACTGTTCTGTTTGGTGTCAGCCCGGCTGCAGCGTCTGTCAGTTGTCATGACAACAGACACCACAGGAGGACTTAAAGGGGTAGAGCATCTTAAGGAGAGAGTCTAGTAGTAGAAACTAGAAAGACAAAATAGACAAAAGATAGCTCATATATTAATACTATAGTAACATGACTCAATATAGTAAAATACTCAATACACAAAATGTTGTAAAATATTGAATAGCCTACCTATAATAATATTGATGTGTTAATAATTATGTGTGTGTGCTTGCTATAACAAGGGGAAGTTAATTGCCACAAATAAAGCTTAAAATGTAATTAGAAAAGGATACAATATTATTCCATAGCTATTCAAATACAATCCCTATATGTCCTATTAGATCTTAATAGTCATTGCATCACAAAAATACAAACAGTACAAGCAGTACTCTCCAATGGTTCCTAGAAGCATGCTTTTTAGGCTTTAGGAGGTGGAAGGACTTCATGGCAAGCATGCAGGGCAGGCTGAACCAAATTCATGGAGAATCATCACATTATCACCCTGACCATACTTGCACAAAACTCTCTCACAAAACATCTTATAGTAGGCCTACAAGGGCGATGTTAGGATCTTGGAAGAAGTTTGCTCAGATTTTCACTCGATAAATTGCACCATTTCAATTTACTTCAGGAAATATAAGATGTGAACTAAAGGGTCTGGTGAGGTGTGTAGGCTGACTTTCACAACATGAAATCTGAGTTCTCAAACAATAACATTTTCTTAAGGAACAGGATAGTTGTCCTAAGTCCGATAGTAGTCCCTAAGAAACAAAAGATGGGGTCCAACAATGGCTCATGTAGATCTTGGACATTATATTGATGATGACGTCAGTCTTGCCCAAATATTGCGGGATGTCTGGGACATTCTGCATCTATTTTTGAGCTGTGCTAACCGCTCCTACATTTGACTTTGTGTGTATGTATGTCCTTCCTTACAGTATGTATGCAGTACCAACAGCTCACAAAGACTATCGTCACCCGAGAACATCATAGAAAGTACGCATAGACCGACATCACAGCTGATGTCACGGACAGAACGGCCCATAAGGTGCGATTTTTCTACACTTTTTTGCAGGATTCAATTTGTGTAATGATGACATTGTGCTTTATAGTTCATTAAAAGAACACTTCATTCATGCATTCAAGTCTTTCTTTCAAGATGCATGGTAACAGTTTGTGTTGTGTGTGATGTCAGCTCTGAGCTCTGGTCAACCTTATATAAGTTACTGAGCTCGCGATAATAGAAGTCATACAACGTGAGAGACTGACAGAGTCAGAGCCACAGTTAACTTGGTTCTTCTGAGAGAAGCATCAATCCAATCATGCCTCTAAAGGACGAGCGCTCCACGTCAATCTCTGGTGATATGGACGCGTACTTGGACAGCGTGACGTCCCCCAGTGACCCGCACTCTTCCCGTGACAGCTTCCCCGGCACGGCGTCGTCCGGCACACCTAACATAACCATGGATGAAGTCGTGGCCTCTGCCAAGGACCTGTCCAATCTCACCCTGGCCCATGAGATTATCGTCAACCCCAGCTTTGCCCTGGAGCCACTGGACCTACCTCAGAACAGCTTTGGTAAGCTAGCTAAAGACATCGTTCACAGTGCCTTCTGGGATATCCTGGAGTCTCAGTTGAACGATAACCCGCCGCAGTATAAGTTTGCCATCCATCTGCTGAAGGAGATCGGGGAGATCCTGCTGTCCATGTCGAGGCCCGTTTGGCTGCGGACTCAGATCACGGAGGCTTTGGACATCGACCTGATCCGCCAGCAGGCGGACAACGACGCCGTGGACTTCCAAGGGCTGGCTTCATACATCATCAGCACCATGAGCAAACTGTGCGCGCCGGCCAGAGACGAGGAGGTCAAGAAACTCCGGAAGATCACAGACAACAACGTAGTGACACTGTTCAAGGAGATCTTCCGCGTGCTGGACTTGATGAAATTGGACATGCTCAACTTCACCATCAAGAACCTGAGGCCTGTGCTGCAGAAGCAGGCTGTGGAATATGAGAGAGCCACGTTCCAGAACATCGTGGACACCATGCCTAACGCCCTGGACCACACCACCTCCTGGTTCAAATCATCGTTGGAGGAGCTGGTGTTGCTCCTGAACCCCACGGACCAGACCGACGGCCGGGCGAAAGGTCAGAGGTCCCTGCCTACGCCCTCCCTCGTCATGGATAACGCCTTCCTCCATGTCCTCACCTGGAGGAGCGGCATCCCGCTGCCGGAGACCTTGATGACGGACGAGACGCGTCTGTGGGAGATTCAGTGGGAGCTTCAGAAGCTCCAGGCGGTGAACGCGGTGCTGCTTATTGTCTACAGTGCCGTCGGAGGTGCGATCCAAGGAGTGTCTTCTCTGGCCGACCGCCTCAAGAGGATGACCAGCGTTCTCCTGGACGGGTTGCACAGTGCAGACTTTAAACAGGAGGAGGCACTTAAGGGTGTCAGCACCCAGATCTGCTGTGAGCTCAACAGGTCTCTGACAGAGAGGAAGTATCCCTCACTGACCCAGACGCTGCAGGCCTCGCTCACCGGCCAGATCTGTAGCCTCACCCAGAGGGACAACCCTATCCGCACTCTCGTGGACGAGCGTGTGCAGCAGTACTTTGTGGGTCTCATCACCGCGCCCACGGCCAACGCTAAACCCGAACAGGTACCCGCCGGTCTGACTGCCATCCGGCCCGAGCTGGCGTCCCTAGGGGCGAAGTTCATCGGCCTGGTCAACTACAACAAGCGCGTCTATGAACCGTTTTACTCTGGCATTCTCAGGAAACTAATGGTTGGTGGCTTGTCACATACACCAACGGCTGCGCAGGATCCCACTTGCAGTCAACAGGTGAACGGTCAGTAACAATAGATTTGGTGTTGAGGGGAAAAGAAGCATAGGATAGAACCCTGGGGGGCTCTGTCAACGACATATATAGGGTTAAAACCCAACTTCAGGTCTATATGTTGAAAAAGGCGGCCAGAGAATGTAGATTTAAAAAGTTGCTATTTCCGAAGGAGACAACCAAATTCAAAATTCATGAGTGGCCTCTGTGTGGATCTCTGACATCATGTTGATGATAGTAAATCAGAATGTAACTCCATATATGGGCAAGACTCATAATATTGATGATGTCAGTCAGGACATGGTTTCAGCCTAATCTGAGCCCCATTGACATCCATTGTAAACTTAAAGTTAAACATTTAACAACTATATAAAATCATTAAAAAATGCATGGTCGTGCTAATTAAGCTGGAGTGTGCACAAAAGATGTGGCGGTGATCGGTCCACAGGTTTCTGAGATTATCCCTGGACAAAGACACTCACAGACACACACACACAGACCCTCCTATAGATGGCCGTAAGAATCAAGAAGGGTTTAATTGTCACATACAGAATGTTGGTGTGGCATGTTCCGCAAGACTGTGCTAACAGCAATACAATACAACAGCAATACAATATGCAATAAAACAATATACAATAAAACAAAAATAAGGATAATACTAGACTATAATAATAACAAATAGGTAAATAAATAAGGTAAAAAAAAATAATAATAATAAAGTTGATTTTAAAAAGACAAAAAGACAAGCACATAAGACAAGCACATAATCATCAAGTACACTTGTACATTTATGCAAGTTAAAACAAAAATACTGATAAGTACAATTATATTTGTACATTTTTGAAAGTTAAAACAAAATACTTAAACATCAGGTGCACTTGTACATTTTGTTTAAGTTAAAACACAATACTCATATAATACTGTACATATATCTTTCTAACTTGTGAAAGTTAAAAAACTAAAAAAACTTTATTCAAGTACACTTATCTATATACATTGTGCAAGTTAAAACAAAATATACATACTATTTACACATGCAATTCCAGCATGGTTATTTACATTTTTTTCTCTCCTTTTTTTCTTTTTTCTTTTGTTTAGTTTATCCATGTTTAAGGCTCTGACAGCCGCAAGGAAAATGCTCTTCCTAAAAGCCTTGAGCCACGAGCTGTGTGAAACCTGAAGTGCTTACCAGTCCAGATTGTTACAAACAGTTCATTACTGGGAAGGTGTTTATCCTTCATAATGCTCTTAGTCCTACACCAGCACCTTCTGTATATCCTGCAGGGAGAGGGGTGCCTGTGGTGTGCTCGGCAGACTAGACCACCTTCTGCAGAACTCGCAGATCCTATAGCTACTTCCATGCCACACAGTGATGACCCATGACCCCCATCAGGAAGCCCTGGGTGGTAGTGTAGTAGGCAGAATTCAGGAACCTCTTAATGACACCTTGAACTTCCTCAGCTACCTCCTGAGGTGGTGCATGGGATGTGCTGTCTTGCCTTATTTGCCATGGTTTGTAGCTATTTTGGGAATGTCATTATTGGTGTAAAGAACTTTTTTTTTTCTCTCACACAAACTGCAAAAAATAGTCACCAATGCCATGGGACACATTGTGAGTGTAGATCTCTGAATACAGATTTTGACTTCTGCCAAAACGTTTGTGATCACTCTTCTCTTCTCTCTCGGACGCGTCAGAGAGAGTAGTTACAGTAGTTACCTTGCCATGATGTAAAAAATAAAGGTCTCCCAAAGTCTTGGCCTTTAACAAAATAAAGAAACTCACTACCATCTTATCAGCTTGTGCTCTAGTCTGCATCTTCACCTGGACAATGCTGGGGCAGGTTAGGCTTATCAAATGCAGACTTTGGAACATGCAACACCCCAGGCACGGGATACACATTCCCCCCCTGCGGTATCATTCCCCATAATCAAATCAACACCATCTATGGGATTGAATCGCTAACGGGAGGTAACCACTACACGTCATCCTTTCACAGAAGACTCAGTTTCCACCCACTGAGTAAAATCACAGTCAGTCAGAGTCCAACACAATAAAGGAGACCAGTCAGTTTTCCTGTTAGTTGTATTGAAAGAATAGTTCAGAGTTCAACGTACAGTACAGCAAATTCACCCATAGTGCCGTCTCACTATACAAAACATAATTTCACAGATATATAGAGTTACAGAATACATTTTGCTATTGCGATTTTGGCACTCTGCCAGTAGGCCAAGGAAGCAAATCCCTGAATATCTTTCACGAAATTCCCAGGTGAAATCAGAAGATAAGATGTGGCAGCAGTAGAAAATTTGTAATTTACATAACAGCTGGATAACAGACATAAGCATGTTCAAAGTAAATACACAGTATTTACCAGAATATAAAGAAGGAGATTACTGACACAAATATCTTAGGTCTTATAGGTCATCAAATAAACTATTGTGATATGAAACTGTACAGTGGTTAATATGTAATACACAATCTTCTTTGAAGAGGATAAAGTCCAATTGAATGTTTCGAAGAAAAGAAAAGAGCAAAAGAAAGCATAGTGGCACAGATTTACACAAAAGACTGCTAAAAGGAAGCCAATCATAAAAACAAACAATAATATACAGTAATATGCAAAACATCATATATTTACTATACTAATAAGAAAGAAATTTCCCCTAACACATGTAGGCCTATTGTTATTTCAAATCAAACTGTCTGTTAATTTATCAACTGTCTGATAGTACAACAGCGGACACCTACAAGAGTTAATGAGCAATCCAACTGTCAATGATTACCTAGTTGGACTGGTCTCTCATCGTTCTATACTTTAGTTGTTCTTCGTTTCCTTCTATGTTGCAGTAATACGTGGGTAAGTAAAAAAGAACAGAAAATTAAATGAACTGAACAAAATTATGTTTAATTGGAAAACATATTTGATTGAAGTAATAATCAAGAGATGAAAAATGCTGTTTTTACTTTTATGCAATACAGAAACCAGTTTGGAACTGTGACCCCCATGCATGTTGATTCAGTTCAGGTGAGGAAGGTGTTTTTGATTCTCCTAACTACCTTTAGTTTGAATTTGTGGCAGATTTCTCAAGATCAACAAATACTGTGGCACCAGTTTGTGTTATGGAGCAATGTTGAATGTTACAGTAAACTTGTTCTACTAATCATTACGTTTTGAACTTTGTGCCTGTATTCAGGAGTTAGGATACGGCTTGTGTGCGTGAGGAACAGCCTGAAGGACGCTATGGCAGAATCAGCATCTGGTGAGTCCAGTCAGACCAGTACTGTACCTCATAGAGAATTACATTAAATTTCATTCAGCTACATACTTTTACTAATTTTACTTTTGTTGTGTTCAAGATTCAAGATTTGTTGTTACATTTTAAATAGCTACAGGTACAAATGCATATAAGAACAGTTTGGGTTCCTCAACTTTTGAGAAGCAAGAATATATAGGTCTATAGGCCTATAAGACGAAATATATTATTATTAATATAAAGACAATAACAAGAAATGTAGTATTATTTACAAGAATATGCTATTTTAGGATCATCAAAACATACAAGTAATAAATAACAACAAGTGTTGGTTTGATGTTTTGTGTAGCTTGTCTGTTAATCCTTACAAATGGCAAATATAGCATGTTGGAAAGCTGGAAGCTTGGAATATTTCTGGTAGTCAATTTATTGCCTATACAGATTATATTCCACAAGTATGATATTGATGTTATAAAGGTAGGTTTTTAGTCCGTTTTTAAAAGCATCCGTGGACTGTGGTGCTCTCAGGTGTTCGGGGAGGGCATTCCACAGACGTGGGGCAGTATGAGCAGAAGTCCCGGTCGCCTATGATGCAGCGCTTATCATGGGGACAAGAGAAGGTTGATATTGGAAGAGCAGAGGCTCTTCATATAGGCTACCAACCCACCTACCATAGTTCAGATCAATTGTATTGTATAGCCTGACAGCAAGAGCAGGAACATATTATTCATTTGTCTAAGAGAATACATAAAAAAGGGAAATGGTCTACATTCACACATAACAAACAATAAACAAGTAAAAGAGAATAATCTTTCCAGTACATGGATAAATGAGAAATCATTATTTATTGATCTAAGAAAAAAGGTACATTCGTATTTTGTACTTTTTAATATTCTTTTAATAATGTCAATAATTTACATGTGATTATACTTCATCCATATTATGACAACCTATATTAATACATTTGTATTTTACAGAGAGCAAGCGTAGGTCACCTCGGAAACAACACAGACGCAATGATGAGTTACTGTTATCAACTCCTGACAGTGAGTAAAGCTGAACTGAATCACAACTCTTATGCTGTTTGAGATTTGACATTTTGGCAATCCCTAACAAAACCTACACAAAATACCTATTTGAAGTTACCATTCCTGCTGTATGTATTTAAATGAATGCTCTGACATTAAATTAGCTGTATCTTGCCGTGTCAGTTGCTTTAATCTGATACAACTGAACACAGTGTGCAGGGATGACTTGTGTTAGCCGGGGGCCATGCCAGTGGCAACCCCTAATAGTTACAAAAAACTAAACAAAAAGAAAATCCCATTAGTCCAACGGCCATCTTGAAAAGCAACACAGTTGCTCTGAAGGACAATTGTTCCAATAATACCCATTCCCAGTTCAATCTATATCAACTGCTTTTATCTGGATCAAATGGTCAGAAAATGCAAATACACTTAACTTATGCCTGGTAATAGTAGACGTATCATGTCTTTGTGAAACTTTAACATTTCTTCTAACCAAATAATCATCATCCAGTGGATACTTACAGGCAGAAAGGTCCTGACCCACATGACAAAGTAGTTGTCCTAGACCTAAATCAGTACACTAAGAATGTTGCTTTGTGTTGTGATTGAACGCCGTAAACCATAAACCATGGCAGTGCAACTAATCAGTCATTGGAAATATATCTACCATACAGATTAGCAAGAAATGACAGCTATAAAATGATCTATTCTATTCTACCTGTATTGTTACAGGGGACCAGAGTGAGATACCTCTGAAACGGCACAGAAGCAATGAGATACAACCTCCTGACAGTGAGTAATTTTTATCCCTAACAAAACCTACAAGAATTACCACAGTTAGGCCTACTGTAATTTTACAGATGAATATGAGATTGACGAGGTTCTTGGAATGTCACAGTTGATTTAATCTGGTACAACTAACACACTTCAGAGAAAGGCAAGGTTATCAATTTCATTATAATTAAATGATGGCTGGTGTGTTAATCGCTGTGTTGCCATCTTGAGCTGAGTGGTTCCCAAACTATTTAGCTTTGCTCAAAATCTGAATTACTGTAGATTCAGACTCGGATCTGTGCAAATCTACTTCTTAAACATTTGTTTTCTAATTTATAGAATTTCTTATTTTATTTATTCATGAAATGACTTAGATTTTACTTCAAATTTAGATTTTTTGGGAATGTTTTTTGAAAATGTTTTGAAATGATAATAATTAAAAACACAATGTGGGAAACTTAAAAATGTGTCCGCAACCCACAAATGGGTCCCGACCCAGAGTGGGAATCAGCGAACTACACTATGCTGAACTAAAAACAAATTAAATGTCTCTTGATATTCCAGGTGATGGTGGCAACCAGAGCACCGAGTGCATCAGGATGGTGCTGATTGGGAAGACTGGTAGTGGAAAGAGCTCAGCAGGAAACACTATTCTGGGCCAACCAAAATTTAAATCAAAACCCAGCAAATCATCTGTCACAAAGTGTTGCCAGAAAGAACATGGTCATGTAGATGGCCGTCCTGTTGTTGTAGTTGATACACCAGGTTGGTTTGATACAAATCTGTCCCAGGGAGATGTTTATGAGGAGATGATAAAATGCATAAATCTGCTGTCCCCAGGGCCGCATGTGTTTCTGTTGGTGTTAAAAATTGGCCGACTTACATCAGAGGGGAAGGAGACATTGAAGTTAATTCAGACAGCCTTTGGAAATCATTCGAAGAAGTTCATCATCGTTCTTTTCACAAAAGGAGACTTGTTGGAGGATGTTAATCAGACCATTGAGGACTACATCAAAGACGATTGTGATGATTCATTTAAGAAACTGATTGCTGACTGTGGAGGAAGGTACCATGTTTTCAACAACTATGATAAAGATAACTGTAAACAAGTCAGTTATCTGCTGATGAAGGTAGAGGTGATGCTGAACAAGAATGGTGGGGAGTGCTACACCACAGAGATGTTCCAGGAGGCTGAAGCAGCCATTCAAAAAGAAGTGAAGGAAGATGGGATAAAGAGAGAGACAAAGGCCATGGCAAGAACACATGAAGGAGAAATGCAACCAATGAGACCATGGATAAAAGAACATGAATTGAAATTGCAGCATGCTCCAGAAATGGAACAAGCAAAAGACAAATATGATAGTTTAGAAGAACTTTCAAGGCATAAAGGGGATGAATTAAAGAAACTAGAAGAGAAATCAGAAGAACTCGACAAAATGAAAAAAACAGAAAAGGGTCTGACAGAAGAACTAAGAAGAAAAGACACAGAACTGGAAGTTCTAAGAACAAAAGTGAAAGAACTGGACATAACTCTGACAGAAGAAGTAAGAAAAAATGAGAAAGAACTAAGAAGAAAAGACAAAGAGCTGGGTGAAATTAAAAACGCAGGAAAGCGTCTGAATGAGGAACTCAGAAGAAAAGACATGGAACTGAAAGAACTAAGAACAAAAGCAAAAGAACTAGATAGAATGCAAAACACAGAAAAGTTTCTGTTGGAGGATGAAATAACAAAAGAGAAAGAACTGAGAATAAAAGAGAAAGAACTGGACAAAATCAGAAACACAGAAATAGTTCTGACAGAAAAACTAAGAAGAAAAGAAGTAGAACTCTATGAAATGCAAAACAGAGAAAAAGGTCTGACAGAAGAACTAAGAGGAAAAGAAGTAGAACTCTATCAAATGCAAAACAAAGAAAAATGCCTGACAGAAGAACTAAGAGGAAAAGACACAGAACTGGAAGAACTAAGAACAAAAGTGAAAGAACTGGACATAACTCTGACAGAAGTAAGAAAAAATGAGAAAGAACGAAGAAGAAAAGACATAGAACTGAATGAACTACGAAGAAAAGAGAAAGAGCTGGGTGAAATTAAAAACGCAGGAAAGCGTCTGAATGAGGAACTCAGAAGAAAAGACATGGAACTGAAAGAACTAAGAACAAAAGCAAAAGAACTAGATATAATGCAAAACAAAGAAAAATGTCTGTTGGAGGGCGTAATAACAAAAGAGAAAGAACTGAGAATAAAAGAGAAAGAACTGGACAAAATCAGAAACACAGAAATAGTTCTGACAGAAGAACTAAGAAGAAAAGAAGTAGAACTCTATGAAATGCAAAACAGAGAAAAAGGTCTGACAGAAGAACTAAGAGGAAAAGAAGTAGAACTCTATGAAATGCAAAACAGAGAAAAAGGTCTGACAGAAGAACTACAAAGAAAAGAAGAAGAACTCTATGAAATCCAAAACAGAGAAAAAGGTCTGACAGAACTACAAAGAAAAGAAGTAGAACTCTATGAAATGCAAAACAGAGAAAAAGGTCTGACAGAAGAACTAAGAGGAAAAGAAGTAGAAATCTATCAAATGCGAAACAGAGAAAAAGGTCTGACAGAAGAACTAAGAGGAAAAGAAGTAGAACTCTATCAAATGCGAAACAGAGAAAAAGGTCTGACAGAACTACAAAGAAAAGAAGTAGAACTCTATGAAATGCAAAACAGAGAAAAAGGTCAGACAGAAGAACTAAAAAAAGAGAAGGAACCATCATGTATAATCACCTGATTGCATGTTTTTATTATTCTTACATGACTTCATCACCACTGTTTGATAATACTGCATATTCAATTGTCAATATATAGGGATCAAATGGGATTTTATATTGTAGGCCTACTGCAGATAAGTGTCTGTTTTAATGCCTGTAGCCTACATGAGATTACAAAGCCATTTAAAATACTGGAGAAAGACGATCTGATTGATATTAAATGTCATTTGTCTGGTTAGAAATGAGCACAGAGAGACCAAGAAGGGAAGGGGAACATACCGTAGCTTTGTAATTATCCTGTATACTAACTGCTTAACTAATAAAGCTTTGTATTGATCTTATAGCCTAGAGCTTTTTATTAAGTATATCTGGCTAACTAAGCAACCATGTTTCTGGTTAATTATTTGACTTTTTATTGATCTCCTAAAACCATTTTAACTAGTGCAATTTTGTATTGATCTGGTTAACTAGTGAAGTTTATCTTAGGATATGTGAGTAACTAATAAAGCTTTGCACTGGTAAAACAGTTAACGTTTTTAAGAAACACTAGTCCTACCCGTTCAAAGATGTGCTTCAAATTATGTGCAGAGTGTAGGTGATGGTGTGTACAATAGGCTATATGAGGAATTGGTGGTGCTTGCATGTTGAAATGTAGGAATAACAGAAGAAATGTTGGAGAACCCAGCAAAATGTAAAAAGCATAAATTTGTAATATAATAAAAACAATATGTAGTACCGGCGTAATAAGCCTGACAACGCCACCTCCCGTAAATAGAGGGGACAGGAGGAACCCCTTACAGTTTAGACCTTTAAATAGACAACACTGTGTAGTGTGACCAAACTTCCCCTTAAACAGGAACAATTGAACAGAGGCACTTTGTTATGAAAAATAGTACAAATCTTTATTACAAAGTAGCTACCAAATACATCAACATAACTTTAATAAAAGTATCAGGGGCAAACAGGTATAAGGCAAGACTCTTAATAAGGTGACTAGTTAGCGGAGAACTCTTCTATAAGGAAGGGCGGGTCAGCCCGTGCACAATGTGCTATGTACTGTACCACAACGCTAGGCAAAGAAGAGGGGACAGGCCTGGCACCAATCTAACTCATGCAATAATAAAAAAAGGATTCAATACAAAACATGCAGTGCCAGAGATTAAACGTACACACCAATAAAAACCAAGGTCCCACAGTGCAGTCCCAGGAGAGAGGAGAAGCTATGTGCAACAGGGCGGACCCGGCCTTGAACAAGGTTACACTGTAACAGAGGGAGGAGAGAAAACCAATTAAAATATGTCACTGTAAATACAACCTAAAATCATGCCAAACTATTGTACCTCAAATAAACAACTAATAAACCAAACAAATCAAAATGGTAAAATAACAGCGGGGAAAACAGTGGCTGGACTGGTCCCTTTAAGGAAACAGAAAATACATTAGTTGCCAGCCCTAGTATCAATAGCATTCAAACAGAGACAACATACTGTTTTACCAGTATCTCTATATCCAGATCTCACAGGAACCGGTGAATTCAGCACAGCACTGGAGGTTGCTTCATTTGTGAACTGAAATAATAAATACAAATTAAAATAGGATAAAACATGTGCATGTGCTCAACAAACAAACAAAAGGCTAGCGCAGTAGCATTAGCCTACCATGTGTTCTCGATCTCTTTCACCCTAGGAGAAGGGAATGCCATTCTCTGTACCAGAGTCAAAAGGCTTTCTGAAGGCAAGAAGGCTCAAAGAAGGAGAAGAAACCACCCGGAAGTTGGCACACCACGGTCCATGCGCCATGACACTTTGGGTGGCGGAAGTGGCACCGGAGGTTCGGTGAATAACATTAGCGTCTATGAGCTTCGGCTGGGACAGCTCATGAACAAAAAAATATTCTGAACGATAGAGACCTTTGTTGTATAATCGCTCCAGGAATATAAAAGAAGACATATCACAGGTATTTTTACAATCACTTGCTTTTCGATGTGCATGGTATAGGGTGACCATATTTCCAGCCACTCAAACCGGGACGCAAAAAACTGTTGCCTAAAACTGGGACCCTAAAATCATGCACGTGCCCATTCTCTAACGTTCGTGCACGCGCACACACGCACCGCAGGGTTGCATACAGTGATTGACAAACAGCCTCAGCGTTGAATTCAGACACACAATGAATTTCTTCCTGTTTTCTGATTGGTTAGGTGAGCATGTTTTCATGAAAAGAACATAACAAATGTCTATGCAACCACTGAAAACAGCTACTATTATTTTAATTCTGGCGAAAACCGGGACAATTTTGCAGTGAATGTTGAAAAGCAGGACATATCAGTGTTTTAAAGATATTTGTCGGGACACCGGGACAAGCAGCTTGAAAACAGGGGTGCGTGTCGCTATTTCGACGTGTCATTTCTTCGACGGCCCGCAATTTCGACGCGCCGATAGTTCGAGGTCATAAAAAAGCTAATTAACATAATCCGATCGTGTCGGGGTACTGTTCAAGCCCAAGACCGATCCCGGGGCCGACCAAACGATTTTCCCGGGGGGTCATCCCGAAATCTGATCGGGGGTCCTCGGCCCCGGGATCGGCTCAATGTGTACGGGCCTTTAGGGATCGCGAGTTTTCGGCGCCGCTGTTTCGACGGCACCCTTTTTCGAAAAAAAGGACGCCAACAGTTCGACACGACAACAGTTCGACAACAAGACGGCACGGTATTTCGACAAGGCAGCGACAATGAAAAAACAAGTCTCTCTCACACACGCACAGACAGACTCACAATGCCAACTAACCCATGCAGCCTTACCTCCCCGACTTTTTTGTTCTCTTTCTCGTCTCTCTCCCTCTCTCGCTCTCTCTCTCTCTTGTCTCTCTCCCCCCCCCCCCCCCCCCCCCTCTCTCTCTCTCTCTCTCACACACACACACACACACCACAGGGCGAACGGCGGACTGGTTACTGTCTTTCTAACAATGGCCCAAATGTAAACTTTTGTTCTGCTGTCATAAGCCCGTGTTTGCCAATAAAGCTCCTTTGAAGCCTATGTTGCGTTGGATTTTTGGCGAAGTGACCTGTATTCGTGACATGCATGAACTGTAGGCAGGGGTGTTGTGGCAACTTGTGGGGGGAGTGGGTCTCCATTTAGAAGCCATGTGCACGGATTTATTAGCTGGAGCGGTCACATGCATGCGCTCGCGCACGTGAGTGGTCGCCGATTAGTGGCATTAGTTGCGCGCAAGCTGGGGGCCACTGTGCCAACTAGCCAGGGGGGGGAAAGAAAAATTGAGGAGAGAGAGAAAGGGAGAGAAAAGGAAAGAAAGAGAGAGAAAAAAGAGGAAGAGAGAGAGTGAAAAGAAACATACAGCTATTTACAGCTATTCTGTAGCCATTTCTGTTTGATTCTGTACGATTTAGTCACCTTTGGTGTTTTGGATGTGCGACAGACGGGATTCGAACCGCTGGCCCTTTTTTGCCATATACTTCCTGAAACTGATGCATTAGGGGTGTGTCATAGTGACATAGATGCCCTTATTTGGATAGAGTCACAATACATTGGGGAATCCCTTGAAACTATACATGCATTTGGCCTTGTTCACTCACATTTATCTTTCATTCAACAAGTTAGTGACTGTTTTGTCCTAAAATGTCTATTATGTTGCCATTTCTGTTTGATGCCTGTCTGATTTGGTTACTTTTGATGTTTTGAATGTGGTACTGACGAGATTCGATCCAGCAGCAGCTTTAAAGGAAGAGGCATGGCTAGGCATGGTATTGATGACACACAGATGACCATATTTGGACACATGTATGCAATGGGGATGTCAAAAACAAGAGCCTTTCATTCATTCAAGTTAAAACTTGTCATTAATCTATTCAAGTGTAGGCTTATTTGCCAAATACATTGATACAGGACATCGTGACTACTAATTGAAGCCGAGGCCGAATTGGGCCAATCGCATGGATGAGCCCTGACAGCACATGGTTGGTGCTACAGACTCCAAATTTCGCACGCAAATACCTCAGACCTTTGCCTACGTTCTTAGCTAGGCCTCGACCCGACCCGATATGCGGTTTTCCGGAACCAACGCGAAAGGTTCGGAATCTCCATATGCAGAGTCCTGACTTCTAATTGAAGCCAATGGACGCCGAATCCGAATTGGCCCGAATCGCATGGATGAGCCCTGACAGCACATGGTTGGTGCTACAGACTCCAAATTTCGCACACAGACAGCTCAGACCTTTGCCTACGTTCTTAGCTAGGCCTCGACCCGACCCGATACACAGTTTTTCGGATCCGGCACGAAAGGTTTGGAATCTCCGTATGCGGAGATGACTGACATCGGGCTGTTCCGGAGCAAGCGCTGACTCATTGTGACATCACTTCATAAAAGGCTCTGACATCACATACGCTAGATGAGTCAACAAAAAATCTCTCTGAGTGTGGCATAAACTAAAGTCTTCCTCTCACTTCGAGGTGAGCAAAGTTCAGGTGCTCTTCAGAGCGGTTGGGTTCAGGGGAATTAGCGGGCTGTGCCTTTAAGAGAACCAGGTGAATAATGTGGATAAGCCCGGGCAGTTCCCTCTCACGCTAAACTTAATCCTGACTACTATTTGAAGCCGAGGCCGAATTGGGCCAATCGCACGAAAGAGCCCTGACAGCACATGGTTGGTTCTACAGACTTCAAATTTCGCACGCAGATAGCTCAGACCTTTGCCTACGTTCTTAGCTAGGCCTCGACCCGACCCGATATGCGGTTTTCCGGAACCAACGCGAAAGGTTTGGAATCTCCATATGCGGAGTCCTGACTACTAATTGAAGCCAATGGACGCTGGATCCGAATTGGCCCGAATCGCATGAAAGATCTCTGACACCACATGGTTGGTGCTACAGACTCCAAATTTCGCACGCAGATAGCTCAGACCTTTGCCTACGTTCTTATCTAGGCCTCAACCCGACCCGATACACGTTTTTTCGGATCCGGCGCGAAAGGTTCGGAATCTCCGTATGCAGAGATGATGTCTGACATCGGGCTGTTCCGGAGCAAGCGCTGACTCATTGTGACATCACTTCATAAAAGGCTCTGACATCACGTACGCTACATGAGTCAACAAAAAATCCATATATGGAGATACCCGACACATCTCATTAAGTTTGACCTCACAAGCCCCATATTTGGACCTGGACGACCTCATGCTGCTTAGAAACCTGCAAGCAGGTCCTGGCCGAACTCTCAAGAATAGAACCAGAAAGGTGGTAATGCAAATGATGAACAGAGTCATTGAGTGTGAGATTGTAGTAGGCACAAAGAGGAGTGAAACAATCTTCCTACCAAGAATACCTCACTATGACAGAGGTGAGCTTCCCTTCACCTTCATTAGACGACAGTTCCCTATCCGTTTAGCTTTCTCTGTTACCATCAATAAGGGTCAGGGCCAAGAGAATGAACGAGTTGGCATCTACTTGCCTCAACCTGTGTTTGCTCATTGCCAACTCTACACAGCCTTCTCCAAAGGTTGTAAAAGTTTTCATTGTGGATAATGACATGGGCATTACTGACATTGTTTATAGCGAACTCCTTTAGGATAATAAGCATAAAGGGAGAGGCAGAGATGTCCATATATGGGCATAAATGCACACAGATGGTCAAAACGGGTCCTATGACAACAGGTATAATGGTGTTTGCATTAAAGGTGGGGCATTCATTCCCTATTTACATCATTTCCGAGCATGCCAGGCGCCGACCTAGACGCTCGGCCGTCAGATCAATCAATTGATCTGACAGAAACTGCAATGCTAGCCTACATCAGCCGGTTTAGCTATGTTTTAAAACTGTACAAATGGCTATTGGCTACTGTTTTAAAAGAACACAGAATTATGTTTACCAGTGGTGTTTAATGTGTGCTTGTTGGTTATTTTTTCCTTTCTGAATAACAATGGCTTGGCTTGATATAGGCCTATCAGTGTAATCACTGCTCATTAGTGCAGATAGCCTACCCATAATTTTACATAAGGTCAAAACACCTATTGTTAAACCAGGAATGTAATCGAACAGTCATTTAACACGTCCTGAATAGCAACTAATATGCATATCCATTTAGTATATTAGTTATAAATGCTTATGCCCGCTAAAATGCTATAGCCTACTGTTATGTAGAAATATTTATATTCTATTCTATTACTTGAAAAGAGTCAAACGTGATCTGATGAGGACAGCCTGCTGACAGTCTCATTATGTCATATCTAAAAGCATAGGATCCCAGGCGTTTCTAGATGAATCTCAACTAGTGGAGCAACATTTTAGCTTGTTAAACCCCACCATGGTGTGATTGGTGCAATAAACTAAATATTCCACGCAGTCGGACCTTTCATTTCACATTCACAAGGTGAATTCGCGTTGAGATGAGCTCCTATAAGCCCACGCTCGCAGCCACAGCTCACAGCAGCATCACGTCAAAAAACGAACATTAAAAGCAATAATCACGCTTTAGTATCCGACCTAAAATAAACATCATATGTGGCCCAAAGCAAGCACACCGTAAAAAACTCGCGGAGTAAAGTACAGACAGCGAAACAGACGCTTGATTCTAAACATAAACAACAACAAGGAAAAGCTCCGCTTCCTCGTAATCCTTTCCACGGCTGTGTGGGGAACCCCGTGACACGGGATTGGTCGGGTGACGTAAAAAAACCCTCCCCTCTGCCCCCCATTGGTTTAATGTTTTGGTGGGGAGGAGGGGTTGTCTGCCGAATTCTGTGGGGGGGAATTTCACAGGCGCAAGGCTCGGGGGAGGAGTCGGAATTTAGCAGTGAGGAGAAACGCTATTGGCTGCCGAAATATTTTTGCACCGGCAGAGCAGCCCGCACTGGGCGCGCGTGAGAGAGACTTGTTTTTTTCATTGTCGAAATACCGTGCTGCCTTGTCGAAAGAGCGTGCCGCCCAGTCGAAAGACCGGCGTCAGTTTTTTCGAAAAAACGTGCCGTCGAAACAGCGGCGACGAAATCTCGCGATCCCTAAGTCGAACTATCGGCGCGTCGAAGTTGCGGCCCGTCGAACAATTGAAAAAGCGAGATTTCCCCGAAAACAGGACTGTCCCGGGTAAAACGGGACGGTCACCCTAGCATGGTACATAATGTTATTGAGGCAGCTAAACAGCGGCGGCGGCTGTTTCTGTCTCGGAGCTATCGCGAGATTTGGATTCCAGACAGGGAATGGTGTAGAGTCTCGCGATACTATCTAGTTCAGAAACGTAAATTGTGCTCTTTAGATGCCTCTATAATGTTATACAGTGTAGCCTACTCACCAAAAAGCAACACAGCACAAAACAATGTGTGACATGTTTTCTTTTATATTCCTGAGCTGAGTGTTTTATAAATGTCTCTATCGTTCAGAATTATTTTTTGTTCATGAGCTGTCCCAGCCGAAGCTCATAGACGCTAATGTTATTCACCGAACCTCCGGTGCCACTTCCGCCACCCAAAGTGTCATGGCGGATGGCCATGGAGCCTAAAATGACGTTGGTGACCATTCCTTCTTTGATCTTCCTTGTCTGAAGGGAGGAACCAGGCTTTTATACTTCCTGGTTCCTATCATGTGACTAGGTCAGGTGCACTCACCTGGATTCCCACAAATATAACATGAAAATGTGTTGAAAGTACACACACACAGGGGCGGTAACATAGGGTACGCCTGGGAGCTCAAGCGTACAGCTATGAGAGCCGGGTCTTTTTGGACCAGACCGTATTTTTGTCTCTTTTTTCCCCCCAAACGGCACTATAGTCCCAACGTTCCCATTGACTTGCTGGTGGTCGCCGCGACCCCCTTACACATGCTAATTGCTTCTAATCTAAAAACGAGCACCCAGCTCAATATTGAAACTTCATCGCCCCTGCACACACACACACACACACACACACACACACACACACACACACACACACACACACACACACACACACACACACACACACACACACACACACACACAGCATTCTTGAGTCAACAAAGGTCTTGTAAATCCAAAACAGTTTTCTGAAAAACATATGCTATATATCAGTGGTTCCAACTGTGTCATGTCGAGGACCCCCATAAAGATATGTGTTTGGCCGCAGACCCCATCTCAATCAGATTTTTTTTTTCTTCTGGGGACCCCCGGCCCAAAAGCAAAGATTTTGGTTACAAATGTTGCCTCATGCTAGATGCAGAATAGATATGCCTCATGCTAGATGCAGAATAGATAGGCTACACCATAAAAATGCTAATATACTGTATACGATTTGTGAAAGTGACAAACAGGCTTTGCAGTTATGTCAGGTCTGTTCATATGCTAATGGTGATGCGGAATCAGATCAATTGGTCCAGCCACCGTAGAGAAACGTTGTGACAGACAGACACTCAGACAGAAACTCAGACATTTGGATAATTATGTTCGACTAGCCCTTACCCATTCGAACATGAGCCCCGAAATTATGTGCAGTGTGTGGGTTATGGGTTGTGCACTGTGCACACAGTATATGAGGGTTGGAAAGTAACTTTAACTGGTGCTTGCATGATAATATATAGTGCATCAATGTAAGAAATACCCGTTTCATTTAATGGCTATAGAGATACTGTGTACCGATCTGCATGATTTCTGGACAAAATCTGTAGTAGGCCTACTGTCCAAAAATGTGTTTTACTCAAACCCGCCTCCTGGTGGCGCTGTAACAGCGCCAGACACTCAGACAGACACCAATGTTTGTTTGTTTTTTCTTCCAGGGACCCCCAGAAGCAAAGATTTTGTTTAAAAATGTTGCCTCATGCTAGATGCAGAATAGATATGCCTCATGCTAGATGCAGAATAGATAAAAATGCTAATATACAGCATACGATTTGTGAAAGTGACAAACAGGCTTCGCAGTTATGTCAGGTGTGTTCATATGCTAATGGTGATGTGGATTCAGATCAATTGCTCCAGCCACCGAGGATAAACAGTCGGACAGACAGACAGACAAACATTTGGAGAATTATATGTTTGATGTAGTATATCTGGCTTGTTACAACCTTGTGCTGGTTAATTATGATCTCCTAAAACTATTTGGTTTAGTTTTTTTTTAGATTTGTTTTGGGGCTTTTATGCCTTTATTGATAGGACACTAGACTGACAGGAAATGGGGGGAGATGAGACACGCGGCAAAGCCGGATCGGGAATTGAACTGGCGATGCCGCCAGGCATCTATGCCTATGTGGCAATGCCTAAGTGGTATGCGCCTGCACCAGTAGGCCAGACTCTCCTCCAAGGCGAAAATGCCAGGCGAAAGGACCAAATGCGTGTAGGCGAATATGTTCTAGGCGAATATGCCTGACACCACCTAATAAACCCCTTGATGCAGTACTTTGCCCCCTCCAAACAACTGAGCATGTCAGCACTGCAGAGAGACATGTGAGAGGTAATCTCCATAATTAACTTGCACCACATTCAATGAACAGAAATGCTTAAAGGAGTAGTTCACCCCCAAAATGACTTTTTCTCTATTGATTACTCAGACCATGGAGACTTGAGTTCAATAATATCTTAAATTTTTTGTCTAAAAATTAAGACAATAATTTGATTACAATAAATGTACGCCGGATGGGGAGCCAAATGCATTCGGGTCCCCATCCAGAATCAATTGGGTACATTTACAATAATAAATGCGACAAATACAACAAAAAATTATAATAATATTGAGTCTCCATGGTGTGAGTAACTAATCAGTAGGACAAAAAAGTTATTTGGGGGTGAACTACTACTTCAAAAACATTCAAATGTACTGCACTGTGAAATACAGAGTTGTTAGGAGTAACTAGGCAACACCAATGTCCAGGAACATGTTCACTAACATTGTTCATGCTGTACTGCATTTTATTGTATGATTTGTATTGTGAATTTTGGCAATAAACTCTACTTTTGACCTCATGTAGTTGAGTTTAAAGAACAGTGTGTTAAATATCACTTACCAACAACAAAGCAGCATGCTATGTAGGCCTAAAGTTAAAAAACAGGAATCCTAATTTTGGTACCCACTCATCCAGGTGCCCACATGTCATGGTTTTGGTGCCCTGTTGTCCAGGTGTCCACTCGTCCAGATGCCTAGTCATCCCAAAAATATGGTGCCCCGTGCCCAGATGTCCGTTGTGTGTTTAGAAATGAATGTTTGGGTGAACTGGTAAATGGGGAACATAGAACCCTTTTTTTTGAGCGGGGAACATAGAATGTAGACAACACGTAACAAAAGGGATAATAATCATGTGTGCATAGGATTAATTCACGTTCATTTAAATTAATGTCAAAGATGAAATGCCAACGTTAGTCACTGAGTATCTACTCTGTTTATAATTGTACTGATTATGAGTATGCTCCATGATGTTTAAACCAGACCTCTCAGAAATCAAAGCTTAATATGAATGCACTAAAGGAAGGAAGGAAACAGATACGTATATTTAAATGTTGGAAATTAAAAGTAATAATGTTAAACTCCCAGACTCTGCACAAGTCTGCTACTCTGCATCGATACTGACTTATGGAAAGGGTGCATAAAGGGCGGTCCCTAGCCCTCACTGACTTTCCATTGGAACAGCCCTCAAGCCCTCACTGATTTACCAATTTCCATTGTTCACTGACTTCGCGTGAACACACACCTAAGTCATTGAGTCAGTAATTGGGAGCTGATTGGAATTGGGCCAGTGATAAACATGAAGTTAACCAGATAGTTATCTGGTTGTGCTGCAGGAAGTAACACCCACTACAGGTTCAATACAAAGCTTTAATACAGTCATTGACAAGATAGTTCTACAGTTAGTTAATTTTCTAATCAGCTTCTCAGACACCATTCAGACACTACAAAAAACAACCCTGTCACAAAAACAAAGCAAGGAAGCTTTACTGGTTATCCAGTTAGTTTACAGAATCAGCACAAAGCTTTTAACATGGTAGCTTAACTGGATCAATACAAAGCTATACTACATACGTATAGTTAACCAGATAGTTTAACAGAATTAATATATATCTTTTACTTGTCAACCAGAATGTTTTACAGAATCAATGCAAAGCTTTTACCAAGGTTACATTCAAAGCTTTCAATTTAATATAGCTTTACATAATCAATACAAACATTTTAACAATACAGTTTAACATAATCAATACAAAGCTTTTAACAACGTAGTTTAACAGGATCAATAGAAATTAGATGGTTTTACAGGATAAATACAAAGCTTTATTTTATAGTTAACCAGATAGTTATACAGGATCAGTACAAATCTGAAGTACCCATTCCTGACTCTTTCTCTGTGTGCTTATAACTATAACATATGATATTTTTAACTTAATTCATTATCAAGCAGATAAGGTTTGTGTCCTAGTTTCAAAATTAATTCATGAGGCTTTATTTGTCATTTGAGATACGCATTTGGGCTGTTTGTTTAGTAATTCAGTAGTCGGGGCCATCACATCTACCACAAAGCCGATTCAAATGCAGAAAAAAAGGGTTAGGGTTTCAAATCAAATCACGTGATTAGGATTATTTCATACAGATGGATGGCCTTCCTCAGGGGACATCACTAGGCAAGCACTAGACTGGAATCCACAGGGCAAAAGGAAAGTGGGGAGGCCAAAGCAGACCTGGAGAAGATCAGTCGAGAGTGAGGCAAAAGCAACCGGACTATCGTGGGCCCAACTGAAGAAAACTGCCCAAAACAGAGTCCGATGGCGGGGTGTGATTGCGGCCCTATGCTCCATCTAGGAGCCTACAGGAATAAGTCAAGTAAGTCAAGGATGGCCTTCCTGCTAGGCCTAGGGCCAGCATGGTGGACTGTGCCCATGGTGGACTATGCGTGGCAGAGGCATAAGCCTCGCACACACACAAAAAAAAGGTGTTGCTGCAGAGTCTTCTGCTGGAGAACATCGTTCATGGATGTTTACACCCCTTATCCAGAACATCTCCTGGTGACAGAAAAACAGCAGTAATATTTAGTGCGAATTAAATCATGTGATTATGAGATAAATATAATAGATATATTATAATCACATACTGCTTTTTAAATGCTTACATTATGCAATGATGCATTTATTTCCATCCTTCTCGTCATTCTGTTGCTTTTTCATTTTGTCCAGTTCTACTTTTTTCTTTTCTAGTTCTTCCTTTAATTCCTCGTTTTCATTGGCTCTTAATTTCAGATTATTTATTTCAGCTTCCTGCCTTGCTATGAGATTTTCTAAATTCTTCTTGCTTTCTATAAAGTCATTGGCTTTCTCAGCTTGATTCCTGGCGGCATCTTTGTATTTCTTGTCCATCTTTTCCAGTTTTACTTCAAGTTCTTTCTGAATTTTCTGTTCTTTTTGTTGTCTGTTTTGACGCTCTTCTCTTATTTTGTTCTCATGTTCTTTTCTTTCAAGATCAAACTCTTCCTGAAGCCTTTTTATTTCTTGAATTCTCTCTTCATCTTCTTGTCGCCTTTTGTCCCACCATCCTTTTCTTTCGTTCTCCCAAGCTTCTTGTTTTTTTCTCTTTTCTTCTTTCTCCCTTTCCAAGATTTTACTTGTTTTCTGTCTTTCCAAGGCCCTGAATGTTTTTTTCCACTCCTTTTTCTTCATTTCCTCCTCTTGCCACTTTGCAGTGTCCTCCTTCTTTCTTAGTTCCCCTTCTTTCTTTCTCTTCTCCTGCTCTTCCTCCTTTTTGTTCAGTTGTTTCTCTCTTTCCTTTCTCTCCTTTTCATTTTCATCTTGCTGCTCTTTCATCTTACTTCTCATTTCTTGCATTTCTTCTTCATGTGTTCTTTCCAGGGCATCACTCTCTTTCTTCATTTCATCGTCCTTCTCTTTTAAAATCTTCTCCATTTGTTTTTGAATGGCTGCTTCAGCCTCCTGGAACATGTTTGTGGTGTAGCACTCCCCACCATTCTCCTCCACCATTGCCTCAACCTTCATCAGCAGATCACTGACTTGTTTACGGTTGTTTTTATCACGGTTGTTGAAGACGTGGTACCTTCCTCCACATTCATCAATCATGTTCTTGAATGAATCTCCCTCGTTGATGTAGTCTTCAATGGACTGATTATCATGTTCCAATGAGTCTCCTCCTGTGAAAAGAATGATTATGAACTTCTTAGACTTCTCTCCAAAAGTGTTCTGGATTATCATCAATGTTTCTATCTCCTCTTCCGTGAGTGTGCCAATTGGTAACACCAACAGGAACACATGAGGCCCCACAGCCAGCAGATTGATACATTTTATAATCTCCCGATGAACGTCTTCCTGGGACAGGCTTTCACTGGTATCAAACAATCCAGGTGTATCAACTACAACAACAGGACGGCCGTCTACCTCACCCTTCACTTTCTGGCAACACGTGGTGACAGAACCTTGGCTGGGTTTGGCTGTAAATTTATTCTCACCCAGGATAGTGTTTCCTGAGGAGCTCTTCCCACTGCCTGTCTTCCCTATCAGCACCATCCTGAGGCAGTCTGTGCCCTTGTTTTTCAAGTGTTCGAGTTCAGCTTGTTGCCTGGTGATGTGTTCTTTCAGTTGAATGACCTTTTCCATCTGGGCCTTGGTAAACATTTCTCTTGTGAAGCAGAGTGGTTTACACTCCAGAGAGCTCATCCTTTCTACAGCATCCAACATCTCAGGAACTTGTTTGCTGTCATTAATGTTGAAGACAACATATCTGCCTCCACTGCTCTGTAACAGCTCCTTGATGTCTTTGTCTTTATCTACTAAGGCATCATCCGTAATGGTTGGATCTGATTCTACAGTCAACAGAACCATGGTGAAATCATTGACTTGAGAACTGAATACATCCTGGATGCTCAGTAACTCTCCCTTATCTTCATCGGTGAGGGGACCCATGGGAATAACCAGCAGGAAGGCATGGATTCCCTCTGGATCACAAAGTGAGACACAACTCAAAGCGTGGTGAACATCTTTCTTAGATGTTTCATACAAGGCAGGCAGGTCCACCAGGGTCACATAGCGCCCACACACCTCCGCCTCTCTCTTCACACACTCTGTAGAGGAACTATACCCTGGGCTGTACTGAGTCTGACCCAGAATGGCGTTGGCCGCCGCAGTCTTTCCAGCTCCTTTTCTGCCACACAGCACCAGGTTCAGAGGACGGTTGGGCTTTGGTGTCATGGTGTCTCTAGTGAGACATTGTCCATTGTTCTCCTTAACAACTTGACCCAATCGTGTCAACAGCTCCAGACGTTCAAGGTTATTCTGCTGTAAATGTCTGTACCTACATTTTCGGATTATTTCATATAGTTGAGGACGCCGCATATAGTTTATCATGGGACCTTTACGCTTCTTTTTGGGTGTTGACACTAATACAAGCGAGTGATCAAATGAGCGACTGCTGAATTCTTGAAGAACGTTCAGTAACTTGAGGCGTTGTTCTTCAGTGAAGTCTTCAGGCTGAAGCACCAGTAGAAACACGAAAGGTCCAGGATCACAATGTTTCACACAGTTTTGGACCTTCTCTGACAGTTCTATAGGTGTGATGTTGGGATGTAGGAGGTCTGGAGTGTTGATGACCACCATCTGTGTTTTCTCCACCTGACCACTGCCTATCATACAGTCAGTAAGAGCATCATGTCCACTGAACACAGTCTGATCCAGTAGGAGGTCCCCAACCTCATTCCTCGCTGACTGGCTGTTCCCCAACAGAACAACCTTCAGTTTCACTGAAATGAAAACATTCCATTAAAACATTACAAATTAATTCGATTTGTCTTAACATTAACTCATTCCCTGCCAGGCCCGATAGTCCCGAGATTATTCCAATGTCTTTCCCCGCCAGGCCCGATAGTCCCGAGAATTAAAAAAAAAAAAAAAAAATCAAACATTTTTTTTTTCAAAATTTTTTTTTGACCCCCAAAAATGGAGTAGGCATGATAGCAATCGCGAAATTGCATGTTTAACCCCCATAGCAACCCCATCTTTCAAGCATGGCAGCCATTTTGGCAGCCATCTTTGTTAAACATAGTGGCTGTTATCTCATGAATGCCTGAACGGATTTCCATTCGGATTTTTTTGTTTGAAAGCTGTGAGCAATGTGGACACACGTGGTGCATTATCTAGGCATGGGTGTGCATGATCCGTGCACACCCAATTACATGGAAGTCTATGGAGACGAATGGCAGGTGGGAGTACGGAGGTATGTTAAAATGGCGGTCAATGTGTTAAGCACACATTTTCCCTTCAAACACATAGTCAGGGCCATAATAAATCTGTCATGACTTTTCCCTGATATACTTGTGGAACTAACATGAGTGTTGTGGACCTCACAAATTCACTTCATATTTATAGTGTTAGTTCTGCATGATCTTCATTTGTATCACCTTAAATCAACTGTGACATTGCAAGAGCCAGGCAAATTAATGCCAATGTCAAAGCAATTCATTAAAACACAGTAGTAATGGAGTAGTTCACCCCCAAAATGTTTTTTTTTTCTTTTTGTATTCGTTGCATTCATAAGACAATAGTAAATTTACCCCCATTGATTCTGGATGGGGACCCAAATGCATGAGCCTGAATGGGAACACAAATAAGGCCCTGGATGCTGACCCAAATGCATTTGGGTCAGAAACAATGGGGGTAAATTTAGGGTCAAGGGTCAAGTAAATTTACCCCCATTGATTCTCAGACAAATGCATTTGGGTCCCCATCCAGAATCAATGGGGGTAAATTTACTATATACATTTCTTGTCTTAGGAATGCGACAAATTCAAAAAAATATAAGTCTCCATGGCATGACTAATTAATAGAAAAAAGTCATTTTGGGGGTGAACTACTCCTTTAACAGATGCGAATGATTCCGTTCAGTTTTACTCACTATTAGGAGGCAGTAACTTATAGCTGCTGAGCCGTTTCCGTTTCTGAGGTTCCTCATCCTGGCTCACTGTAATGATAATTTAGAAAACATATCAATATAGGTTATCGTTTATTGTTCATCTGCACTACAAAGCTCACGTGCAGTAACTATAGAGTAAAACTGAGAAAATGGCCTTAACAATTATTAACTGGACAGCAAAATGAGTAACCGGTTTACAAGTGATGTTGTACTAATTGTATACAGTATATGTATCATGAGGTAATTTCTATGCCCCAAAAACCATAATGGCTGAATGACTTTGATGCCAAAAATACAGTGCCTTTGCATTGCCTTAAATGGTTTTAATATCAATCGTAGTACATTAACTACAATTTAGTTGTTGTTTTTCAGGCCAATGACACCTTAGCTGAGAGAGAGAGAGAGAGAGAGAGAGAGAGAGAGAGAGAGAGAGAGAGAGAGAGAGAGAGAGAGAGAGAGATGAAGCAGGTACTATGATCAGTGTTGTGTATATTAATGATTTTTGTTTGTTTACACATTATATTTTCTATTAATATGTTAGGGTTAGGGTTCTCTACAGTAAACCAAAAATAGACGATCTACAAGCGATGTACAAGTTGACATGCAGATCTGCTATTTTCGGTGAATGTTCCCCCCAGAATAGGGATGCTATAGGGTTCAAGTGGTTAATGCAAAAATAATCTATCACACAAACACTTGGTGTGATAGACTGTAGTAAGTCTGAGGACCCATGTCTTAGGCTATAGCCTATTGTAATTCATGGGTCAGTCATTGGGTTTAGTGAGGGAGGATATCAGGATACTGAAATAAACATTAAATATATATTCTATAAGCTATTGAAAACAACACATCAATTAGAAATGTAAAATGTAGAGACTAAAAACAGTATCTTCGTGATTGCATGTCAAAATACAACATATTAAGGGATATCATATAATATAATAAACACAATTATCAAAGAAGCGTTTGCTATTTAGCACAACAAGGCATGCCTAAATAAAACAGCAAACACTTCTTCAGCCACATTATTGTGAGTTACAAGAAACTTTGGAAACATTGGAGGTCCTTGGAGCCACTCCCGTTAGATTGTGTTAGGGATTGTACGAATGTCAAACCTTTACAAATGAAACATCAGTTACACCGTTACATAACAGCTGTTATTCAGTTCAGCTTTAGTTTACTCACTGTCAGGACGAAAGAATGCATCACTGCTGCGTTGTCGTTTCAGAAGTTTCTTACCCCTGTGCTCTGTAATGATGTAGAATGTAGAAAAGTACAATTATTATATACATTCGCATTTTCCAGTGACAAATACCTAGCTGTCATATCATTTGGTCACAGTAAAACCATTGAAGTAAATAATGGACCAATATTTCCATCATTATTGTGAGATTTCCCAGTGTTTGATTCCCCTTGTTGGAATTGCAATTGCCAATTTTGCCAGGTGGCCAAAATCCCTGAATAAACACATACAGTATACTGTATATTCACACAAAACAGTAAAACAATAAAATAAAAAATAAATTAGTCACATAGTGTGACCAAAATGGGTCATATAGTGTTTGTGTCACATACAGTACAGTATGTTACACATTCTGCTCCATTAAATTGTACAGTTGTACCAGAGATACAGGACTGACAGGCAATGACATGTGACATGGCTCATGAACCAAAGTGGAACGCGTAACCATAGTGAATGTATTTATCTCATCTGCAACTGCACAGCAATGGCTGAAATAAACAAAGATGGTTAGTTAAGATGACCACTTCATCTATCGTGTGTGCATGAGAGGAGTTGCTCAAGATTTTGCCCCTGAAAGGACACAAGAGGTGAGCTAGGACACGTTCTGGGCGTTCATGGACTTTGTCACCTACAGTATGTTGAACTTCCCCTGTACAAACTTGTTTCTAAGATGACGGCCAGCAGCGCAGCCATGACGGGACTCACCCACAAAGCTCTGATTTCCTGCCATTTCTCCACTATTGATTGCATCATTCACCAGCAATTCACTTCAATGTCACTAAAGTACAAAGTAGCTTAAGACTTCCCAAAACGAACTGATACGACTACTACTCGGCCCTAAAGCCTATGACTAACCTAATTCCTAGTTTTTTTGCTAGTTTGGGATGGCTCAGGGTAAGAAACAGGGTTAAGCAAATATCATTGGAATTGGTATTTAAGATACTTGGAGGGACAGTGCCCTCATGCCTGTCAAACTACTTCTTCAAAGTGAGCGACACCCACAGCCACAACAACAGATTGAACACCCACAATCTGGTACCCCCCAAATTCAGAACAAATGGTCAAGATTCTCTAGCTACTACTCTGTCACCATAATGTGGAATGCCCTGAAATCCATTAAAGGATTTGAAAAGCAAGCACTGTGCAAGAAAATAGAGAATATGTAGGACATGATGGAAGAATGTCATGAAAGTTGTATGTTGCACATGGAGGCTTTCAAGTCATAAGAACAGATCAACAGTTACAGATGACCACCTTGTGAAGCAGTTAGTTCCCAGTGAACTCTCACACTAAGGGTGAGACACCAGAAGACAGCGTTGTGTTGCTGCAATCAGTCAGCTATATTTCTGCAGGACTGCTAATGTTTTCTCATTGTCTACTGAAGTCCAGTAATAACTGCTTGGATTATTTATTTATTTATTTATTTATTTAACAGTACATTTATTCTGTATTGTTGTCAAATATATATTTGAGTGATAACTCTTTCTCAATGTTTAATTTAAATACCAAGTAGTAATACCAGGTATCCCAGAGATACAGTATACTGATGAATGATACTGATAAGTAGCGCTGTTCTGAGTTCTTACATGCCATTGTTCTGACGCCCCATTTGTCCAACGGTACCTAACCTCAGTAAAACTATGCCTAAACCTAAACCTAACCCTAAGTCGGACTAATGGGACGTCGGACTATCGAGATTTTGCCGGCACGTACTTGGGCCAAATGCCAGTTTCTATTGTTTTTCACCTGTCCTGGTAGGTGTACAAAAGGACCTTCCTTTACAACACCAAGTAGTAAAAAGTTTGCTTCTATACAACACTGAATCAAGTGCTGTCTTCAGTATTTCCCATACATTCCTTTTGCATTATTGTTTGATGTGCAAACATGTTTAAGTCAGTATTGGTCCGATAATCTTATTCATATGGCTATCGATTTGTTTATTGTTTGCATGAATTGTTATTATTGTTAGCAGCCTATAATACAAAGTGGATGGTGGTGATATAATAATAAATCTCATCACCATTGGAACATGGCAAAGTAGATCTTGTGCCTGAATAATTTCACCCCCACTGCCATAGTATATTGTAGAATATCTCTTCTGTCCGGCAGAAACCACCTAGGAGGTTTTGGCCGAAATGCTAAAACCTGAGAAATGGAGCTGTTTTCTGCCCGACAGTGACTTTATATGACTATGACTGCAGTGACAGATAAAAGTATTCCTGGGTACAGTCAAAATACAGTTGCATGGCACTTAACAGATGAGCTACATGAACATTCTCAACTGATTCTGTGAAAGTTTACATGCATGATGGACTCACCACCAAGTGATGTAGTTGGTGATTCTGCCATAGGTCTGTCTTCAGTGCCACAAGCTGGATCCAAACTCCATCTGAATCACATTACATTGTTACTTAAATAGAATAAGTTGAAAGTCTGTAACATAAACTGGTGTTCTGCCCTAAAAATGAAAATCCTGAAAGGTTTGCCGCAAATTCAAAAGAAAACTATGAGATAATTGAATTGAAGGTTAATGGACTTTGTAAAAAAAAAAGAAAAAAAAGACTCAGGTCTCAGGTGTCTGAAAACACCTTTCTCACCTGAACTGAACCACAACACATCCATCAACACATGATAGAGTGAGGTCACAGTTCCAACCTGGTTTCTCTATTAAATTACATAAAAACAAAACACACTCACACACACACTCCATGCAACATGCATATAGAAAAGATCAATAATATCAATAATAATAATCATCAAAATAATATATGATAAATATATAAGTAAATCAACAAATGAAGAGTGGCATTCCAAATATTCATTACTATTCCTATTTAATGATGTGTTCTGATTAGAATTGTATATTTATTTTAGTAATTAGTTTTTCTGTTGTCTTTACTTACCAATGTATTCTTACTGCAACATTCATTGAAGGACGCGAGAACAACTATGATGAGAGACCAGCCCTGACCAACTGTAGACAGGACATCAACTACTGTAGATATTAGATAATCATTAACAGGCATTTTATAACTCCTCCTATAAAGTGTCTGTTGTGGTACTTGTAACAGTTCGATATGATCTTATAAAGTTTGATGTGCAATATTTAAAACACACAGCTTCATCACAAGGTTATGAATTAAACATTAACCAATGTACAGTTTGAGAGCATAAAAGTTTATTTGATATGATTTATTGTGTCACATAGATAAAGGAATTGACTTTAATAAAACTTCAAGTGATAAAAAAAGATAAAAGTATTGTACCACACTGGTTGTGAAACATTCTGTTATATTCAATAAAAACAGTGTTCCTTTATGCGTTTATATTCTTATAGGTCAATTTGATTACATTTGTACAATATCAAATGATATGGTGTATCCCCCCAGGTTGCACCTAAACACATTTGACTTCACAGAAAATATGCCGAAACCTAACGTTGATCCTAACCCTACAAACATCATGCCTAACTAACCCTAACCTTAACCCTAACCTCACAAACACTATCCCTAACCATGATCATAACCTCACAGAAATTATGCCTAAACCTAACCTTAAAACCGTGACCACCTTGGCGAAACACCGGGAGAATCTCCCATGTGAAGTAATGGAAATTAAGCGAGGTGTAACTGAAGGTATTTTTGTAAACATTATGATTACCTTTTCTTAGTCACACTCACACTATGACAAATGTACTGTATCTACATTAAATCTCCAATACATCCAGTAACATCAGTCAAGTTTTAACAGTGTCATTCAGACTTCTGGACTCCAAATGTTGGCTGTGAAACAACAAAACTTCCCTGACAATAATTATGTCTAAAGTCCAAGGTGCTGCAGTAGAGCAATTTGATTGAATTCAACAATTATGTCTGGAGTCCACAGACACCATAATACTCCTTGTAAGCCTGAGGACCCTGCAGGTTTGAATCTGACCCATGTCTTGTTAATAAGACCATCAGATTTACAGTGCTTTTTTCCTCAATGGGTTTTTGTAATGCTAAAATAGTTTCCTGGTTTGTTCTATGACATAAATTACACCTGCATTTATTTTATTAATTGTGTGTGATAAAAAAAAAAAAAAGATAAATACCAAAAGCCTTCATTTACTACAGAGCTTATTTTCATAATTTATCCAACACCCAGTGCAAAATATCCTTTGAAAATGTGCTGTAGGAATCAATGGTTGAGATGACATCTGGGTTGACCTACAAAAAGACAACAGTAAAGTAAATCAGTAATATAACTTAACAAATAAGTAGGATGTTATCAGTCAGCTTGATTTTACATTCCGTATCTGATTCAAAATTGATTTATTCAAAAGTTGTTCAAAAACAAACCAACAATCTGTCAAAATGATGCTAGTGAGCAGACTTGACACCGCCATTTTGGTTGTGTACTGTATGGTCCTGAGTCAGAGTTTAGTTATGACATGGCGGCCAAACTATTCTCATAAACACGCCTCCATCACTCTGTGTGTGTGTGTGTGTGTGTGTGTGTGTGTGTGTGTGTGTGTGTGTGTGTGTGTGTGTGTGTGTGTGTGTGTGTGTGTGTGCGCGTGATGCTTTTGTGTGTGTGAGGTTTCAGATATACTGTTAGTTGGGGCGGGGGCGAATCCGATATTGCTGTGTTGGTGGAGAGCAAAGGTCCGTTTCTCAGTGGTTCTGTCAACGATGAAGGTTAAATAACAAATTGAGCCCCCATGCCCCTCGCAAAAAAGCGGAAAGTTTGTGTCTCATTCACTTACTATACACTATACTATAAAGGAAAACAATACCCCACAAAAATCTGCTTTAAGTAGCATGTGAGGGGTCAAACTAGGGGTTTTTAATTATTCTGAATCCATTGCAAGCATTTGTTTTGCATGAAAAACATTCCTTGGGCTAAAAACAGACCCCAAAAGACTGTGAAAAGTGATGACTCTGGTTAGTTAGTTAGTTAGTTAGACATTAGTTGCCAAACATGGCATTTAAAAGTTGGGTGACGAAACATTGCATTCAGTTGCTTTATTTTGTATAGTATAGTAATATGGCATGTAACCTGTGAGTGTGTGTGTGTGCGTGTGGCCAATCCTACCCTACCAATCATATTCCATCAGAGTCTGTGATGTCACTTCCGCTGCTGTCGTCAAGATTACACGGTGCATGCTCCTTGCCAATGACCTTTGACCTCACGGCTCTCTTCCTGTGGTCAAGGGGGATTATATATAATCATATGCACTGTATGGGAGCTGGTCATATTTTAACATAGGTACCATGTGTGTAAGTACTGTGGAACTACAGTATGTTAGTTCAGTGTAGGTGATGTCTGTTGTCTGTGAACATGTGTATTACTACAGTATGTTAAGTAAGTTCACTGTACATGTATATGAGGCCTGTTGTCTTTAAAAGCCCATATTCCACTGACATGGCCCAACACCACGCCACTCCACACCGCCCATTTGTGCCAGGTTTTCCACTACAAGGACCTGGGTAGAGTGGTGTGAAAGTGGTACTAAACGTTGTACTAAAAAGTATCCAATCCAGAGTAGGTCTGAGCTACTGTAGGCCATACAGGGGCAAACAAAAATTACTGATCACTCACTGACTTTTCATGTAGACCACCAGGATATAGTTGTAAAACATGATAATAGATTCTATTGTGTTATAATCACTATTATAATCTATCATAGTGTATTATAATTATCATAGTAATATGATACTACTTTATATTGTATTATACTCACAGTTATAATCCATTATTGTGCAGTATAATTACGATAGTTGTAATACAAATGTATATTATAATCACAGTTAAAAGGGTGCATTTCTTTCTTACCGATAGGGGTACTTTTGTGTAATGGAAAATTTAGATATGTTGGTGTGGTGCGGTATAGTGTTGTGTAGTGTGGTGCTAAAGCTTCAGTCGAAAAGGGGCTCATGTACCGTGTATTAGTTCAGTTTTTTGAGGTCTCTATTGTTGACATAATGTGAAACAAAACACCCACCTGCGGTAGAAGAAGTTGCGGTGACATCTGCTCCGTGGTCTCCAGCAGTCAGACAGTTCATCCTCCTACAGACAGACAGGCAGATGGGGAACACAGGGAAGCAGGGTTACTCAACCTCCAATACTCCTAAACATCAGCCACCAGGAGAGACTGAATATGAGCCATATCAAACACATGGATATGAGGAGAGCGACTTCTCCCAAATCCCAAATTAGCGGAGTGATTGATTGATTGAAGAATGTATTAGAAGTTTGCAATAGTACAAATCACTGGTACAAGGTCAACTAAAAGGAGATCCTAGAAAGCCGAGGCTACAGGAACCACACTTTAAGTATCTCATATAACATTGAAAGACAGACGGATAAAAGCATAACATCAAATACAAAGGCAGAAAAAAAGGGTGGGGGGAGCATGGGGGCTTAGTCTATTTACAAGTCACAGGTAGCAGCCGCCTGAAGGTGACTTTCTCATACCAATTTTGAAGGAGGCTAGGGATAAGTAAAAATGTCATCATTCAAGAGGCAGGACCATGAACACAGAAGGACCCCTGCAGTGACCGTGACTGTCACAGCCACAGGTAAAGTTGTCGCACAGTGTGTGCAAAGATACAAAAAAAAAGAACTGTGTAAGTAAATAAGCTAAGTGTCGCTTTAGCATCCAGCATTAAATTATTGCTCCATGTATTGTGTGTACTAACTAGACAATCAGCCAGTTGATAGCTCAAAGGACAATGGTGCCTCAAATATTGACGTTGTCATTGTCATTGCAAAAGCATCACTATTCACTACACATTTCTAAGCCCAACCTAGTAGGCCTACTAATTGCGACCGTAGGTCGCACTTACTATCAAACCCTGCACAAACTGTGAGTGAGTCCGTCAGTCCGTCAGTCTGTCTGTCACACCTCACACGTCACACTCTTGCCCTGCTCATATCTCCGCAACCGTTGCCCCGATCCATGCCAAATTTTGCACACACGTTCCTCGCCTGCCAAACTACAACCTCCAAGGACCCCCAGAGCTCCAGGGACCCCCAGGTCCCTGGGGGACCCCCAGATGTAAAAAATGACCAAATGTGCTAAACTGACCAAATGACCACCCCAACGGGGCTGCTCACGGGGAATTCCCGGGGACCACCCACTCCTGGTGCTCCAGAACGGATGCAAAAGTGGTGGCGCCCCCAGTGGAGGACCCCCTACACTGCAGCTCACATAAAATGCCGTAACTCCGGCTAGGAGCGACCGGGACAGCCGGGGCCGGTACCTATTCGTCCGCCTTGCCGGCGCGGAGACCCCACCCCTCATTTCTCACATGGCCCTCTTCTAGCGCCACCATGAGGCCGATTCTTGCAAAACACATTTTTGGACACTGCTCCTACAATTTTTGCCCTAAAATCACGCAAATCGGTACACAGTATGTCTACACTCATCCCATCAACATGAATCTCTCCCATATAGCGCCACCTCCAGGCCGATTTTTAAAAACACATTTTTGGACACTGCTCCTACAGATTTTGCCCTAAAATCACGAAAATCACTACACAGTATGTCTACACTCATGTCATCAACATGGATCAGGAAGATTTTGGCAAAACACATTTTTGCCCTCTTTGTGGAGATAAGTGACCTACGGTCGCTTATCTCCCGATTAGGGAGTGCTACTGGTGGTTAATAACCTGAGAGGACAACTGAGAACCTGAACCCTATTCTCAACAGTGAGGCACAGTAATACAAGGCCAGTCGTTCGGAAGGGAGCTACAGCATGTTCACACAATATGTCTACTGGCTTTGTAATCTTCCTGGGAACTAATAATGATTATTGTCAATCTGTGAGTCCAGTTACTATGTACAGTATGTACATCAGCCTACATCAGCCACTTTTTTTTAGATGAATTGAGTACACAGGACCACAATGGAAACAAGCCATAGGCTTTCTTGGGAAAATCCGTTTAGCAGACCTTGTATTGCATTGCACTTCCCTGTACCTGTCTCTGCAAACTGTTAATTAAGTATGCAATGAATGAATCAATCAATCAATCAGCCTTACTAATGCTGAAGAAGATGCATTCTGATGGACATTTGCAGGCTCATCAGCCTGTAGTTAGTAAGTAAGTAATTACTTAAAGGAGGACGTCACCACTTTTCAACCTATCTTCATATAATAGGTCCTCACTAATGTTCATAATAAAATAGCGCAATTTTTTTCTACTCTGTCCAAGTCTCCTAGGAGAGCTGTGGGAAGTTCAGAATCCATCGTCTTGTGACATCATCATTTCCCCCCCAAAAACGTAATCAATATTTTTGAAATATTTAGATTTTTATTATCGCGAGAACAATGGCTTCCACTTTAACATTGCAACTTGTCAGGAATAGAAAGCCTGCAGTTTCTATTAGCTTGGATTCCCAATCGATGATGTCACAAGACGATGGGTTTCTGACCTGCCCACAACCCTCCTCTGAGGAAAATAAATAAATAAAAGCAATTCTTTAGTGAGGACCAATTATATGAAGATAGGTTGAAAAGTGGTGAAGTCCTCCTTTAAGTAAGTTCCAAAGTAGTGGGTTTTTGTTTTTCTCAGCCTGGGGCCCTGGGCTGCCATTACTTCTCATCTGCCTTGAGGTCAATTATTTTATCAGGGTTAATGTTCGCAGTCTGGGAGCTGCTAATCTTTCACATCAATATTGGAGGCTATCCACATGTACGTAGTATCAGCCTTGGAAGCATCCATTAAGTACTGTATGTCCTTCCAAGCTGAGAGACAAAGCTGTCTTCTTTGCTTTCTAAATGGAGGTAATATTGTTTTGCATCAGCCTTTGAGCCATTAATTTAACAATATGTGTGGTGGTTTGCTTCCAACTCAGCGGCATAATCAGTTCAATGTGCAAACAGCTACAATAAAAAAAATCATATAAAGCATTAAGGCGATTACAACTGATATCATCGATATCTCACTGCCAATAATTAATGACACAATGTTAATTTGTTTGTACACAATACACAATCTTCTTTCAAGAGGATAAAGTCCAGTTGATCGTTTTGATTGTAAATCAATCAGTGCAACTCAATGTTATAAACATGATAAACACAATAATTAAAAGACTGCTCTCCTCACAGTTTTGGTTTACTATATATTTATTTTACATTATGGAGTATGACGATTATGTTTTTCACAGCCTGTCTTTCTATGCTTGAGTCTGGACCTAATCTTACAAACCGCTGTTCCAATCCAGCATCAAATATCTGTGCACACTACCATTTTAACTGATTGATTGAATACTTTTTTTAAAGTTTGGAAGAAACGGCATGGTGGCACAGATTTATACAAAAGACTGCGAAAATGATAACCCAAATAAGCCCTCAGGGCTTGTTTCCATTAAAGGGGTATTTCGGTCAAAAACGACTTTCCTACCTTTCAAATGATGATTCGGGAAGCTTCTGGGTTGATCCAGGTGTTGTTTGACCCATAGCAGCATTTTGTTCCATTTTCGATTTTCTCCCCTGCACCCCACGGCTCCAAAGCGGCACCTTTTGGGTCGTTCCGTAATCCGGTTATTATTCTCGCTCAAAATTCACTTTTCTCGCTCGGTGGGAAATCCCGTTTTGTATCGCGTGATCGGATTTCCCAGTGTTTCTCTAGTTGGCCTGAGTTCAGAGTTGAGCTTTTTGTAAACAAACATGGCGGCGACCAGGAGCTGGTGTAGCTCGGATATGCTAACAACAGTATGAGGGACTGATACCGAGCGAGAAAAGTGAATTTTAAGCGAGAATAATAACCGGATTACGGAACGACCCAAAAGGTGCCGTTTTGGAGCCGTGGGGTGCAGGGGAGAAAATCGAAAATGGAACAAAATGCTGCTATGGGTCAAACAACACCTGGATCAACCCAGAAGCTTCCCGAATCATCATTTGAAAGGTAGGAAAGTCGTTTTTGACCAAAATACCCCTTTAAGGTTGTGTATTCAATTCATCGAGACATTTAAAGACAAACAATAATACAGTAATATGCTAAAACAGTGGTTCTCAACCTACATGTACTGTACCACTGGTGGTATCATACTATGGCCCCCCTCTGGTGGTACTCTGAGGAGTCTCCCAAAAAAGAAGAAAAAATACATGAGTGGAGTGAATATACTACAGGCATTCGTATTCGCTCACAATGTCTATTTCAATGTCTGTGGCATTGTGAGACAACTGCAGGAGTTAGGGTAGTAGTTCACCAAAAGAAAATCATATTTTCTATCAGTTACACATGCATGAAGCCTTGAATTCATGGAGACTTTAGTTTTTGTCGCATTCCTAAACCAATAATTTGATGACCGGTGGAGTCGGTCCTATTGACCATGACCCGGTCATCACATTGTTGGCTTAGATTAGAAATTCCTCCTGTGTTAACTGCATAGCTGAATAGGATGGGGTAGGTCATTATGGTGGTACTTGGAGAGACCAGGGAGAGACAGATATTTTCTGAGGTGGTACTGGTGTAAAAAACATAGTAGTAATAAGAAAGTAATTTCCCCGGCACCTGTAGGCCAAATAAGTCACTCCACCCATTTATTCCAAAGAGTATGCTGCATGATGGTGCCTATGAGTTTTGGCCTAAAGTATAACACTTGAACCGTAATTTGGACATTTACCCAGCCTGGCAAAGATGATGTGCCATTTTCTAGTTTTTTAAGAGTATAGCTATGCACAACTAATCAGATGAAAGTTCCAGAAATAGAGATTTCAGTTTACACAGAGAGTATGGAGAGAGATGAGACACATTTCCTTTTTGTCCATTTTTGCATTTATTTGGAAAAATATGACAAAAAAATATTCGATCAGATTTCTATTGTTGTTTCATATCAAACTGTCTGAGAGTACAACAGCGGACACCTACAGCAGGAGTTAATGAGCAATGCAAATGTTAATGATTACCTAGTTGGACTGGTCTCTCATCATTCTACCTGTATGCTTTAGTTGTTCTTTGTTTTCTTCAATGCATATTGCAGTAATACACTGGTAAGTAAAAGATAACAGAACATTTTACAAATAAACTCAACAAAATTATGTTTAATTGAAAGACATGTTTGATAAAAGTAATAATCAAGAGATGAACATTTTTGTTTTTACTGCGTGCTGATTCAGTTCAGGTGAGGAAGGTGTTTTTGATTCTCTTATATCTTTAGTGTGAATTTGTGGCAAATAGTTCAGGATTATTATGGAAACTGGTACCACATAATTCAATGTACCAGTTTGTGTTATGGAGCAATGTTGAACGTAAGCTTGTTCTACTAATCTTACTTTATGTTTTGAACTTTGTGTCTGCATTCAGAAGGAGTTTAGTTACGGCTTGTGTGTGTGCAGGAACGGCCTGAAGGACGCTATGGCAGAATCAGCTGCTACACCTGGTGAGTCCATAGATAATTACATTAAATTTCATTCAGCTACATCATTTTTCTCATTTTACTTTTGTTTTGTTCAAGATTCAAGATTTTTAGCTACAGGTACAAATGCATAAGAACAGTTTTGGTTCCTCAACTTTGGAGAAGCATTAATAAACAATAAGAAATATATTATTATTAATGTAAAGACAATATCAAGGAATGTAGTATTATTCACAAGAATGTTATTATATGTTAATGCTATTATTATTTTAAGATCATCAAAACTACAAGTATTATGTAGTTTGCTACAAGTAATACATAATCACACAAAACACAGTGTTGGTTTGATGTTTTATGTAGCGTTCTGTTAAGTGCCATACAAATATTGCAAATATCATTTAGTCAATAAGCTGGTATTGGCAATTTGCTGGTAGTACTAGTCAATGCATTGCCTACAGATTATATTATTATTATATTATTATTATTATTATTATTATTATATTATTATATTATATAAAATAATCAAAACATGGTACATGGCATGCAACAAATAAACACAAAAATACAAAATATGCGTTGGATCACTAAACCCATGAAATGAAGAGGTTATGTCCTAGACCTAGACTCTAGGACAACGAGGAAAGGTGAAGCCTCCTAACAGGTTGGTTTTTGATGTTGCTTAAAGATAGATAGATAAATAAATACCTTCCAAATAATAATAGTAGACTAACAAATGTTATTTATAATGCAGTTTACATTTTTGCAAATCTCAAAGTGATACAGTGTTTAAAAACATTGTCATAAAACAGTATAATTAGGAAAACGCTTTGTTAAAAAGGAAGGTTTTTAGTCCATTTTTAAAAGCATCAGTGGACTGTGGTGTTCTCAGGTGTTCAGGGAGGGCACCACACAGACATGGGGCAGTGGAGCAGAAGGCCTGGTCTAGCATCGCATGGCCAGACATTATCACTGAGTGGATATTAGTCTGGTTCTTCTCAGTGTTATTTTTGTGCGGTGCTACTGGAACAGGAGCTATAGCTCCAACATCTGGCTTTGTCCCGTCAAAAACCAATGGGGAAACGTGTTAAAAAATGTCCGGGCTTCAATATCAACCCACTTAGTTCAGATCAGTTGTCAAAATGAATCACTTATTTTATAGTCTGACTGCAAGAGCATGCAGGGAGATAACCTCTAACCTATAACATCTAAGATAATAAATAAAAAGGCAAACAAGTAAAACAGAATATTCTTTCCAGTACTTCTTGAGTAAAAGAGACTTTATTATATTTATTGATTTAAGATAAACGTAATCAAACTTTCTGAGTACATTTATATAAATCAAGGAGTTAGGGTTGGTCAATGATTTACATCAAGTGTACTTTATCCAAATTATATGACCATTGTAGTTAGGTATTTGTAATTACCATACAGATGAACAAGAAATGACAACCCTATATTGATGTATTGAATTGGAAAAGACATCTAGATGAAGAAATGACAACCTATATCGATAAAATTGTATTTTTCTATGTGCTATATCATTACAGAGGGCAAGGGTAAGACGCCTCGGAAACAACACAGACATGATGATAAGTTACTGTTACCAACTCCTGACGGTGAGTAAAGTTGAACTGAATCACAACTGTTGTGCTGTTTCATTTGTAAAGATTTGACATTTTTGCAATCCCTACACAAATAGCCTACATTTAAATGTACCATTCCTGCTGTATTTTTTAAATGAATGCTTTGACATTGACATAAAATTACCTTGATCTTGCAGTGTCAGCTGATTTAATGACACTGACAATTGAGCACAGTGTGAGAGCTAACCCCAGGGTGCCAAGCCAGTGGCAAACCCAGTTAAAAAAACAGGCGTTAACATTAAAAGCAACACTATTGCTCTAAAGGACCATTGTTCCAAAAATACATTTCCAGTTTGATCTATATCAGCTGCATTTATCTGGAACAAAATAATGGTCAGCAAATACACTAATTAGCAGAGGTATTTCTTTTTTGAAACTTTTACATTTCTTGTAACCAATTATAATCATCAGGGGATGCTTGAAGGCAGAAAGCTCCTGAACCCACATGACAAAATATGAAAGCACAAGAAATATATAGTAGGCTTAAAGTATAGTCTACAGTGTAGATACATAACCAGAATGTGTAGACTCTACACATTCTGGTTTAGTCCTAGACCTAAAATCTGTGCACTAAGAATGTTGTTTTGTGTTGTGAATGCTGTGACTGCCTCTGTGCCTTTCAGTGTTAGAAGTCAAAACACTATATTATAGTTAACGCCTAACCAAAAACTATGGCAGTGCATCCATCTAGGTGTCATTGAAACCTATACAGTATATTAGATTAACAAGAAGCAACAGCCTATAATGATCTATTCTATTCTACCTTCATTGTTACAGAGGACCAGGGTGAGATACCTCTGAAACGGCTCAGAAGCGATAACATACAACCTCCTGACAGTGAGTATTTTTCATAATCCCTAACAAAACCTACAAGAATTACAACTGTTGACAAGGATCTTGGAATGTCACGGTTGATTTAATATGGTACAACTATAACACACTTGGAAAAAAGCCAACGTTATCAATTTGATACATTTCATTATTATTAAATTATTTATTAGCTGGAGCGTTAATCTCTGTGTTATCATCTGTTGGTGATTATTTGCATTTCAGATAAACCATGCTGAACTAAAAACCCAAACTAATTCAATGTCTCTTGATATTCCAGGTGACGGTGGCAACCAGAGCACAGATTGCATCAGGATGGTGCTGATGGGGAAGACTGGTAGTGGAAAGAGCTCTGCGGGAAACACTATTCTGGGCCAGACGATATTTAGCAAAACCTATTTAGCAAAACCTAGCAAATCATCTGTCATAACGTGTTGCCAGAAAGAGCATGGTCTTGTAGATGGCCGCCCTGTTGTTGTAGTTGATACTCCTAGTTTGTTTGATACAAATCTGTCACTGGATGTTGTTAATGAGGAGATAACAAAATGCATGACATTGCTAGCTCCTGGTCCTCATGTGTTCCTGTGGGTGTTACAAATTGGTAGATTCACATTAGAGGACGAACAGACATGGAAGCTATTCCAGAATGCTTTCAGAAAAGATTACAAGAATTTCACCATCATTCTTTTCACAAGAGGAGACTCATTGGAGAATGAGAGTCGGTCCATTGACGACTACGTAACAGAGGAGGATTCAGTTAAGAATGTTTCATTTCAGAACCTCATCGATGACTGTGGAAGAAGGTACCACGTCTTCAACAACTATGATAAACACAACCGTAAACAAGTCAGTGATCTGCTGATGAAGGTTGATGAGATGGTGAAGCAGAATGGTGGGGGGTGTTACACCACAGAGACCCAGGAGGTAGATGCAGCCTTTCAAACAAGAGAGATTTTAAAGAGAGAGAGGGAAGCCCTCACAAGAAAACATGAAGAAGAAATTCAAGCAATGACAAGAAAGATGGAAGAGCAGCAAGCTGAAAATAAAAAAGAGGCAGACATAAGAGAGAAACAACTGAAAGAGATGGAGGCTTATATCAAAGAAAATGAGGACAGAAAGAAAGAACAGGAAAAAAGACAAGAGGAGGATGGCAAAAAGAAGAAAGAGGAGGAGGTTAAACAAAAGGAGTGGAAAGAAAAACATGAGAACAGAAGAAGAGAAGAAATGGAAGAAATGCAAAACAAAGAAAAAGGTCTGAAGGAAGAACTAAGAACAAATGAGGAAGAGCTGGACAAAATGAAAAACACAGAAAGGGGACTAACGGAACAACTAAGGAAAAATGAGAAAGAACTGGACAAAATGCAAAACAAAGAAAAAAGTCTCATAGAGGAACTAAGAACAAAGGAGAATGAACTGAAAGAGCTAAGAGTAAAAGAAAAACAACTGATCAAAATGCAAAACACAGAAAAGGATCTGACAGAAAATCTAAGAACAAAAGAGGAAGAACTGAACGCGTTAAGAACAGAAGAAGCCCTCAAAAGAAAATATGAAGAAGAAATTCAAGAAATGACAAGAAAGATGGAAGAGCAGCAGGTTGAAAATAAAAAGGAGGAAGACATAAGAGAGAAACAACTGAAAGAAATGGAGGCTTGTATCAAAGAAAATGAGGACAGAAAGAAAGAACAGGAAAAAAGACAAGAGGATGATGGCAAAAAGAAGAAAGAGGAGGAGGTTAAACAAAAGGAGTGGAAAGAAAAACATGAGAACAGAAGAAGAGAAGAAATGGAAAAAATGCAAAACAAAGAAAAAGGTCTGAAGGAAGAACTAAGAACAAATGAGGAAGAGCTGGACAAAATGAAAAACACAGAAAGGGGACTAACGGAACAACTAAGGAAAAATGAGAAAGAACTGGACAAAATGCAAAACGAAGAAAAAAGTCTGATAGAGGAACTAAGAACAAAGGAGAATGAACTGAAAGGGCTAAGAATAAAAGAAAAACAACTGATCAAAATGCAAAACACAGAGAAGGATCTGACAGAAAAACTACGAACAAAAGAGGAAGAACTGAAAGCGTTAAGAACAGAAGATAAAGAATGGGACAAAATGCAAAACAGAGAAAAAGGTCTGATGGAAGAAATAAGAAGGAAAGAGATAGAACTGAAAGAATTGAGAACAAGAGAGGATGACCTGGTCAAACACATAAGAAGAAAGATTGACCAAATGGAAAGCAGAGAGACGGCTCTGACACAACACGTAAGAAGAAATGATCTAGAACTGGACAAAATGATGGAAGACGTAAGGAGAAAAGACAAAGAATTGGAAGAATTACATGCCAGAATAAATGCAAAAACCTGCATCATCAGCTGAGAGAATTGCCAATTTGTAAGCATTCCAATGCATTCAAATCATATCATATCAACATTGTTTTCTGATATTTATATATTCATCATGGCCATTACTAAAATCAAACAATTTCAAATCTCAGATTACAAATAAAGACTGATAAATGGCAGGTCATATGCTTGAGCTGATATTACACACAATATCACAAGTCTGGTTGGTCTGGTTATAAATTATAGTTATTAACACAGACCAAGAAGGGAATGTAGCTTTGTATTGATACAACTATCTGGTTAACTAATAAAGATTTGATCTTGTAAAACTATCTGGTTAAACTTTTTATTGATCATGTATATCTGGTTAAATGTTTCTGTATCCACATGGAAAGCTGCAGTGGTGTAAAGTAATTAAGTAAATGTACTTAAGTAATGTACTTAAGTACAATTTTGAGGTATTTGTACTTTACTTGAGTATATCCATTGTCCAATACTTTTACTTCTACTCCACTACATCTCAGATCCAAATATTGTACTTTTACCCCACTATGTTTATTTGAAAACTTTAGTTACTAGTTACTTTGCAGATATAAATTATAATATTATAACACATACACCAATCACGTCCTATTCTATACCTTGGATACGGTATTTGAAAATAGCCGATCTACAAGCTCACAACGCTCGCATTGCAATCTACAACGCGACGTGTTGTAGATTGTAGATCTGCTATTTTCAAACATTTTGTAGGCCTACTTTTACTTTTGGTACTTTAAGTACATTTTGATGCCAATACTTTCTCACTTTTACTCAAGTACATTTTGAATTCTAGACGTTTACTTGTAACGGAGTACAGTTACAGTGCAGTATTGATACTTTTACTTAAGTACAAAATGTGAGTACTTTTTCCACCACTGGAAAGCTGCATACTGATCCTGCGCAACTATCTGGGTAACTAGTACACTTTTTTGAACTTGTTAAAAATATATGGTTACCTTCTTAGTGAGATATGGTGATATACTATAAAACTAAGGTATTCATTTGATATTCCTAATCTTATGCCTTTTAATCACTGACAACAAAACACATTTCACCATAACATCTTTAGATTTTTAAAGGGGGGATTCTCCAGCATGAAACACTATCTATTATGGATTGAGAGGGTAGGCCTACTGGCAATGGGTCATTAAAAGGGGCACTTTATGGCCTTTTAAAGATCTAATGTAAGTGTTGGGGTAAATGGGAAAGGGATTGAGATTTGGTGTGAAATATTTGAAAATGCTAAAAACTATGTATGCAATATAGCCTGGTTGGTTCAACTGAGAACTATACATCTATTACAGATTCATTCGTTACCTAGAGACAGATTTCACTTAAGGCTTCACCATAACATGAATCCTATGTCTCCTCTCTGCCTTAAGTGTAAGATTGAGATGGGTGATTTATTAGCCTGCATAGACTGTATAGTTAGCCTGGCGTTGTTCAGACTCATTCAAACTATCACCGGCAGAGGTGGATGATGAGTCGGTCTGGCCACGGCCACGCGAGGCTAGATTATACTCACTGTATGGTCATGTTGTAAAATTGAACGATGCTGGTTCGGGATTGTACAGTAGCTGAGTGTGAAAATACTTTATAAACGTTAAGGACGTCCACAATTACAACACCAGAGGCAGCGCCACAGATCACGTTCAACCCAAAGTCAACTCAAACAAAGGGTCAAACTTGTTCTTCTGCTATACAACCAAAATGTGGAACGCCCTACCGAAGGCCTTAAAGGAGTGTGGTTCCCTAGCATCCTTTAAAATCGCCCTGAAAAACCACTTACAGGCGGCAGCCATTCGCAACTGGCAATAACAAACTTAGCCCAGCCTCCCCTGACCCTTCTTTGTATTTACCAACTGTATATATAGACCTATATTTTTTACTATATCTACTGCATAGTACTGTGTTCTATCCGTCTGTCATTCAATGTTATATGAGATACTTCAATGGTTTCCTATGGAAATAAGCTTAGTCTTTTCTAGGATCTCCTTTTAGTTGACCTTGTACAAGTGATGAAACTGTACCTTTTTCTATGCAAACTTCTAATAAAGTCTTCAATCAATTAATGACCTTTGATACAAAGATTGAACTTGACCCTGTTTATTTGATTCTTGGTCTTCCTGATAAGAAGATTGTCAATGAGTTTCATAAACATTTTATGAGATGCAGCCCGCTCATGATAAGCTTTCCTGGTTGCATAACAAAGCACAAGGTTGCAGGTTAATAATAAAACTAATAATAATATAATAATAAACTTTATTTGTATAGCACCTTTCATACATGATATGCAGCTCAAATTGCTTTCCAGAGCAAAGATTGTACACATAAGCAACTTCCAGGCAACAATAAAACATAAAAGAGAAGAAAGAGAGAAAAAAAAAAGTAATTAACAATCAGCTAAAGGCAAGAGTGTAAAAATAGGTGTTGAGCTGTGCTTTAAACTATCCTCAGAGACTGCCTGCATGTGTACTGGGAGTTTATTCCAGGCTGTCGGTTTATTGTTAAGTCATTCAGTGTTTATAACTGCTATGTACATTAGTACTAGTACATTCGTTTTAGACATAGGCCCCCTGGAACCGTATCTTAAACCCACTGTAACAAACCTAGGTGTTAAAATGGACAGTGATTTTTTTAATGGACAAGCAAATAAATGCATGTTTTAAAATCTTTTTTCAGCTTAGGACTTTATCAAAGGCCAAGCCTTTTTTATCGTTTGATCGCTTGATTACTGCAATGCACTTTATTTGGGTGTTAGCCATGGCAGCCTTCATAGGTTACAGTTAGTACAAAATGCGGCTGCTCGCCTTTTGACAGGCACCAGAAGGCGTGACCACATTTCCCCTGTGCTGGCTTCACTCCACTGGCTCCCTGTGCATTTTAGGATTAAGTTTAAGATTTTATTGTTTGTTTTTAAATCTTTTCATGGACTAGCCCCACCTTATATCTCTGATCTCCTCGAACTTTATGTCCCCAAAAGGACATTGAGAACAGCAAGCAAGCTGCTGCTGGTGGTCCCTAGATCCAGTCTAGTACATAGGGGTGATCGAGCCTTCTCTGTGGCTGCCCCTAAGCTCTGGAATGAACTCCCCCTCACGATCAAACTGGCACCCTCACTCACTATTTTTAAAACCAGTCTTAAAACTCATTTTTATTCCCAAGTTTTTAATCCAGAGTGAATTTTATCTGTGTTTGTTTTTTGAGTTTCTATTTTATGCTTATCTGTGTTATGTTTATCTTTGTTTTTATTGTTTTTATTTCTGATTTGCTGTGATTCTTGTAAAGCACTTTGGTCAACTTGTTTGTTTTTAAATGTGCTCTATAAATAAAGTTGGATTGGATTGGATTGGATGTACAGATAACCCTGTAAACAGTTTAAGAGTTCAGTAATATTGTGATGCCTAGATTGCCTTTATAAATGTCCTATAAGCCCATATGGGCTTCCTGGGCACCAGGAAAGATGCATAACACTTTAACCACTTTAAACCTGGTGTCCTGGTTTTGGGAATGTCACATTTTCATTCACTGCTGAAATAGTACTTAACCACATTGTTTAGAATTTTAACAAGATACTTTAATGTAAGGAATACAAAGCATTAAACGTTAGTTATTTTATAAAAAAAAGTCATTCTCTTGAAATGAAATATAATTAAGCAGACCAAGGACATTTAATATCAATCAGATCAAGCTTACATGCTTGTCTCAAAAGTAATTAATAATTAGTACATCATTATCTGTCATTGTTTGTTATCTGAGCGGTACTGTACATTGGCTGGTAGTAACCCGGATAATCTGTAGTGGCCAACTGACGATCACACCTACCATAAATTCCATTCAAATGAAGACAGCAAAACTACAGAACAGTATGAGCAGTTAAAGTCAAATCATGTAAGTTGCAGATTAACAACAACAACAAATATAACAATAAACTGCTTTTTAAAAGCATGATAATGCTCTCAGCTGATGATGCAGTTTTTCTCATTATTTTTCAATTTGTTCAGTTCTTCGGTCTTCTTTTCTAGTTCTTTCTCCAATTCATTCACTTTATTTTCGTGTTTATCCGATTTCCCTTTCATCCGTTTAATCTCTGAAGCTTGTTTCAGTTTCAGATCATTTATTTCAGTATCTTTTCGTCCTATTTGATCTTCCAAATTCTTACCATGCTTTTCTTTGAAATCATTATATTCCTCAGCTTTCCTTCTAGCCTCGTCTTTGTATTGCTTCTCCATCCTCTCCAGTTTTACTTCATATGCTTTCTGAGTTTTCTGCCATTCCTTTACTTCTTTTTGTCTGTTTTCAAACTCTTCTCCTATTTTCTTCATGTGTTCTTTTCTTTCCCGATCAAATTCTTTCTGAAGCCTTTCTATTATCTGCTGCTCTTCTTTATCACCCTGGGCTCTTTTATCCCACCATTTCTTATTTTTTTCCTCCCAAGCCTCTTGTTGTTTTCTTATTTCTTCTTTCTTTTTTTCCAACATTCTATCATTTTTTTCATGATATTTTTTCTCCAAGGCCTCATGTTTTTGTTGCCACGTTTTTCGTTCCCTTTCCTCCTCTTCCTTCCTTTCTTTGTCCTCCTTTTTTCTTTCTGCCCGTTCTCTTTCTTTCTCCCTTTTCAATTTCTTAATACAATCCTCCTTTTCTTCCAGTAGTCTCTCTCTTTTCTTTCTCTCCTCTTCAATTTTAGCTTCCTGCTCTTCCATCATTCTTCTCATTGCTTGGAGATCTTCTTCATGTGTTCTTTCCAGGGCCGCCCTCTCTCTCTCCATCTCATCATCCTTCTCTTTTAAAATATTTTCCATTCGTTTTTGAATGGCTGCCTCAGCCTCCTGAAACATCTCTGTGGTGTAGCACCCGCCACCATTTATCTTCACCATCTTCTCAACCTTCACCAGCAGATCACTGACTTGTTTGCGGTCATTTTGACAATTGTTGTTGAACACGTGGCACCTTCCTCCACAGTCAGCAATCAGGTTCTTAAAAGAATCATCACTACTCTGTTCGATGTAGTCCTCAATGGACTGATCTTTTTCCAGTGAGTCTCCTCTTGTGAAAAGAATGATGGTGAACTTCTTGGAATTCTCTCCAAAGGCTTTCTGGATTAGCTCCAATGATTTTTTCTCCTCTTGTGTGAGCCGTCCAATTTGTAACACCAACAGGAACACATGAGGCCCTGGGGCCAGCAGAGGGAAGCATCTCATCGTTTCCAGCCTAACCTCTTCCAGGGACAATGTTGTATCAAACAAACCAGGTGTATCAACTACAACAACAGGACGGCCATCTACCTCACCATGTTTCTTCTGGCAACGCTTGGTGACCGATGACTGGCTGCACGTGGATTTAAATATTGTCTTACCCAGAATCGTGTTTCCTGTGGCGCTCTTTCCACATCCGGTCTTCCCAATCAGCACCATTCTGAGGCAATCACTGCTCTGACTGTTATCATCACCTGAAATATTTTTCAACTCCTCAAGTTCAGTTTGTTGCTTGATGACCTTTTCCATCTGTGCCTTGGTAAATATTTCTCTTGTGAAGCAGAGCGGATTCCCTTGCAGAAGTCTTATATTTTCTACTACAGAATCCAACAGCTTAGGAACTTGTTTGCTGTCCTTAATGTTGAAGACAGTGTGTCTGACTTCACAGCTCCGACACAGCTCCTGGATGTCTGTTTCTTTACCTACAATGTTGTCACCAGCTAGAGCGGTTGGATCTGATTCTACAGTTAGAGCCATAGTGAAATCATTGACTTGAGAGCTGAATACATCCTGGATGCTCTGTAACTCTCCCTTATCTTCATTGGTAGGGGGACCCTTAGGAACGACCAGCAGGAAGGCATGGACTCCCTCTGGATCACAGAGAGAGACACATCTTAATGCGTTGTGTAGCCCTTCATACTTAGACTTTTCATAGAAGGCAGGCAGGTCCACCAGGTTCACCCTGTGCCCACATACCACCGCCTGTCTCTTCACACACTCTGTAGAAGAACTAGACAATGGGCAGTCCTCGGTCTGACCCAGAATGGCATTGGCTACTGAAATCTTATCAGGTCCTCTTCTGCCACACAGCACCAGGTTCAGAGGAGGGTTGAACTTTGGTGTCATTGTGTCTCTAGCTTCAACAGATGTGAGGTATCTTCCTCTGTTTTCAATCACAATTTTCTCAATCTTCTGCATCAGTGATGGACGGTCATGTTCAATCATTATGCAGAGTCTTCCTCCACATTCTTCAATGGTCTGTTTTACAGAGATGTTGTCTTCATGACCCTCATGTGTTGTGATGACCATTGAGTGGTTAAAGGCCTCTTGATGAAACAAATGCATGATGAACTTCAGTGCATTTCTGTCTATCTCATTGAATTCAGAAGGATTCACTAACAGCAGGAAAACATTTGGTCCAGGTGGACAAAGAGCTGCACACTTCTTTATTTCCTGTTCCACTGATCCAACAGATTGAACGAAGAGGTCTGGTGTTTTCACGACTCTGACAGACTTTCCCTGCCACTTCCCTTTGATTAATTTGCGAAATGATATCTTTGTGTCTTCATTTTTCCCAAGAAGCACAATCCTTAGATCACTAGAAGCTAAAAAAGAAAACAAGATAAAAAAAATTGGCATTTTCACTATTTCAGCAAACTAATCAACCATTGCAATAACCAGGTAAATGAGTGTCAATTTCAAGGATTACACAAATGTAAAACCTTTACAAATGAAACAGCATAACAGTTGTTGTGATTTAGTTCAGCTTTACTCACTGTCAGGATGTAATAGCTCAGTGCTCCTGTGCCGTTTCTGAGGTGTTTCAGTTTTACCCATTCCCACTGTAATGAAAAAGAATGTAGAAAAGTACAATATCATAAGTATATAGGTTGTCATTTCTGGCAAATTAAGTTGTATGATAGATCACCTGATGTGATGTGTTATTGCAATAATTTAGTGGCACATTTTTAATTTACCGTATGTTTTTAAAGCCTTGACATTATTTTTTCATTGGGCACACAAAAAAATTAACAATTGTGCAAACAGTATGTTTGTGTTTGCATGTGATAATAATACAATAAGATATTAAGGGCAAAAGAAGACAGAGGTAAACTAATCGGAAAGCCTAACAGGGGATTAGGCACACACCGCAACATGCACACACCAACAATTAAAGGAGTAGTTCACCCCCAAAATGACTTTTCTTTCCTATTGATTGCGACCGAAGGTCGCATATACTCTGAAGAACCGTGTCGCTTGAGTGACCTTCCTTCCGTATCCTCTGTGATGTCCTTCCGTATCCTCTGTGATGTCAGCGAGTTGTGACATCACTTCCTGTACAGGGCGGCTACACGAAATGTGGATAACACTATATATGGAGATAGTCCAGTCCAATAGAAAGTAGCCATTGTTAGGCCGGAGTCAATGGCTGTCTGTCTGACTGTCTGTACAGGAAGTGATGTCGATGACATGGAGGTGTGGATAACACTATATATGGAGATAGTCTAGTCCAATATGTCATATGGGACTACCGTCATAGACAGTAGCCATTGTTAATCCGGAGTCAATGGCTGACTGTCTGTACAGGAAGTGATGTCACATGACAGACTTTTTATGCCCATATATGAGTCCTAACATGGAGATGTGGATAACACTATATATGGAGATAGTCTAGTCCAATATGTCATATGGAACTACCGTCATAGACAGTAGCCATTGTTAGGTCGGAGTCAATGGCTGTCTGTCTGTCTGTCTGACTGTCTGTACAGGAAGTGATGTCACATGACATACTTTCTATGCCCATATATGAGTCCTTCTGTACCACATCTCCATGTTTAGGCAAACTCCACACAGAAAGGCCCTATCGCCAACCCAACCTAGGGTGTGAGCGATAGGGCCTTTCTGTGTGGAGTTTGCATGTTCTCCCCGTGTCTCCTGGGGTTGATACCCTCACAAAAACATGAACAAACTCCCCCCAGAATGACAACAACTAGAATCGTCAGAGAAACGCTGTGGTTGGCAAGATGGTCAAGAATTGGCGCGACCTCGCCCTTTAGGGCGAGGTTGCATGTCACCCTGAGGTCGCATTCCACCCTCAGGTGTCTTACTAGTTAGTCACACCATGGGGACTTGAGTTCAATAATATTTCTTTGTATTTGTTGAATTCCTAAGACAAAAAAAATGTATCATAGTAAATTTACCCCCATTGATTCTGGATGGGGACCCAAATGCATGGGCCTGGATGGGGACCCAAATAAGGCCCTGGATGGAATCAATGGGGGTAAATTTACTTGACTCTTTACTTTACTTTATTTGTTTATTTAGACGGGACAATGCATATTAATGAACACTACATGAAAGCAATGTAAATAAGCCGGAATTAGCAAGAATGCTAAATTTCATCCGTAGTCCCCACATGAAGACAAAACAATACATACCAACAAACAGTAACCCTACATTAGGAGAGGGCGCCTAAGAACATACATACAAATACTATTTTTCCTCAACCAAGAGAAAACAACAAAAACAACACATATTACTAACAGTACCCTACATTAGAAAAGAAAAGTTTAAAAATATACGTACATGACATGGGCTGTACTCTTAAAACTATACATGGTCACAGGTTTGATTGTCAACTAACCATTTTTTTAGATTGAACTTGAAGGATGGAAATGACAAACAGTCTCTTATTGTTAGAGGTAGGCCATTCCAGATTGAACATCCCTGCACTGAAAGGGTGTTTTTTCCAAAAGCGGTTACCCGGTACGGTACTTCGCAATCCCCTCTAGTGATTGCTCTAGTATTGAGTCCTCTATCGGGCTTCCTTTTTATGAATTCCTTTAGGGGAGGTGGGCATAGACCATTTAGGGTCTTATATATGATACTGACCTGTTTAAATACCTTAAAATTAGCGAAACTCAAAAAACGGTACCTCTGAAGAATATTACAATGGTGATATGAGCGGGGTTTCCTATCGAATACCTTAAGCGCACTCTTATATAGCTGTTCAATGGGTTTGAGAATCGTTATACCTGTGCAAGACCAGTTTGTGAAACAGTACTCAATGTGTGATTGGATCATGCATTGGAGATAAGATTTAGCAGCACTAACTGCCAAACAAGGTCTGATTTGTTTAAAGTTCTGAAGGTTGAACTTGATTGTGTTTGTAACCTTTTTTACATGTTTTTTAAAGGTTAGGGTTGAGTCTAACATGACCCCGAGGTACTTGAACTCTGGCACAAGTTCAAGTTCCTCTCCACCCAGAAACACATTTGATGACTCCATCACAACTGGTCTTTTGGAAAAAGCCATGCAGACCGTCTTTTTTGCATTCAGGAGCAGGCATGAGTCTGTAAGCCAGTCCTGAACGCTGGTCAGAACAGAAGTTAAAACCGTTGACACCTCTGCATAGCTCTTTCCATGAGTCAGTATAACCGCATCATCTGCGTACATCTGGATATGTACATCTTTACATACATCAGGTAGGTCGTTTATGAACAGAGAAAACAGAATCGGTCCTACTATTGATCCCTGGGGGACACCAACCGAGCAAGTGTGATAAGGAGACTTGATGCCATTTATGCTTACACACTGTTCTCTATTTGATAGGTATGATGTAAACCATTTGATGGCCTCTGGGGACAAGTTGAAATGTGTTAGTTTGGACAAGAGGACCTGATGGCTGACAGAGTCAAATGCTTTCTTGAAATCTAAAAATACTGCCATTGCGCAGGGGGCCTTGTTCAAAGCACACTTTAGCTTTTCAATGAATAAGCAATTTGCTGACTCAGTGGAGTGGAAGGCTCGAAACCCAAACTGCATAGGATGCAGAGGGGTGTAGCCTTTGTCTAGATGTTTAACAATAGACTTTACAATCCACTTTTCAGCCACTTTTGATATAACAGGTAAGATGCTTATGGGTCTATAGTTTGATATGTCCGTTTTTGAGCCAGATTTGAATATAGGTGTTATAACAGCAGCTTTCCACTGAGTTGGGACAGTGCATTTTCTTATGGACAGATTTACCAGATGTGTGATTGGTGCCACCAGAGATACAATATTTGTTTTAAGAAAGTTTGTGTCAAGCCCGTGTGCATCTTTAGCTTTGGATGCTTTCAGTGATCTGACAATGTTTGTCACCTCGTTTTCTGTGACTTCCTCCAAATTAAAAATGGGGAGATCATTTTGAATAGGGCGTGAAACAAACTTAGAGGGTCTGAACAACTGTGTGATTTCATACACAGAGTTTAGAAAAAACAGCATTAGATTGCTAGCAAGCGTGTGGGGATCTTTCACCAGGACATTATCTATTTTAAGTTCTAAGTTGTTATTATCCTGCTTATAGTATTTCCCTGTCAGTTTATTTATGTATTCCCACACTTTTTTTCCATTTCCTCTGGCACTCTCTATGATGGAGATATAAAATCCAGCTTTAGCCCTCCTTAAGAAATTTGTGACTTTGTTTCTAGCATGTGTGAATAGCTGTCTGTCCGTTGTCAGGCCAGATTTTAATGCCTTTTTAAGCAGTAAATCTCTGGTTTTCATTTGATCTCTACATTTTTTATCGACCCAAGGTAGAGTAATTTTTCTCACTTTCCTCTGGTTACCACCTCTGGTGAAAGATTCCATTACCCTGCCAATTTTGGAAAGCAGGATATTACATCCGGTCTCAACATCATCACATGAGTGTAGATCATCCCACTCTAGCCCTTGTAGGGCAACCTCAAGGCTATGTTGCAGATGTTTTGGGATTGTTTTGACTATAGGCTGGGACTGAGCTTTGCTAAACGCCTGTTTTGAGAGTTTTCTGGAAAAGAATATTATGTTGTGATCAGAGAGACCTGTCACGAAGTTAAATGTTTTAGCGATTCTTTCCACTTTATTTGAAAACAGTAAATCTATCTTGGTTGCTGAGTGACTGGTTATTCTTGTAGGTTGCTCTATTAATTGGGTCAGATTATAGTGGTCTGTTACCAGTTTAAGATTTTTCCTTATTTTTTTATCGTCCCAGTTAACATTTGTATCACCAATTAGTATTACTTCTTGATTAAAATCACACGCCGTGAGGATGGTCTTTAGCTGGTCGTATACTTCTACTTTAGCTGATGGCTGACGGTATAAGCAAATTAGAGTGAACTTCATCTCTGTGGATAGTGTAATTTCTACACCTACACATTCGGACTCTTGATGTAAAGTTTATCCCCATTGATTCTGAACCAAATGCAAATGGTCCCCATCCAGAATCAATGGGGGTAAATTTACTATAATAAATGTTTTTGTCTTAGGAATGCGACAAATGAAAGAACTCAAGTCTCCATGGTGTGACTAATCAATAGAAAGAAAAAAAAACATTTTGGGGGTGAACTACTCCTTTAATCCCTGATTCCAAACCATGGACATGGTGCTGTGCCACCATATGCCAAAAACGGATAGCCAAATGGATATACTGTCACTTACAGTTGCTTTAATCTAGAACAGTCATAAAGTGCAAATAATTCACAGAGGAGATTATGTGCACATCGTGTAGCCCTAACTCTATTTAGGCCAGGAGCCAAGGACATCAAGGAGAAAAACATCTGCACACTGGTTTAAAGCTCTCAATTTAATTATTATTTTTATTTGTATTATTATTATTATTGTTATGTTTATATTACATACTTTTTGGGAGCTTTAAACCATTGTGCGGATGTTTTTCTCCATGATAATGGAGAAAAACATACGTATGCAACATACGTATACAACTTTATGTCTGTGGTAATAGCAAAGGTCTTTGTGAAACCTTTAGACTTTATGTTCCCCGTGAGCCATAGATGGCTATTAGACATCTGTCTAAAACCGGATTATAACTGGTCTAAAAGTTAGTTTTTTAGACAGCTAGTTAGCTTAGACCCCAGGGGTGGGAAACTTTGATGATGGAGAGGGCTACTATATTTCCATGCTCACTCCAATGGCCGAAACCTCTTATCTCTGTGTTTTAACTTTTTTCGTAATTAACGCCCTACCTCGTCATGTCACACAAAAGTACTGTTTTCGGTTCTCTGCTTGCACACAAGTAGACCATGTGTGGCCTGCTTGAGCGTGAGGAAGTTGGCACCTCGACAGTGCAGTTCTAGTTTCAAATGAATTTATTAGTTATAATTATGTTAACTTTATCCAATGGTTTATCTTACTATTGGTTATGCTAAATATATAACAAACTAAAAGCTTAGGAAAAACAAACTTCTGGAAAGGCATACTTTTCAAGATGGCACATATTCCCTCCCAATTTATATGCATTTTAAGCTCCTATGGACGCCATCGTAAAAATTATGCCTTTTCAGTGGTTTGTTTCTTTCTCCTATAAGCTTTTAGGATGTTATTTAGCATACCTATAGAAACAGAATACATTGAAAAATCTCTTCCATCAATTGTTTGGGGTTTCAACCATGTACAGACCAACTTGTTGCCGATACTTTTTGAAAACCTTATGTCCATACCCAACACCATGCCAAAAGTAAAAAACGTGTCACCAAGTGCATAATTATTATGATCTTTTTACATATTAAACCCCCCCCCCCCCCCAGGAAATGAGGGAGGGGTCTGACAATTTTAACCCTGTCGTTTTCTGATAGTTTGGTCCTTATAGAAGCTAAAACAGCAAAGAAAGAAATATTAGCAAAGAATCCTAAGGAATATTGTGAATACATATAGGGCAAAAAAAAAAAAAAGAAACAAAAAAAGAAGAAAAGAAACCCCCCCCAAAAAAACTATTTTAGCACAAAAATCCTATATGGGAGCTGTATTTTGGACATATACCACGCTAGGCCTACATGTCTTCTGAGCTGGGTTGGGGTGAGACACCACAGATTGTAAAAATGTCAAGTCTTTACAAATGAAACAGCACAATTGTGATTCAGGTCGGCTTTACTCACTATCTGGTTGTAATAGCTCATCGTTCCAGTGCCGTTTCTGAGGTGTTCCCTTGCCCTCTGTAATGATATAGAATGTAGAAAAGTACAACGTAAGTAAACAGGTGGTAATTTCTTGTTAACTTATCTGTATGGTATGGTGTATTTTTAGACAAAAAAATATATTTTATTTTTAAATTAAATCAATAGGCCTATTCCAAAATGTCCAAATTACAATGACATTGCACATCTTTTTTCCTTTTTCTGTCACGAAAATGTGGAAAATATGTGCCCTAAATATTAAACCAACACAATGAAGTCAAAATTGGAAAAATGGTTTAAAAGGTCCATGATGTGGAAATTATAGATTTACTTTTTCAGTCCACATTTATGATGTACTACCTGACAGGACTCACCAGGTGTTGTAGTCAGTGAATCTGCCATAACGTCCTTCAGGTCTGTCTTCACTCACACAATTCTGGATCCAAACTCCATCTGAATACAGATACAAAGTTGCTGATTTCAAATAAAAGAAGTAAAAAAGAAGCCTCATTTTCAACATTACTCTGTAAAGCAAACTAGTGTCACCGGCTCACAGCATCGATCACAGTAACAGTTTCAACCTGGTGTCAAGATTAAATAAAGCAAAACAGAGCATGTAACACACACAGGATATATGTTCAGTAATAATAATACAGTAGTAGTACTACTACTAATAATAATAATTACATAAATGAAGAATGGCTTCGGACTCTTGGAAGATTAGCCGATGGGCTAAAATATTAAAAAGAAAAATCTAAATCAAATCAAATCCCAATATTCACCTGAATTAACCTTGATGATAGTCATTATGTTTAGGCTAACGTTATTTTGTTTATTAGTTCATAAGTTTTCAGTTCTCTTTACTTACCAATATATTCTGTCCATAACATTCATGCTCACAAGAACAACTGAAGTAGTCCTGAACAAGCACTGAACAACTGAACACAGGATCAGGATGTCAACTACAGTAGATAATCATTAACTCCAGAGTCCAGACTCCTGCTATAAAGTGTCTGTTGTTGCACTAAACAGTTTATTTAATTGAAACAACATAGAAACCTGATGGGGGAAAATGGCTAAGATGGTTGTGCCTTAAATACATATATGTAGGCCTACATTTAACACCCTCTCTGTGAAAAGTGCCTTCTCTCTCTATAAACATTTTGCCGAGACAAGACGATTGTTGATAGAAGCAATAGATAGAAATGAAATACATAATATCATATAGTAAGAACAAGAATAAAACAACTACCAATCAAGAACACAAACACTGAATATCTCTTGAAAAGAGATGTTCTGAAAATAAAATAGAAAAAAAGGTATAAATGCCAAAACTGCGAAGAGATCTCTTTTTGAACATAATTATCCACATAATATACAGTAAATACACTGAAAACGTTTTGTTTACTCTATTGTAGATTAATTATTATTAAACACACAGCTGGACTTTGATTGATTGATTGAAGACTTTATTAGAAGTTTGCATAGGAAAAGGTACAGTTTCATGACGGTACAGTTCACTGGTACAAGGTCTACTAAAAGGAGATCCATGAAAAGACTAAGCTTATTTCCACTGGAAACCATTGAAGTATCTCATATAACATTGAATGACAGACAAATAGAACACAGTACTATGCAGTAGATATGTAAAGAAAAACAAAAAAGAAAACAGTAAGTCTAAACAAACAGTATAAAAGAAGGGGCAGGGGAGGGTAGGGTTGGGCTAGGTTAGTTTTTTTTACCAGTTGCGAACGGCTGCTGCCTGTAAGTGGTTTTTCAGGGCAATTTTAAAGGATGCTAGTGATCCACACTCCTTTATGACCTTCGGTAAGGCTTTCCACATTTTGGTGGTATAGCAGAAAAAAGAGTTTGACCCTTTGTTGGTTTTGACTCTGGGTTGAAAGTGATCTGTGGCGCTGCCTCTGGTGTTGTAATTATGGACATCCTTAATGTTTATAAAGTATTTTGACAGGTACTTGGGTATCATAGTGGTGTAGTGTATCTTGTACACCAGGCCCATTGCAAGTTGCTGTACTCTGTCATCTACTCTGAGCCACCCCACTCTTAACTGGTGAGTAGCGGTGGGTTGAGTCTGATAGGGAAGGTTAAGTAGGACCCTAATTAGTTTATTTTGGGCTGTTTGGAGGGCTTGTGGGGCGTCACGATACCATACCAGGCTCTGAAATTGTTCTTCAATGTTCTATGCTTTTATTTTTTCTTGCTTTATTGTAATCATTTTACTTATCTCTTTTTTATGTATTTTTTATTTCTATTTTACTTTTTCTCTGTTAAGCACGTGTGCTTCATTTTATGCTCTGTAAAGCACTTTGAGCTGCATTTCATGTCATGAAAGGTGCTATACAAATAAAGTTTTATTATTATTATTATTATACGTGGACTCCGTAGTCAAAGAGGGGCTGGATTATTGCACCAGCTATGGTCTTCAGTGTGTTGAAATTGACCATTGGGGCGATCCTCTGTAGGAAACGAGTTCTTTGGTTGATTTTATTTATTACTTTAGAAGTCATCTTTTCACTGGAAAGATTAGTGTGGTATCGGGCCTACAGCATAGGCATCATATTTGGAATATTATATACAAGCAGGCTCACACAGTTGAATACAAGAGGGTTAAAGGTCATTTACTCAAGCCACCATAAGAGCCAGCTGTCTCTTATCTTATTTTAGACCATAGTGGCTTTGTTGTCTTCGACTGTCCCGAGACAGTCAAAGGCTACACCCTGCTGGGTTTATTAGATCACAATCAAACAGTGAGTCATTACAGACTCACATTTGGGGCAATTCGGACCTTAAGACCTTACTGTCTTTTATCTCCTTTTAGACAAACCACAACAGGGACTCAACATTCCTCTGGTTTGATTATCTTATCTTTTGGGTCAAGAATGACCCCTGTGAACAGTAAACAGAGGGCCACAACGAAGAAGCCAGTGACCCCAGGCATAAGGTGGAGAGCACACAGTGGTGGCAGAGTTAATTATAGCTTATCTAGTGTTCCTCTACCTGCCATGCCCTGTGGCATTCTAGAGACCCCCTGATGGGTGGCTCAGCTGTCAGCTGACAGTGGTGGACAACTGGGACTAGCCCGGACAACAGCCTGACATAAAGTTACCCAAAGGTTTCCTTTAAGGGTTTATTCTTTCTAGCATTAAGCTTACTGGGTGAATCAACATGATGATGCTGGGATGCTGTGGTGGGGATGGTGTGGAACTGAGGGCCCTCTGAGCCTCAAGAATGCTGTAAACTTCTCAACTCTGCTTGTCAATAAAGCTTTCTGGACATCATTGAAGCCTGCCTGGACCTCACCTACTTTCCAAGGAAGATCCACAGAACTTCTCATACTTTGGTAGCTCATTGCCTCCTTGTGTACAACAGCAGCTCACAACAGACAACCAGTGCTCTGCTGAAGGAATAATCGACCAGATACGACATTAGCTTCAAGGATACATCCTAAGTAAGAGATTTCGTTTTTTCGTGTTATGACCTTGTCACCCACTTTGATTGTGAAGTTATCGACTTTTTTGAGGTTATGATTTGATCCAAAGAGGATGGACTCAGTTTTTCCCAGGTGAATTGATAATTTGTTGTCATTAAGCCATGTGCAGATCTTACTTAGTTCAGAGTTAAGTGTCTTTTCAACCTGCAAGTGGTCCTTGCCCGAGACTAGGAGAGCCGAGTCATCCGCGAACAGGAACAGGTTGCAGTCACAAGCAGATGCCATGTCGTTCACGTATATTAGGAACAACAGAGGTCCCAGTATGCTACCTTGAGGAACACCACAGCTTACTGGGAGGGAGGGGGGGGGGACAGGGTACCGTTAATCTCCACCACCTGTTCCCTCCCCACCAGGTAAGACTGCATCCAACTCACTGCTGCGCTGTCAAGACCGATGGCTTTTAGTTTCTCAATCAGAATAGAATGATTTACGGTGTCAAATGCCTTCTGGAGGTCCATCATGACCATGCCGCTATATTTGCCGTCATCCGCTTCGCGTTTGATTTGGTCAGTCAAATAGAGAAGGCATGTGTCAGTGGAATGAGATTTTCTGAATCCAGATTGGAACTCGTAAATCAGATTATTCTCATCGAGATATCTTGCTATCTGTTCGTAGACTATTTTCTCCATGACTTTGGATATGGAGCTAAGAATGGAAACGGGACGGTAGTTTCCAGGGTCTAGTTTGCTACCTTTTTTATGCAGGGGGGTTACTTTTGCTAGTTTGAAGTCCTGTGGGACATGACCCTGTTCGATGGAAAGGTTAATTATGTGGGTAATCTTCAAAGAAGATTACGTATTAAATATTAACCACAGTTTTATAGCACAGGGTTATTTGATATGATTTATTGTGTCACACACAAATAAAAGTACCACACTAGTTGTGAAACATTCTGTTATATTCAAGGAAGGAAAATAGAAATTGCACAATAAAATCCTCAGTGTTAATTTATCCATCTTAGGTGGGTCCATTTGGTTACATATGTACGTTCCCAGAGCTGCATATGACAATAGTCAAAAATATCAGAGTGCCCCTTTTTTATACACAAATATAACAATTAAATAACATAATAATTAATAAAATAAAATACATACAAATGAAGGTTCACATATCTATCAGAAGGAGTGCAAAGGAATAATAGATTTTAAATGTTCTCTTGTAATTCTTCCCATTGCATCTGTGCCTGAAATAAACCCCACCCATTCCCACTAGTCTCAGTCAGAAATGCAAGAATATGCACATCAAAAGCACATAACGCACATTTGAGAGCTATTTTTAGCGTTCTTTTGTTTTATCAATATTATAAAATGTAGTCTATTTAATAACAATATTTTCCCATAAAAAAAGAAGAAAGATCAAGAGTGAAATGTTAAAAGGAGCCCCCACACGATAACTCTTATACAATTGAATTAGCACATATGTACAATTATAATGTTTTTGTATTATCCGATAACACCAAATAACTACATTTAGATCTATAATAATTATCGCTCTAAATGTATATCCATAGTGTTCTCCATATAGCCAACCATCCAATTTACGTTATTATCTGTGCTTAGATTTGAAATATTTTGAACTCTGGACACTCCAGAGTTTTTAACAGGGAAAAAACACTTTGGTGGACACAGTCTTAAAGGACCCCTCACACTCACACCATCCCTCATATACGCTCAGGACGGTCCTCACTAAAATGAACCCAGAGAAACTTGAAGTTGCTCACTTCCCACCTCAGCCCAGCCATGTTGATGTAAATGGGGGTAGGCCTATGTGCTCTTTGTAGCCTCCTATGCCCCTAGTAGCCATAATCTTGGTAAAAACCTGATCACTTATGCAAATTCTACAAACTGTATGCAAAGACAAAGGGGGAAAGTAGCCTACCCAAAAGCCAGACTGGATTCAAGCATGGATTCAGTTGAAATACTGGTCTGCTGTGGGACCTCGAACGCACAAGCAGTGCATGCTATTGCTAAATACACCATAAATGTAAAATAGTTTGACCAATTAAAATTCTAAAATATCTGTACTAGATTTACCAGATACATGTTGCAAAGCAGCAGTGAACAGTGTTAAAGTTACAAGCCAAGAGAAATACACGTATGCTGCCTCTATATGGAATCCAAATAACTAAAATGAGGTTGTGTAGACCAGTGTTTCACAATCTTTTTTGGCTTGAGTACCCCCTTTCCCTGATGACAACAACATTTTGCTTATACAACTGCAATTAAATTATACATAAATTGTGCAAGATGCTAAATATTAAGCACCCATTCAAAGAATATATAAAATCACAAATCAGAAATGGAGTGAAAGAGTTTCAAACGGTTTTCATGTCAACTTAAACATTCCACTTGCCTGGTACCATGTAATTTGGGTTATCAACTCAGGCTCATATCAAGTTTCTCCATGTGTCATCATTAAACATAACAGTACATGTTTTTACCCTCCTCATTCAATTTGTAGTCAATGTGTTAACTATGAACAATATTAGCATAATTTATACCTCTATTTCTCTTTTTGGGGTAATTTTCTTGAGTACCCCCTGCAGTACCTTCGCGTATCCCTAGGGGTACACGTATCCGCATTTGAGAAACACTGGTGTAGACCACCACATGATGGTGGCAGTCATTTTCTGTTGTTTGATTGTGTCACATGTTCCATGGATTTATAGTTAAGAATGATTGATAAAAATGTACTGTCAAATGAACCTCATGCTGACCCTGACATTTATCTCAGAAATGTTAAATGTGATTCCTTTTCAGCAGAATTCTTACAGAATTCTCTCCAATGTCTACAATACAGTGGTGTAAAGTAACTAAGTAGATTTACTTAAGTACTGTACTTAAGTACAATGTTGAGGTACTTGTACTTTACTTGAGTATTTCCAATTTCCAATACTTTCACTTCTACTCCACTAACAACTCGGATCCAAATATTGTACTTTTACTCCACTACGTTTATTTGAAAACTTTATTTACTAGTTACTTTGCAGATATAAATTATAATATTATAAAACATACATAAACCACTTTAGCCCTATTTTATACCTTAGCCGAGCTTGGAGATCTGCTATTTTCAAACATTTTGTACTTTTACTTTTGGTACTTGAAGTACATATTGATGCCAACACTTTCATACTTTTACTCAAGTACATTTTGAATTCTGGACTTTTACTTTTAATGGAGTATTTCTATATTGCAGTATTGATACTTTTACTTAAGTACGACAATTGAGTACTTTTTCCACCACTGCTCCAATACTACTATAAATACTTACTGTGGAAAGCCTTACCGAAGGCCATAAAGGAGTGTGGATCACTAGCATTCTTTAAAATCGCCCTGAAAAACCACTTACAGGCAGCAGCCGTTCGCAACTGGTAAAAAAAAAAAACCTAGCCCAGCCCTACCCTCCCCTGCCCCTTCTTTGTATATACTTACTGTTTGTTTAGACTTAAAGGAGCTATAGTCAACTTTTTGACTGACAAAGTGTCGACCTTACAAAAAAAAAAAGTTGACTATAGCTCCTTTAATGTTTTTTTTTTTGTTCTTTCATTTTATTTTATTTACATTTCTACAGCATAGTACTGTGTTCTATTCATCTGTCATTCAATGTTATATGAGATACTTTAATGGTTTCCTGTGGAAATAAGCTTAGTCTTTTCTAGGATCTCATTTTAGTAGACCTTGTACCAGTGAACTGTACCGTCATGAAACTGTACCTTTTCCTATGCAAACTTCTAATAAAGTCTTCAATCAATCAATCAATCTGTATAATTGCTTTTCCCGGCTGTCAAATTTGTATTTTATTTTTATATTATTGTCCTATAATGTCTTCTTGTCAAACGTCATGTTTTTATGTTTTGTGTGGACACCAGGAAGATTAGCTGTTGTTATGCACCAGCTAATCCTAATAAACTCTATTGGTGAAGACGTTGTCATTTCTGATAAGACAAGAGTGCCATATGTCAAGTTCTTGAATGTTCTCATTGATGAAAAACTGGAAAAATCATATCATTCTGTGATCCGTTTTTTGCCCAATAATCAGGTTAGGTACACAACTATCCAACAAGAATATCTTCTGATCTTAATGTGGCTTTCTTATTAGGACTACAGTTGGATACCAAGAACCATGTGTGTGTGTGTTTGTGTGTGTCTCTCACACACACACACACACACACACACACACACACACACACACACACACACACACACACACACACACACACACACAGTAATAGTTTTTTTTTTATAAATATTGGGGAAATTTGGATCGTTATAATCAATAAGGGTAATATTAAGGGTCATAATACATACCAATTTCATCCCATGAGGGAAATTAAGCATTTTCAGCCCAACCCAGCTGATTCGCTGCCCACAAGGAGCGCGTGAGCAATTAGGGGTTAAGAGTCTTGCTCAGGGACACAAATCGACATTGCTACCCTGGCCTTGAATCGAACCAGGGACAACCAGGGGCTCTGGTTCACCAGGCAGGATCTCTAACCATTTAGCCATCATATACATGTGCATGCTTTTATCTTGATTTTTATACTGTTACAAAATGAAGTGTAGAAAAAAAACACAGACAGTTTTACAGGATCAAAACAACATTTGAAACAACGTAGTACATTATTATTATTATTAATACGGTAACAGGATCAATTCAAAGCTTTACTAGTTGATAGTTTTACAGGATCAGCACCAATCTTTAACAAGGTAGCATAACGGGATCAATACAAAGATTTACAGCAAGATAGTCAACGACCATGCAGATCAATCTCCTGTCCTTGTCTCACAAGTGATCTTATCTGGCTTTTGGGTCTGTAATCTGAGATACAGATTGTGACTGTACTTTGTAGACTGTTCACTGGTGGTCATCACACCTACCACAAAATCCATTCAAATGCAGCAGTGGTAAAGTAATGTTCAGTTAACATCAAGTCTTCTGATTTGTTTTGTTTACTTTATGATAATGCTCTCAGACAATGCAGTGTCTTCCATACTTCTTTGTCAGGTCATTATGCTGCTTTTTTATTTCTTCCAGTTCTTCTTTTCTCACCTTTGTGGCTTGAAGGTACTTCTTGCATGCATCTCTGGTCATTCATATCAGGCTCTTTAATGAGATCTTTTATCTTCTCCAAAACCTCTTGTTGTTTTATCATTTCTTGTGTTTTATTTTCCAACTTTCTCTCCAAGTCATCGAATTTGTCTTTCCACTCTTTTTGCTTCTTTTCAGCATTTGTCTTCCTTCTTGTGTCCCCCTTTTCTCTTTTTTCCTGCTCTTTATCTCTCGTTTCTTGCTCTTTCTTAATATAATGCTCCTTTTCTTTCAGTTGTTTCTTCATCTCCTTTTCAGTATCGTCGAATCTTTTTCTATCTTCATTCATTTTTCTTTTCATTTCCTGCATTTCTTCAGCATGTGTTCTTTTCAGGTCCTCCATCTCTCTCTTCATCTCATGTTGCATTTCTATTTCACTGGCTGTACCTGCCCCCTGGAACATCTTTGTAGTGTAGCGCCCACCACCATTTTCCCTCACCATCTTATCAACCTTCAGCAGCAGATCAATGACTTGTTTATGGTTGTTTTCATCATTGTTGTTGAAGACATGGTACCTTCCTCCACATTCATCAATCAGGTTCCTTAATGATTCATCACTAGAATTGTGTATGTAGTCGTCAATGGACTGATTATCCTTTTCCAATGAGTCTCCTCCTGTGAAAAGAATAATGGTGAACTTGTTGCCATTCTTTCCAAGGGTGGTCTGGATTAGCTTCACTGTGTCTTTGTCCTCTTTTGTGATTATGCCAATTCTTAACACCAACAGGAACACATGAAGCCCCAGGTCCAGCAGATTGATACATTGTATCACCCCCCGGTCAATATCTTCCTGGGACAAACTTGGATCAAACAAACCAGGTGTATCAACTACAACAACATTACGGCCATCTACCACACCATTTTCTTTCTGGACATTCTTGGTGACAGAGGATGGGCTGGATTTGGATGCAAATATTTTCTGACTCAGTATAGTGTTTCCAGAGGTGCTCTTTCCAACACCAGTCTTCCCAATCAGTACCATGTTCAGAGGGTTGATCTTTGGTGTCATGGTGAGACCACTCTGTCCATTATTCTCCTTAACAACTTGACCCAATCGTGTTAACAGCGCTTCGCGTTCAAGGTTCCTCTGCTCTAATTGTCTGTACCTACATTTGATGATCATGTCATGTAGTGGAGGATGCTCCAGATAGTTGAACACATGACCTGTATTGGGATTTAATTCTAATACAAGTGAGTGATCAAATGGGCGATCGCTGAATTCTTGAAGAACGTTCTGTAACTCGAGGCGTTGTTCTTCAGTGAAGTCTTCAGGCTGAAGCACCAGTAGAAACACGAGAGGTCCAGCAGCTAAATCTCTCAAACAGCTTTGGATCTTCTCTGACCGTTTTGCTGGTGAGATGTTGGGATGTAGCAGGTCTGGAGTGTTGATGACCACCATCTGTGTTTTCTCCACTTGACCACTACCTATCATACAGTCAGTAAGAGCATCATGTCCACTGAACACAGTCTGTCCCAGTAGGAGGTCCCCAACTGCATTCCTCCCCAACTGGCTGTTCCCCAACAGAACAACAGTCAGCTCCACTGAAATGAAAACACTCCATTAAAAAATTACTAATGAATTATATTCTTCTTAACATTAAGCACACATTTTCCCTTCAAACAGTCAGGGCCATAGTAAATTAGACTTTATATTTATAGTGTTAGTTCTGCATGATCTTAATTTGTATCACCTTAAATCAACTGTGACATTGCAAGATCCAGGAAAATGAATGTCAATGGGCCCGATTCACCAACCTACGTACGAACGTTCTTACAAAGACATTTGTTCTTAGACCCTTTTAAGAAGTTTTTTAAGAAGATTTGGCATACACCAATGTTTTCTTAGCTGTGATTTGTTCTTATGTTAAGAAAAAATCTACGCACACTGTAGAGCACTCTTAGGGTGGCATTTTAGTTCTTAAGTGTGACATGCTGTGCTAAAATAATTTATTCTTTATGTTTCTTCAATTCTACAGTTGTATAATAATATGATTTAAATCACCAAAATATTTGTATCATATCTTTAGAGCAGTGGTTCTCAAAGTGTGGTTTGGGGACCCCCAGGGATCCTTTAGGAAGTTCCAGGGGGTCCACTGTAAAACGAGGAAGAGTTTTACCATTTTAACCCAGTTTTAAACTTTGTTTGAAAATAGCCGATCTACAAGTTCACAACGCATAACCATTACAGCCCATTTTGAGCTTGTAGATCGGATATTTTTTAAACACTATGATAAATCTTGAAAAGTCTTCCCAGGCAGAAAATATTTTCAGGTGGGGGTCTGCAGAATGCATGTCAATGTGGTGGTCCTTGACATGAAAATGTTTAGAACACTGCTTTAGACTAGTTTTCAACAGGTCTGAAAATTGCATCCCAACCCAAAATGCCCCCCCCCCCCCCCCCCCCCCCAAAACCCTTCATCACCCCCCCCCCCCCCCCATAACCCAACTCCCTACCCTCACCCCCATATCCCAACAGCTGCCACATGCCCATTGTCCTGTCCCCTTCCTACCTGAAAGCCCCCCTTGCACCATATCCCAACCACACCCCTACCCTACTTCACCCCATTACATACCAAGCAGCTGCTAACTCAAAGCCTCTCTATACCCACCCACCAGCTTTCAGTAATACAATGTTTTATATCCACTAATAATGCTATTTCCAAACATGAAATATGGATAACATTCTAATTTCAGCAAATTTACCTTGATGTCTATAGTGAAATAATAAAATACATTCATTCATTAAATACAAATAATTAGCTGTTCACTTCAGAAGTACCTCCACAGAAGTATTGATATATATCTTTTTAATGTTTGGAGTCTAGTGTTCCACCATCTTTACACTTTAGGGATTCTTGACTTCATTCTCTCAACTTTATTTCTGTGAGTGATTTCTTGTGATTTCTGTGTACAGCAATCAAACACAGGTGTGACTGCAGAGAGTGTCATGAAGTCGTGCCTTATATGGGGATTTGTGGGTGGCTCCCTATGGTAATAGGGATGCAAATTAGGATATGTGGGGCGTCTACCTATGATAATTAGTATTAGCTGGCACACCCCTTCAAGTTACGAGGATTGGCATTCATCATGAAAAGAACATAGTTAAGAACAATTTTGCCTTCCTAAGAACGTTTCATGAATCGGACTCAACTTCACTTAGGAATTCACTTAGGAAGAAATTTAAGAACAGGTTAAGAAGAAAGTTAAGAACTTATTGGTGAATGAGGCCCAATGTCAGAGCAATTCATTAAAACACAACTGTAATGGTAGATCTTAAAGGAGTAGTTCACCCCCAAAATGCATTTTTTTCTATTGATTAGTCACACCATGGAGACTTGAGTTCAATAATATTTTTCTTTTGTATTCGTTACATTATAGTAAATTTACCCACAGATTCTGGATGGGGACCCAAATGCATGGGCCTGAATGGGGACACAACTAAGGCCCTGGATGGGGACCCAATGCATTTGGGTCCCCATCCATTTGGGTAAATTTAGGGTCAAGGGTCAAGTAAATTTACCCCCATTGATTCTCAGACAAATGCATTTGGGTCCCCATCCAGGGCCTCTTATTTGGGTCCCCATCCAGGCCCATGCATTTGGGTCCCCATCCAGAATCAATGGGGTTAAATTTACTATAATACATTTTTTTGTCTTAGGAATGCGACAAATACAAAAAAATATTATTGAACTCAAGTCTCCATGGCTAATTAATAGAAAAAAAGTCATTTTGGGGGTGAACTACTCCTTTAACAGTTGTGAATGATTCCGTTCAGTTTTACTCACTAAGAGGAGGTAGAAACTCATTGCTGCTGAGCCGTTTCCGTTTCTGAGGTTCCTCATCCTGGCTCACTGTAATGATAATTTAGAAAACATCAATATAGGTTATCGTTTATTGTTCATCTGCACTACAAAGCTCACGTGCAGTAACTATAGAGTAAAACTGAGAAAATGGCTTTAACAATTGTTAACTGGCCAGCAAAATGAGTAACCGGTTTACAAGTGATGTAATTTCTATGCCCCAAAAACCATAATGGCTGATTGACCTTGATGCCAAAGATACACTGCCTTTGCATTGCCTTAAATGGTTTTAATATCAATCATAGTACAGTAACTACAATTTAGTTGTTGTTTTTCAGGTCAATGACACCTTAGCTGAGAGAGAGAGAGAGATGAAGCAGGTACCCCCAAATTGTATTGTATTGTCGTAGATTTGTTTTGACAGCACTATGATCAGTAAGTAAGAAAGTAAGTAAGCCTTGCCGAGCCATGCGGCCCATATGACTCGGCCGAGCCATGAGGCTCATAGGGCAGGAGCCTATCTCCTGTTTCTGTAACGTGAGGCAGCTTGATGTACAAGTACACCCCCTGGACATGACGCTAGTTTGTCGCAGGGACTTACCCCCAATCCAACCCTTGAGTGCCAAGCAGGGAGGCACTGGGTCCACTGAGTCTTTGGTATGACCCGACCGGGGTTTGAACACTCAAACCACTAGGCCACTGAACTGGTGATCAGTGTTGTGTATTAATGTTTTTTGTTTGTTTACACATTATCTTTTCTATTAATATGTTGGATTCTACCTCTACAGTAAACCAAAAATAGACAATCTACAAGCGATCTACAAGTTGACATGCAGATCTGCTATTTTCGGTGAATGTTCCCCCCAGAATAGGGATGCTAGGGTTCAAGTGGTTGGTGTGATAGACTGTAGTAAGTCTGAGGACCCATGTCTTTGGCTATAGCCTTTTATAATTCATGGATACCTACCATATTGGGTTTAGTGAGGGAGGATATCAGTATACTTGAATAAATTAAACATTAAATATATATTTTATATGCTATTGAAAACAACGCATCAATTAGAGATGTACAATGTTGAGACTAAAAATAGTATCTTCGTGATTGCAAGCCAAAATACAACATATTAAGGGATATCATAATAATATAAGGGTTAGGGTTAGATTAATCACAATTATCAAAGAAGCGTTTGCTATTTAGCACAACCAGGCATGCCTAATAAAACAGCAAACACTTCTTCAGCCACAATTGTGAGTTACAAGAAACTTTGGAAACGTTGGAGGCCCTTCATGGAGCCACTCCCGATTTTGTTAGGGTTTGTACGAATGTCAAACATCAGTTACACCGTTACATAACAGCTGTTATTCAGTTCAGCTTTACTCACTGTCAGGACGCATGAATTCATCGCTGCTGCGTTGTCGTTTCAGAGGTTGCTTACCCTTGCCCTCTGTAATGATATAGAATGTAGAAAGGTACAATTATTATATGTTTAATTATTGTTAATTAATTTCTATGGTAGGTGCCTTTTCCAATGACAAATACCTAGCTGTCATATCATTTGGACACAGTACAATAATTTTAAGTAAATAATGGACCAATATTTCCATCATTATTGTGAGATTTTCCAGTGTTTGATTATTGTAATTCCACTTGTTGGAATTGCAATTGCCAATTTTTTTGTGCAAGTTGCCAGGCGGCCAAAATCCCTGAATATGTGTATATGTATACACAAAATAGTAAAACAATAAAATAAAAAATAAATGAGTCACATTATGTCACCAAATTATGTGTCATATACAGTATGTGTCACATATGTGACACATTCTGCTCAATTAAATTGTACAGTTGTACCAGAGATACAGGACAGACAGGCAATGACATGTGACATGGCTCATGAACCAAAGTGGAACACGTGACCATAGTGACACAATGTATTTATCGCATCTGCAACTGCACAGAAATGGTCGAAATAAACAAAGATGGTTAGTTAAGATGGCCACTTCATCCATCGTGTGTGCATTAGAGGAGTTGCACAAAATTTTGCCCCTGAAAGGACACAGAAGGTGAGCTGTACAAACTTGTTTCTAACAGGGACAGTGCCCTCATACCTGTCAAACTACTTCTTTCAAAGTGAGTGACAGCCACAGCCACAACACCAGACTGAGCACCCACGATCTGATATCCCCCAAATTCCGGCACGTACTTGGGCCAAATGTCAGTTTCTATTGTTTTTCACCTGTCCTAGTAGGTGTGCAAAAGGACCTTCCTTTACAACACCAAGTAGAAAAAAGTTTGCTTCTATATAAAACTGAATCAAGTGCTGTCTTCAGTATTTTAAAAGTCCCATACATTATTTTTGCATTATTGTTTGATGTGCATAACATGTTTAATTCAGTATTGATCTGATATTCATATTCATATGGCGATTGATTTGTTTATTGTTTGCATGAATTGTTATTATTGTTAGCAGCCTATAATACCAAGTGGATGGGGGTGATATAATGGGTGCGTTCGGAAATCCGCACCAGGTGTGTGCTCAGTGTAGTGAGTGCAGTGGGCGTGACTTTGGAGAGTGCGTTCAGTGTGGGTTATTTACGAACGACCAGTTTTAACAGGCAGCTGTGTGCTTTTTCACTCTGAACTCTGAATGTAAACTTTCTGAAAAGCAGCAGTTGCTGAGTATGCTAACGTAACGTTGCTATTAGCCTGTATTAGGAGATGTAGGTCTAATTCACAACCTTGGCATACCTGCTGTTAATTTACATTTTGATGTGTGTGAAACTATCAAGCCCAAACGACCAATTAAGCTGCAAGTGCTGTATTTTGCGGTCATTTCCTCCATTGTTCACAGCTGAGAAGCGCTCGAGACACGGCCATGAAAACCAACCAATCAGAACACCGCACCGCACCACACCACCACACCGCCCAACCCCATCTTCTGAGTAGGGTTGGTCAGTGCGTGCACTCAACACACCAGTGCGCCGCGCACTGGATTTCCGAACGACAACGCACCAAGTGCACCGAATAAACGAACGACAACATGGCACACCAGTGCGTTGAGTGCGCATTTCTGAACGCACCCATTTATTGATATTAAATCTCATCACCATTGGAACATGGCAAAGTAGAGCTTGTGAATAATTTCACCCCCACTGCCATAGTCTATTGTAGCATATCTCTGCTGTCTGGCAGAAACCACCAAAATGTTCATTTTTCAGGAAATGAAAACCCCACAAGTGGAGGCAGGAGATTTGGGCCAAAGTGCTTTTTATACTTTTCATTGGTTCAATATTTGTTTAACCAACACAGATATGTAAAGGGTGTTCAATAGCACTGATTCATCAAAGAAAATCTAAAACCTGAGAAATGGAGCTGTTTTCTGCCCGACAGCGACTTATATTCTATGACTGCAGTGACAGATAAAACTATTGCTGGGTACAGTCAAAATAGAGTTGCATGGCATGGCACTACAGATGAGCTACATGAAAATTCTCAACAGATTCTGTGAAAGTTTACATGCATGATGGACTCACCAAGTGATGTAATTGGTGATTCTGCCATAACGTCATTCAGGTCTGTCTTCAGTGCCACAAGCTGGATCCAAACTCCATCTGAATCACATTACATTGTTACTAGTTAAAATAAGTTGAAATTCCATCATTGCTCTTTAACACAAACTGGTGCCACAGCATTTTCTGCCCTACAATAGAAATACTGAAAAGTTTGCCGCAAATTCAAATGAAAACTATTTGAGATCATTGAAATTGGAGGTTAACAGACTTTGTAAAAAAAAAAAAAAAAAAAAAGACTCAGGTCTCAGGTGTCTGAGAACACTTTCCTCACCTGAACTGACCCACAACACATCCATCAACACATGATAGAGTGAGGTCAGTTTCAACCTGGTTTCTGTATTAAATTACTTTTTTTTAAACACACACTCCATGCAACACATATATAGAAAAGATCAATAATAATATCAATGACAAATATATAAAAGTAAATCGAGAAATGAAGAGTGGCATTCCAAATATTCAGTGTTCTGATTAGAATTGTATATTTATTTCAGTAATTCGTTTTTCTGTTTTCTTTACTTACCAATGTATTCTTACTGCAACATCCATTGAAGGCCACGAGAACAACTGTGATGATAGACCAGCCCTGACCAACTGTAGACAGGACATCAACTACTGTAGATACTAGATAATCATTAACAGGCTTTTTTATAACTCCTGCTATAAAGTGTCTGTTGTTGTACTTGTAACAGTTTGATATGATCTTATAAAGTTTGATGTGCAATATTTAAAACACACAGCTTCATCACAAGGTTATGAATTAAACATTAACCACTGTACAGTTTGAGAGCATAAAAGTTTATTTGATATGATTTATTGTGTCACATAGATAAAGGAATTGTCTTTAATAAAACTTTGAGTGATAAAAAAAGATAAAGGTATTGTACCACACTGGTTGTGAAACATTCTGTCATATTCAATAAAAACAGTGTTCCTTTATGCGTTTATAATCTTATAGGTCAATTTGATTTGTACAATATCAAATGAATACATATATAATAATAAATGAACAATGAGGACTTTGCTGAATATGAGAGTTGACAGGTGAACTAGGGACTCCCTCTTTCATTGGTGTATCCCCCCAGGTCGCACCTAAACACATTTGACTGAAAAATATGCCGAAACCTAACGTTAATCCTAACCCTACAAACATCATGCCTAACTAACCCTAACCTCACAAACACTATCCCTAACCATGATCTTAACCTCACAGAAATTATGCCTAAACCTAACCTTAAAACCGTGACCACCGTGGCGAAACACCGGGAGAATCTCCCATATGAACTAATAATTTAGCGAGGTGTAACTCAAGGTATTTTTGTAAACATTATGATTACCTTTTCTTAGTCACACTCACACTATGACAAATGTACTGTATCTACATTAAATCTCCAATACATCCAGTAACATCAGTCAGGTTTTAACAGTGTCATTCAGACTTCTGAACTCTAAATGTTGGCTGTGAAACAACAAAACTTCCCTGACAATAATTATGTCTAAAGTCCAAGGTTCTGCAGTAGAACAATTTGATTGAATTCAACAATTATGTCTGGAGTCCACAGACACCATAATGCTCCTTGTGAGCATGAGGACCCTGCAGGTTTGAATCTGAACCATGTCTTGTTAATAAGACCATCAGATTTACAATGCTTTTTTCTCATTGGGTTTTTGTAACCCTAAAAGTTTCTTGGTTTGTTCTATGAAATAAATTACACCTGCATTTATTTTATTAATTGTATGTGAAAAAAAGAAAAGATAAATACCAAAAGCCTTTATTTACTACAGAGCTTATTTTCATAATTTATCCAACACCCAGTGCAACATATCCTTTGAAAATGTGCTGTAGGAATCAATGGTTGAGATGACATCTGGGTTGACCTACAAAAAGACAACAGTAAAGTAGATCAGTAATATAGCTTAACAAATAAGTAGGATGTTATCAGTCAGCTTGATTTTACATTCCGTATCTGATTCAAAATGGATTTATTCAAAGGTTGTTTAAAAACAAACCAACAATCTGTCAAAATGATGCTAGTGAGCAGACTTGACACTGCCATTTTGGTTGTGTACTGTATGGTCCTGAGTTTAGTTATGACATGGCGGCCGAACAATTGTCATAAACACGCCTCCATCACTCTGTGTGTGTGTGTGCGTGTGTGTGTGTGTGTGTGTGTGTGTGTGTGTGTGTGTGTGTGTGTGTGTGTGCGCGTGATGCTTTTGTGTGTGTGAGGTTTCAGATATACTGTTAGTTGGGGGCGAATCCGATATTGCCGTGACGGTGGAGAGCAAAGGTCCGTTTCTCAGTGGTTCTGTCAACGATGAAGGTTAAATAACAAATTGAGCCCCCATGCCCCTTGCAAAAAAGCGTGCAAAATGTTTGACAGCCGCTGAAAGTTTGTGGAAAACAATACCCCACAAAAATCTGCTTTAAGTAGCATGTGAGGGGTCAAACTAGGGTTTTTTAATTATTCTGAATCCATTGCAAGCATTTGTTTTGCATGAAAAACATTCCTTGGGCTAAAAACAGACCCCAAAAGACTGTGAAAAGTGATGACTCATCACTAAACCATAGTTCTGTTGGGCCGTTAGTTAGTTAGTTAGTTAGACATTAGTTGCCAAACATGGCATTTAAAAGTCAGGTGACGAAACATTGCATTCAGTTGCTTTATTTTGTATAGCATAGAAATATGGCATGTAACCTGTGTGTGTGTGTGTGTGTGTGTGTGTGTGTGTGTGTGTGTGTGTGTGTGTGTGTGTGTGTGTGTGTGTGTGTGTGTGTGAGCGTGCGGCCAATCCTACCCTACCAATCATATTCCATCAGAGTCTGTGATGTCACTTCCGCTGCTGTCGTCAAGATTACACGGTGCATGCTCCTTGCCAATGACCTTTGACCTGACGGCTCTCTTCCTGTGGTCAATGGGGATGATGTAATCAATATGTAATCATTATGTAATCATATGCACTGTATGGGAGCTGGTCATATTGTTTAACATACAGTAGGTACCATGTGTGTAATCATATGCACTGTATGGGGAGCTGGTCATATTGTTTAACATACAGTAGGTACCATGTGTGTAATCATATGCACTGTATGGGAGCTGGTCATATTGTTTAACATACAGTAGGTACCATGTGTGTAATCATATGCACTGTATGGGAGCTGGTCATATTGTTTAACATACAGTAGGTACCATGTGTGTAATCATATGCACTGTATGGGAGCTGGTCATATTGTTTAACATACAGTAGGTACCATGTGTGTAATCATATGCACTGTATGGGAGCTGGTCATATTGTTTAACATGCTGTAGGTACCATGTGTGTAATCATATGCACTGTATGGGGAGCTGGTCATATTGTTTAACATACAGTAGGTACCATGTGTGTAATCATATGCACTGTATGGGAGCTGGTCATATTGTTTAACATGCTGTAGGTACCATGTGTGTAATCATATGCACTGTATGGGGAGCTGGTCATATTGTTTAACATGCTGTAGGTACCATGTGTGTAATCATATGCACTGTATGGGAGCTGGTCATATTGTTTAACATACAGTAGGTACCATGTGTGTAATCATATGCACTGTATGGGGAGCTGGTCATATTGTTTAACATGCTGTAGGTACCATGTGTGTAATCATATGCACTGTATGGGGAGCTGCTCATATTGTTTAACATGCTGTAGGTACCATGTGTGTAATCATATGCACTGTATGGGAGCTGGTCATATTGTTTAACATACAGTAGGTACCATGTGTGTAATCATATGCACTGTATGGGGAGCTGGTCATATTGTTTAACATGCTGTAGGTACCATGTGTGTAATCATATGCACTGTATGGGGAGCTGCTCATATTGTTTAACATGCTGTAGGTACCATGTGTGTAATCATATGCACTGTATGGGAGCTGGTCATATTGTTTAACATACAGTAGGTACCATGTGTGTAATCATATGCACTGTATGGGGAGCTGGTCATATTGTTTAACATGCTGTAGGTACCATGTGTGTAATCATATGCACTGTATGGGGAGCTGGTCATATTGTTTAACATACAGTAGGTACCATGTGTGTAATCATATGCACTGTATGGGAGCTGGTCATATTGTTTAACATGCTGTAGGTACCATGTGTGTAATCATATGCACTGTATGGGGAGCTGCTCATATTGTTTAACATGCTGTAGGTACCATGTGTGTAATCATATGCACTGTATGGGAGCTGGTCATATTGTTTAACATACAGTAGGTACCATGTGTGTAATCATATGCACTGTATGGGGAGCTGGTCATATTGTTTAACATGCTGTAGGTACCATGTGTGTAATCATATGCACTGTATGGGGAGCTGCTCATATTGTTTAACATACAGTAGGTACCATGTGTGTAATCATATGCACTGTATGGGGAGCTGCTCATATTGTTTAACATGCTGTAGGTACCATGTGTGTAAGTACTGTGGAACTACAGTATGTTAGTTCAGTGTAGGTCAGGGGTCGGCAACCCAAAATGTTGAAGGAGCCATATTTGACCAAAAACAAATCTGTCTGGAGCCTCAAAAAATTAAAAGCCTTATATACAATAGAGCCTTATAATGAAGGCAACACATGCTGTAAGTGTCTATATTAGCTATATTAGCCTACTATCAAAATGACTAAGTAGGCTACAAATACACAATGAGCATTCAGGATTAAATGTTTATTTTCCCTGCAGCGCATCCTGGAGAGAATGTTGAAATGTAATATTTATTCTACACATGTTTACAGCATTGGAAAACGTTAAGAATGTTTGTGTCATGTCTGTCCTCCTACAGAAACCATATTAAAACAAAAATATATTTTTCCCCCCATCTTTTTCCATTTTCATACATTTTTGAAAAAGCTCCAGGGAGCCACTAGCGTGACCCCGCGGTGTAGCTGATGTCTGTTGTCTGTGAACATGTATATTATATTACTACAGTATGTTAGGTAAGTTCACTGTACATGTATATGAGGCCAGTTGTCTTTAAAAGCCCCTTTTCCACCGACATGGACCAACACCACACCACTCCACACCGCCCACTTGTGCCGGGTTTTCCACTACAAGGACCTGGGTAGAGTGGTGTGAAAGTGGTACTAAACGTGGTACTAAAAAGTATCCAATCCAGAATAGGTCTGAGCTAGGCCAAACAGGGGCAAACACTTCATAATGACTGATCACTCACTGACTTTTCATTTAGACCACCAGGATATAGTTGTAATACATGATAATAGATTCTATTGTGTTACAATTATAACCACTATTATAATCTATTATATTGTATTATAATTATCATAGTAATATATTAATATTTTATATTGTATTATAATCACAGTTATAATCCATTATTGTGCGGTATAATTAGTATAGTTGCAATACAAATTTATGTTGTATTATAATCACAGTTAAAAGGGTCAATTTCTTTCTTAACGATAGGGGTACTTTTGTGTAATGGAAAATGTAGATATTTTAATGTGGTACAGAGTGGTGCGGTGTAGTGTTGTGTAGTGTGCTGCTAAAGCTGCAGTGGAAAAGGGGCTTATGTACCGTGTATTAGTTCAGTTTTTTGAGGTCTCTATTGTTGACATAATGTGAAACAAAACACCCACCTGCGGTAGAAGAAGTTGCGGTGACATCTGCTCCGTGGTCTCCAGCAGTCAGACAGTTCATCCTCCTACAGACAGACAGGCAGATGGGGAACACAGGGAAGCAGGGTTACTCATCACCACACTCAACCTCCAATACTCCCTAAACATCAGCCACCAGGAGAGACTGAATATGAGCCATATCAAACACATGGATATGAGGAGGGGACTGCTCCCAAATCCCAAATTAGTGGAGTGATTGATTGATTGAAGAATGTATTAGAAGTTTGCAATAGTACAAATCACTGGTACACGGTCAACTAAAAGGAGATCCTAGAAAGCAGAGGCTACAGGAACCACACTTTAAGTATCTCATATAATATTGAAAGACAGACGGATAAAAGCATAACATCAAATACAAAGGCAGAAAAAAAGGGTGGGGGAACATGGGGGCTTAGTCTATTTACAAGTCACGGGTAGCAGCCGCCTGAAGGTGACTTTCTCATACCAATTTTGAAGGAGGCTAGGGATGAGTAAAAATGTCATCATTCAAGAGGCAGGACCATGAACACAGAAGGACCCCTGCAGTGACCGTGACTGTCACAGCCACAGGTAAAGTTGTCCCACAGTGTGCAAGATAAAAAAAAAGAACTGTGTAAGTAAATAAGCCATGTGTCGCTTTAGCATCCAGCATTAAATTATTGCTCCATGTATTGTGTGTACTAACTAGACAATCAGCCAGTTGATAGCTCAAAGGACAATGGTGCCTCAAATATTGACGTTGTCATTTTCATTGCAAAAGCATCACTACACATTTATAAGCCCAACCTAGTACTAATAGTTAATAACCTGAGGACAACTGAGAACCTGAACCCTATTCTCAACAGTGAGGCACAGTAATGCAAGGCCAGTCGTTTGGAAGGGAGCTACAGCATGTTCACACAATATGTCTACTGGCTTTGTAATCTTCCTGGGAACTAATAATGATTATTGTCAATCTGTGAGTCCAGTTACTATGTACAGTATGTACATCAGCCTACATCAGCCACTTTTTTAGATGAATTGAGTACACAGGACCACAATGGAAACAAGCCATAGGCTTTCTTGGGAAAATCCTTTTAGCAGACCTTGTATTGCATTGCACTTCCCTGTACCTGTCTCTGCAAACTGTTAATTAAGTATGCAATAAATGAATCAATCAATCAGCCTTACTAATGCTGAAGAAGATGCATTCTGATGGACATTTGCAGGCTCATCAGCCTGTAGTTAGTAAGTAAGTAAGTACTTAAAGGAGGACTTCACCACTTTTCAACCTGTCTTCATATAATAGGTCCTCACTAATGTTCATAATAAAATAGCGCAATTTTTTTCCTACTCTGTCCAAGTCTCCTAGGAGAGCTGTGGGAAGTTCAGAATCCATCGTCTTGTGACATCATCATTTCCCCCCCAAAAGATTTAATCAATATTTTTGAAATATTTAGATTTTTATTATCGCGAGAACAATGGCTTCCACTTTAACATTGCAACTTTTCAGGAATAGAAAGCCTGCAGTTTCTATTAGCTTGGATTCCCAATCGATGATGTCACAAGACGATGGGTTTCTGACCTGCCCACAACCCTCCTCTGAGGAAAATAAATAAATAAAAGCAATTCTTTAGTGAGGACCAATTATATGAAGATAGGTTGAAAAGTGGTGAAGTCCTCCTTTAAGTAAGTTCCAAAGTAGTGGGTTTTTGTTTTTCTCAGCCTGGGGCCCTGGGCTGCCATTACTTCTCATCTGCCTTGAGGTCAATTATTTTATCATCTCTGGAGGGTTAATGTTCGCAGTCTGGGAGCTGCTAATCTTTCACATCAATATTGGAGGCTATCCACATGTACGTAGTATCAGCATTGGAAGCATCCATTAAGTACTGTATGTCCTTCCAAGCTGAGAGACAAAGCTGTCTTCTTTGTCTTTCTAAATGGAGGTAATATTGTTCAAAGGCATCAGCCTTTGAGCCATTAATTTAACAATATGTGTGGTGGTTTGCTTCCAACTCAGCGGCATAATCAGTTCAATGTGCAAACAGCTACAATAAAAAAAATCATATAAAGCATTAAGGCGATTACAACTGATATCATCGATATCTCACTGCCAATAATTAATGACACAATGTTAATTTGTTTGTGTCCTCAAAAGCCCAGTCCACAGTCCACACCAATGACTGGCAAACACACTGGCAAACAAATCCCCAAACTGCACCGACCGCTGCCAACGGGGCAATTGAAGGCCGCTTCAATTTCTCTTCGCATGCATAATGTTTGCCTCCTCTTTTAAGTGCAAAGCTCCTACCGAAGTCCCTCACTGATGGTTGCTACATTCAGTTGAAATTGTTTCAACTTGAGGACAGTAAGTTGGCACTATAAGTTAAGAAGTGTTTGGGCCTTGAGCTGAAAGAGCAGCCTTTCCATACTGGAGAACCTGGTGTAAATGTAATTACATTAAAAGTGATACTGAGGGGAAAATAAAATTCCTCCAAAACAACCCGCGTGGGTGAAGTTGAGTGTCTCTTCCAGACAGACAGAATATTACCCATGCTGCATCAGTGCTGGGTTGCTGTCCTGACTCAGTGGTGCCATCAAGAGGTGATTGGTGGCATTGCAGCGCTGCAGCCTCCTCATTCTCTCCTGAGGTCCCGCTGGGGATGTCATCACTGCTGCCTGTCAATGGATCATGTTATTCTACCATGTCCTCACTACTGTACAATATTATACTGTCATACACCAGGGGTTCCCAAACCTTTTTGTCTCAGGGCACCCCCATAAATATCTTTTTTAATCCGAGGCACCCCTACATTATAATTTTCACTCCCAGCACCTTATATTTATAGCATATCGTCATTGTCCAAAACCGTTCGTTTTGTATTTATCATCTATAAAATGTACTAAACTAGTGAAAACAGCCGATCTACAAGCACACAACGCCTCGCATCGCCTGCTTGTAGATCGGCTGTTTTCACTAGTTTTGTGCGACGGTTTTGTATGATGAAGCAGGGCAAAAGACGTACACATTTGAAACTTGGAGATACGAGGTTTCTGCCGGACAGTGACGATATTTTAGTGATTATGTTTTGCGAGGAAAGCGTTGAGATAATAGGCATTTTGGTTAGAACTTACTGAAAATAACTTTGTACTTTATACTAAATAATATTTTTTCAAGTGTCCAAATAAATTCAAATGACCTCGCGGCACCCCTGGACTGCTGTCACGGCACCCCAGGGTGCCACGTCACCCACTTTGAAAACCCCTGTCATACACAAAACAACACGACAGAACACGACACAAAATGTCCTCACTAGAAAAGTGCACTCCTCTGAGAGCAGATCTCCGCCAGGCCCGGTTGCCTACCCAGAGCTGCGTCAGTCGTGGTGTGCAGCGGTCAGGAAACAAGGAAGGTGCGGGGGGAAATAGAGTTTGTGCCACAGGCGGTGCAACCGTTCGCATTTGCGGTGACCCTGCGGGCGGAAGTGAAAGCGGTTTTGGAGGTGCACTCTATAGAGGCCCCTCGACATTTAAATTTTAATTTGGGGATGATTGGATATTGCGGTCATGATATTCTCGAGACCCAAAATAGAAATTCTATGTCTCCCTGGGACGCAAACTAGTGACAATAGCAGATCTACAAGCTCACAACACAAGCTTGTAGATCTGCTATTTTCGCTACTTTATTTGACTTTATTTCTTTCTACTGAAATAATTGTAATGGTGAAAAAAGGGAGATTTACTGGGTCCTACAGAGGGTTTGGGAACCACTGATATAGGGTGTTTAGATCAAATTCACAAATGTGAATTATCAAAACCCTTGTTGGACAGTCATTGTTACATGACTCACAGCCACTCACCGTGGTGAAATAGATTTTGGCAGGCTCTGCCAAACTCGATTTGTGGAAGTTTTCCCACAAAATTGCGATGCCAATCATAGCTAATCGGAATGAACCAAAATCGGACTAATACATCTACATGATTCAAGGTGTCAAAGTCAATGGTCAATGTGTACCAATCATGGGGCCTATTATGGAATTGTGTCAAGATAAAGCAATCTAGAGAACAAAAATGTGAAGCAGCAAGTTATAATGAAAAAAAAAAAAGAAAATGGGGCAGTGGTTCTTCCTTGGCCAACTGGGAGTGTGACTGCAAAATGTCACGCTGATCAGTCCAGATTAGCTGTACAACAGTACACACGGACAGGTGCGAAAACTAGGGATGCGGTATCGGTACTCGCAGTATTGGTACTCACCCCGATACCAGCCTATTTTGCTGTACTCGTACTTGTCCGATATTGCTCATGGCAGCGCCAGATACCATTTTGTTTCATAATATATGTTGGTAACAACATATCAATTTTATTTTTGGAGCGCCACACACTATTTAAGCACTTGTACAGAAACTTATCGGTATTCACTCAAATTAAGTACTCGTACTTGTACTTGGTCAGAAAAAAAGTGGTATCGGGACATCCCTAGTGAAAACTCAATATATCGTCCCTGGCCGTTCCGGCCTGGCGGAGATCTGGAGAACTATCATGACAACACATCCAATAACATAATACAGTATATACAAATTACAGCACAAACAGAGTGATCTTTTACATTGTGCTCACCTTTAGCCCTGCCCTCTGTGCGCTCAGCCTCCTCACTGCTGGCACTATGGCTCCGCCCACTCTGAGACAACAACACCACAATATATAATGATAATAATGATAAACTAACAAAGCGGCCGAGGGCTCCTCTCATTTCTATATTGTGTGCCACCATCTCTCCTCCGTGCTCTTGTCTGTCACCCATCATCTTACTTCCTAGTTCCTACAATGCATCTGGAGGACAGAGGAGTGAAGAGAGAGGAGGCTTGCCGGAGGAGCTGCTGCTGCAGTATGAGCGAGGATGCACATGTGACAGGTGCACTATCACTTTGCAAGTCTTTTTGGGACCTGTGATGTATAAATGTGGCGTGACAAAAGCTGGAACATACAAACCATGGTGGAAGCAATGCTCTGGATAAGAGGCTAAATGCCCAAATTATAAACTGTGAATTCACCAGGACTCATTTTTATTAGACACTGATAGTGTACTTTCTGTACAATATAGTTGTTCAATTAGTGAACAACTTTCAGGTTTTTGGACATTTTTGAATCTGTCATTCAATGACTGTCTGTATGTAAGACAATTTGTTTATGAAAACTATAATATAAAGCAATTGAAGGCATAACATTCTAAGGCAGCTGAAATTTTGCATGACTATTTGATGGATCAGAAAACATAACGAACAGCCATTTTAGTTGGTCTGTAACTCCATGACAGCACACAAACAGGTAAATCAATTACAGTTGTGTGTGTGTACATGTATAAAATCAATAGCCAAATGATGTACTGTATATCCAAGCATTTTCAAGCAAAACATTTGATTAATCCCAAACCTTTCCCAAGGCCTGGAAAACAGTTTTTCTAATTTCTAAATATTCCCAGGATTGTCATGGCAGTGGGGACCCTGTGTATACAGTAAGTGTGTTATTGATATTTGTAGTGTGTACCTGATGAGTGGAGCAGGTCAGCCTGCGGACGCGGGTCTGCAGCTGAAGCACCTCACCCTTGGAGCGCAGCAGCTGCAGCTGCTGCCAGTCACACCTCTCTGTCAGCTGTCTGAGCTGCTCTCTGTACTGGTCCTTCTCCTGCAGGTAGACGGTGGACTCAGCGTGGAGGTCAGCACGCGACGACATGGCCTGTTAGACAAACATCCACATTAACAAACTATTAATGTGGTCATCGCTTTCAGGCAGCATTCTCTTTTCTTCATGTTTTAACCTAGTGGTTTTCAACTCTTTGCGAATGTCTGTCTGTCCGTCAGTCTGACCATCTGCATGCTGACATCACTGATACTACACAGTGTCGCCATGGTGACAGCCGCATGCTGAAACAATGCCCAAATTTGGAGATGAGCATGGTGACCTCCACCATGGTAACAGCCGCAAGCTGAAAAGATGCCCAAATTTGGAGATGATGTCCACAATCTGTTTGAATGCTGACATCACTGATAATAAACAGTGTCGCCCCCATGGTAACAGCCGCATGCTGAAACAATGCCTACATCACAGACAGGTGTTGCACAACTCGATGTCAATGGTGACTGTTCTGCCCAACGGGCACCGGTCTGGGTTCTCTCTTCTTCTATATCGGTATGCAAAAGCAAAACTGAACTACCGGTAAATGCACATCTGCAGTGTTTGTAGGTGGTCTCCCTACACACTTCAAAGCATATCTGGCACTCTGGACTGCATGCCAGATCTTTATTGTAGTTCACATACAGTTGCAATAACCTTTCTGCATTGGAAAGACTGGGAGAGACTTAAAACATAAGGATTGTAGCTTTAATATCAATACTATGACATGGTATCAACCTTGTCTCTCTCTTTGGACACCTCTTCCAGCTGACGGAGGGTTTGTTCGTTGCGTTGGCGGTACATCTTGGCGTCTCCCTTCAGCCGGGAGTAGCGCAACACCAACTCCTCCATCTGGTCCTGGCTCTGAAAAACAAACACACCTTGAGCTAGGATTGCCTAAACCAACGCACCCAACCTCATCGTTGAAACACTACTTTTACCTTTGTTTTCATATGTAAGTGGAAAGCAGCAGTGAAAGCATCATTGACACACACACACACACACACACACACACACACACACACACACACACACACACACACACACACACACACACACACACACACACACACACACACACACACACACACACACACACACACACACACACACACACACACACACAGAGAGAAGCCAGTCACCTCTGTTAATGACGTGTTCACTGCTGCTAAATCAGCTATTTTAAGATATTTTTGGGGCTTCTCTGTCTTATAGTTTACAGTGTAGATAGACAGGAAACAAGGGAGAGAGACAGGGAGAGACATGCAGTAAAGATCCTCGGGAACGGGACTTGAACCCATGATGCCCTGTCTGATCCATGCTCAGCCCTGCACCAATCAAAGTCACTGGATTGGTCTAAACTTGGGGACTCGGGGGAGTTAAGATTTCAGAATCTCAACAATAAACGCTGGTGTCTACATGACAAGAAAGAGACACTGGTGTCTACATATTGACCAGAAAGAGACAGAGGAGAAAGTGGTACAGTCAGCTGGGGCTTTAAGGCCACTGTGGCCTCAGGTCATGCCATTGGTTTGAGAGGCACCAGGCCAAAATGAGGGGCAACGGCGGCCATGGCCTTCATGGCCTCCATGCAATTCCTGCCCTGGTGGTGATAATGCACCTGTAAAAGCTGTTTGCCAACCACCAATAATCAAACAACAGAAGATGTCTAGAAGGTGTTCTTCACCCTGTTCCTCTCCTCCTCTGCTCGGTGAAGCTCCCTCCTCAGTTTGAAGACGGTAGAGAGGAGGTCCAGCTGCCTCTCCTCTCTCTTCTCCTCCTTCTTCACCTCCTGCCCTTTCTTCTCCTCCTCTCCCCCTTTCCTCTCCCCCTCCTCCTCCTTTGCACCGTTGTGTTGGGAGGTGCTGAGCTTCCTGCTCTGAAAACATGCACGCACACACACACACACACACACACACACACACACACACACACACACACACACACACACACACACACACACACACACACACACACACACACACACACACACACACACACACACACACACACACACACACACACACACACACACACACACACACCCCATCTGAAAACTGATTCTACAGCAGTGGTTCTTGTGGGTCGGGTCCCTCAGAGGGGTCCCCAAATTATTTTGGGGACCCAGATGATTAACTTAACGTGCAACATTGTTTTTCTCACTCAACAGTGAACAAAACAGCGTAAAGTGTAAGTGTATAGAGGGTGTCTGCTCATTTCTAAAGTGACAATTTAAAGACTTTTTAATACCTCCAAAATGACAAATTAAACTTTGGCCAAATTGACAGATATTAGAGGCTTTGCGAGGCGTTGTGAGCATGTAGATCTGCTATTTATATATACAAAATGTAATGCCTCAACTCTTAGTGCTCTTAGGGTGGGGGTGTCTCCAGTTAAAATATGATTATTTTGGGGGTCGCGGCCTGAAAAGATTGAGAACCACTGTTCTACAGTACAGCAGATATTTCAGTCGATTTGTCCGTCTGTCCGTCCTACCTCCAGTTCTTTGACTCTCTCTGACAGCAGGACGTTGTGCCTCTGGAGGCTCAACAGCGCCTCCTGGCTGGGTCTCTGCTCCATGGCAGAGCGCAGCGTCACCGTGCGGTGGCGGGCCAGGCGGTTGGCGCTCTCCGCACTCAGCAGACTGTGTTTCAGTTTCTCTATCTGGACACACACACACACACACACACACACACACACACACACACACACATACACATACACATACACACACACACACACACACACACACACACACACACACACACAGTGAACGATGTGGGGGGTGGGTTTCTTGGCACACTTCGAGTCTAGGGTTGGGATCCTTTAGGATTTTGACGATTCCGGTTCTTTAAAGACAACTTAGTTTTTTTACAACAAGGTTTCATATTTTAGATTGTAATTACCGTAGAGAAAAGAAAAGATGAGAGTTAAAATGTTTTCATTTACTTCTTTCTATAGTTTTTAGCGATTTCGGCGATTGAACTGCGATTTCTTAAGTCACATCTGCCCATGAAGGATTGTGGTGCATCTTGTGAATGGGCTTATTGTGTCTAAAAATACATATTTAGCCACTTGTACGCATGCCCCCAACCACTGGAATCAAAGTCATTAACATCGGTAAAACGATAGAAAGCAGTAAATGAAAACATGTTAACACTCATCTTTTCTTTTCTCTAATTACAATCTAAAATATGAACCCTTGTTGTAAAAAAAACGAATTTTGTCCGTTAACAATTCCATCTATATACAGTATATGTTTTCAAATGCTTGATTTTGGCCTTCTTTATCATTTTTGATATAAACATGATCATACATAATACATACTGTATAGTATTGCTACTACTGGTTCTCAAAGTGAGGTACATCTCTGGGTTACTTGAGGGGCTCCCACACTTAAGGGTCTGACATTTGTACAGTCTCAGAGTTATGGTGGGCCTTGAAATTAAAACGTTTGAGAACCACTGACCGTGTGATAAAACCAGTTGCGGAAACGGTTCCAAATGTGATGGAACCGATTCCGGTTCCTCGATGTTGGATCCAGTTCGTCCGATTCCGGCTCCCAACCCTATTTGAGCTGCTTTAGTTTAGTATAAATCGAACATCTTTGTTGGATCTATGCCACAGAAGATTAAAGCACTTTTATAAAAGGCAAAACGTGGGTCCATATATACTTGTACCTCCAGCTGTAGATCTCTGTTGGCCAGCAGAGCGCTGTTCTTGTCATCGCTGAGTGCGTTGATGTTGGTCATCAGCAGGTAGTTGTGTTCTCTGAGTTGTTTCACCTCCTCGCTCAGCCTGTCTCTCTCCTCGCGCACCTTCTGCACACGCTCAGAGAGCTTACGCACCTCCCTGTCCCTCAGCTGCTGCTGTCGAGTGGTCTCCTCCTGGAACACAGCAGAGCAGGGGTCTTCAGAAGAGCAGAACAATGTCTGCCCCCGAATAGGAATGCTGGGGTTCTAATAATAATAATAATAATAGTAATACTACATTTTATTTATAAGGAAACATTAAGAAAACAACTAAGAATTAAAACGAGAAACAAAGAAGTGAATAAAATCAGAACGTTGTTCACCTATACACAGCTAAGAAAAGGTTTAACACATAAAACATCCATAAGACTGTCTAGGCAAACGGCTTGTTAAAAAGAAAAGTCTTTAGTCCCCCTTTAAAAGTGTCATGGACTGTGGTGCTCTCAGGTGGTCGGGGAGGTCATTCCACAGTCGAGGAGCAGCTGAGCTGAAAGCCCGGTCCCCATAGTGCGGAACTTAGTGTTTTTGTGATTAACTCACTTCAAAGGAAAGGATCGCTCAACTCTAGGACGATCTGGAGCAGTTCAGGGTATATTGGGTGCAGATTCAGATAATACGTATAGAACAATGTACTAGTGGTTTCTAGTGGTTAACTCATTCAGGACTGAGGCTGATTCTAAAAATGCCTTCTAAATCCTGAAGTGTTCTGAAAAACAAATATCAAGGGTGTACTTTATTGTTACGTCTTTTGTACAGTACAGGTACATAAGAGTAAAACTTTTTTTTTCCTTCAGACAATGCCGTGGGGACTGCCCATAAGTCCGAAGGTTCATTAGTCCGATTAGTTAGGGTTACTGAGGTTAGGGTAAGGGGCGCTGGAAGTGGGGTGCTGAGGGAGCTGCAGCTCCCCTGGTGGTGGGGAGAAGAAGAAAAAAAAAAACGTTTTTCTTTTTTTTCTTTTTTTAAATAAGCCTATACTAGACCTTACCCGTTCAAAGATGTGTGCTCCAAAATATGTGCAGAGTGTGGGTTGTGGGGAAAGTTACTGTAACTGGTGCGTGCGTGAGAGCATCATAATGTAAGGAGCAGCTCATGGAGGAGTGTATATTTATTTACCCGTTGGAAGATGAGACACACATCAAACGCACCGAGAGAGAGAGAGAGAGAGAGAGAGAGAGAGAGAGAGAGAGAGAGAGAGAGAGAGCACATTCCTGAGAGAATGCACATTCCTAACTGTGAGAGAGGGAGCTGTGTGTGTGTGTGGGGCTCCAGATCCCATGGCCTGGAGGAACAGACCATAACCCTGGCAACAGACAGTAGAAAACGCTAATAAACAGCTTTAATTTGGGAGAAATGAAATTCGGGCTCCGTCAGCGTTGGTATAATGCTAATGGCCAATACCATGTGAACTTTGGGATCAGTTGCTGAAGCGAGTGAATAGATAAACGTAGATAAGCGTGAGCGTTAGAGCGTGAGTGAGTTTGGAAAATTATATGTTTGATATACACACACACAGAGCTATATTAACTCTTATTGTGCCAATCCCTAACTAGTTCGGCTTTATTTGGACCTTATCAGGGTGCCGATCCCGAACTAGTTCGGCTTTTTAAAACCACACTGTGTGTTTTTTGTTTTTTTTTGAGCCGGGCCGCCGGCCGTCATCTGTTTACATTTGACTTCCGTGTTTCCACGGAAGTCAAATTTAAATCCTGCTTTGATGGCACACCAAAGTCTATTTATTTGAGAACTAGAAACTGTCTATAGGCTCATTGTTGCAAACTAACACCGTTGTATATGGGGAATAAAAAACAGTAGAAAACTGTTACAAAAATAATACCAGATTTTGTAGTGTGTGCGTGAGTGACTGTGTGTGTGCATGCGTGCTGTGTGTTGCACTGTGTGCTAAAATAACTAGTAACTATATAGCTCCTTGTTACACCGTTGTGCGGGGAATAAGCACCCGAAACCATAATAAAAATAACCCAAAACCGGATAAAAAACGTGAATTTGTCGGTGTGCGGCCTTTGGCCGCACGCATGAACTCCTCCAGGCTCAGCTCCCCTTGGGATTTGGGAGTTCCAGCGCCCCTGTTAGGGTTAGGGTTAGAGTTAGGCATAGTATTCTTAACAAATTCGGACTAATGAACATTCGGACTAATGAACATTCGGACCAATGCCATGGCACCGCAGTGGTATACAGTATATTCAAACATGACAAAAATGTATGTATGTATGTATACTGTACTTAGCAACGCCTACCCCAAAAGGGGTTCCTGTCCTAAATGTGTCAAAGCCCTATAGTTGCCAAGCTGACCTGGTCCTTGGCTATGGAGCATGCAGTCTGACGCCTGCGTTTCTCTTCTTGCAGCGCCCTCTGCAGGCAAGACACCTCTGACATCAGAAACTCTGTCAGACCTCTGTCACCTGCTGTGTCTGCACGCACACACACACACACACACACACACACACACACACACACGCACACGCACACGCACACGCACAAAGTTATAACACACTGTCAGAACGAATACGAGATCGCTTGCCCCAAATCACACTCGCCTCTAGCGTCTATGACTGGTTACGTTCAGGACTGGTAAACTATTCCTAAACTGTAAAACCTAATCCTATTCCTAATCTTTAACCTCAATAAAACTATGTCTAACCCTAAACTCATATCTAACCTTATTCTCAGTAAAACAAATAGAACCGCCACAACGAGCAGTTGGCGTTAAGGTCGCCAGAAAAACATTAGGGCGAGTGTGAATTGGGGCGAGTGATCTGGTTACCGCCAGGACACACACACACAAACAGTTAGAACACACACACACACACACACACACACACACACACACACACACACACACACACACACACACACACACACACACACACACACACACACACACACACACACACACACACACACACACACACACACACACACACACACACACACACACACACACACACACACACACACACACACACAGGTCCAGTCCTTACCAACCAGAATGCTGAAGGTTCTGTTGGGTTCCTTCCCGGTGATGCGGCTGTACAGCTGAGGATAGTCCAGCTCCAGGCTCTCTAAGAAGGCTGTGTAACCTTTGGCCCCCGACCTCTGGAGGATGTCCAGCAGTGCTCCTACACAAGGTCAGTATTCTCAGCATCGTGTTGAGGCAAGGCCCCACAGGCACACACATATCTCCTACACAAGGTCAGTATTCTCAGCATCCTGTTGAGCCAAGGCCCCACAGGCACACACATATCTACCGTTTTAACCACTTCAACCCAGGCGTCCCTAATTATGGAAGGTTATCTAAAGGTTTTCAAAGATTTATACCTAAAAATAGGAGATCTACAAGCTCACAACACATCCCGTTGTGACGCGTTGTAGCTTCTAGACCAGATATTTTTTTTTTTTTATAATATAACAAAGTGGGCAAATACAGTATAGGGCTCCTGTATAGATGGATAAAAAAAGGTGTGTGTTGGGTCTAATCCCCCAGACAGTGCAGGGGTCCTCAACGTTTTCAGGCCACGGAACCCCTAGCTCAGAGAGAGAGATGAAGCAGGGACCCCCACCACATATTGTATGAAATTGTGTTGCAGATAAAAAAAAAATGTCATAGATTTCACTCATAGATTGTTTGACAGCACGGTCATCAGTAAATGTATGTTTTCTTTGATTGTTTAGACAACATCTTTTGTGTATTTTCAGATATTTAAATTAATTAATTTAAACCCTCAAAACGTAGTAAATCTGACATTTGGCTCTGTACTTATTCTCTTCTTCTATCTACACCAAGCCTCTTTACCGGAAATAGCCAACCTACAAGCTCACAGTAGGTTGGCTGTGCTTGTAGATCAGCTATTTCCGGCTAATGTTCCCCGCCCTCACAATAAAAAAGGTCCTATCACACAAAGATTTGGTGGCCCCCCCGGTAGAAACTCTGAGGACCCCCGGGGGTCCCTGTTGAAGACCCCTGCCTTGGTGCGTTGCTCACAGGTTCTGTTCTTACCCACTTTGCGTCGCCTGATAACGAGCATGGGGTCGTTAAATATCTGCTCCTCATCCTCAGGACCGATTACCTGCCAACAACACATGCACTGATTAGAGATGTAAGACTATCCCACCTGTAAATGGAATACAGTATTCTGTAAATTCAGAGAATTGCGTACTATTGGAACATCCAATGCAAATAATTGTATTCTTTTTATCAGTCTTTATTGCGTAAATTCAATGTACAGATTATTGATGTTTTGCTTTTATAGATTTTATTGAATACCGTAGGTTCTTGGTTTACCCATTTAGATTACTAGTTTACTGTCAATATTCCAGGATGACCTCCCACTTGGGTAATGACGCCCCCTGGCGATCATTCAGAGAAACTACTTCAGCTCCCGTACTAACGTAGGTAGGAAGGGCCTGTCACTCAAACCGGAGTGACCCGCCTCCAGGCTATATAAGCCCCCGGAGGCGGAAGTAACATCCTCTTTTCACTCTCTGCGATATCACATTCAGATAAGTTGAAACTCAGCCTTTGTATTATTATTCTTCGCGCATTAGCCTAAAGCGGTGGCATTGGAGTCGCCCACCGGCGAGTGTTGAATTAACCCGTACTTAAGAATACTTATTCTTGTTCCGTCCTAAATCGACGGTTATTTCCTTTTATAACAAAGGATTATTACTGCTTGTTCAGGCCTCCGCCGAAGCAAGCGTGGCATAGCATTAGCCGTTAGCTTGTTAGCTCGTCTGCTATTTGTTAACGTTAGCTACACTGCTTACCGCTTGTTCAGGCCCTGCCCGAATCAAGCGTGGCCTAGCCTTAGCCGTTAGCTTGTTAGCTCGTCTGCTTCTGGTTAACTCTATCTACAGTGCTTCGCCATGGATCCTCTGGCCTTCCTGCCGAGGCAATGTCCAGGCTGTCCAGGACTCATCGACGGACAGGATCTTCACCCTCTCTGTGTCGGCTGCATGGGCGTTGCACACGCCTTCTCTGCACTGAGTCCTCAGGGGAGAGCAGGACCTTTCTGTGACTTCTGCGTGGCCTACGACCACGATGTACTGATACACCGGTTCTACCTAGCCAGGGCAGGCCTCGGGGCCTGCGCTCCACCAGGTGGGTCCACTGCTCTCAACCCCACAGCCCAGTCTTTCCTTCCCCAGGCGGCCCGCACCGTTGGTCAAGGTGCGGCGCTGCCTTCCGGAGATCCGCTTGGCAAACAGCGCGCCATTCCAAGTCAAGATGGCGCCGTGCTACATGAGACACCGCCTGCCGCGCAACCGACCGCAGCTAGCTCCACTGTCACTGGAGCTGGCGGGTCTGGTGAAGTCGCCGCTAAGAAGGCGACCAAGAAGGCTAACATCCCTCCGGTAGCCTTTTCCCCTTCGGGCGCGGTGCCCAAAAAGAAACGCTCGGATGTGACCGTCGGGGACGTCCCCCTCGACGTGAGCATCACCAAAACAGTCCAGACTTTCAGGCGAGAGTCGGACCTGAGCTCCTGTCAGAGCGAGGGTTCTGGTTCTGAATACTCTGGATACACGGCCGAGGAGGAGGAGGACTCCGTCGAGGACGAGGGTTCTCGACTCACGGTCACTGTGAAAGGTAATGCCCCTGCGGCTCCAGCACGTCAACTGGACGCCGCAGGGAGCTCCCAGGCCTCCTCAGGCACCACTGCCCCTCCACCCGCCAGTCAAGCGAGTGAAGCGGGAGCAGAGGACGTCGATTCTGCAGCAGAAATGCTGGATCATCTCACAGTCTACATGAGAGCTCTGGCCAGAGTTGGAGAGGAGTTGCCACCTCCTCTCCCCTCTGAAGAGGCCGAGGATGATGACGAAATGCCCGGGCAGGAGCCTTCGGTTCCCGCCCCGTATGTCCTCTCCAGGCTGCCGCTGGTGAAAGGTTTCACCAAGGCCCTCCATTCCTCATGGAAGACACATAAAGACCCCAGGAAGCTGCCTTTTTCTGTGTTGGATTTGGTGGGCGGTGCGGAGGCAGGCATGTCCACCTGCCCTAACCTGGACCACCTGTTGGCACAATCTTTTCTGGGTTCCGTCAGACCCCAGTACAAGGATGTAGGCACGGCTAAAAACGGGCCGTTTGTCGGCCCCGTCGGCACCAACCCGCCGGGGTTCACTGTCCTGGAGGACAAGCTGCAGTCGGACAGGGCTCGTAACGCCTACCGGTCCGCTGCTCTGGCCGCTAAGGACCTGAATCTGATCCAGCTCTTGCTCGCTTCCACCAAGGACCTGGTCAAAGGTCTGCCCACGGGGGAGCACACAGCTGAACTGAACACTCTATTTGACATCATGCTAAAGGTCAATTGGCATGCGGTTAAGTGGATGGGCAGGTCCATGGACTACAACCTCCAGTCTGAGAGAGCCCGCTGGCTCGATTATGTCGACCTCGAGCCTAAGAGGGACGTGGGCGAGAAGCCTCTAGGTCCTCGCGGGGAGATGTACAAGTCTCTCATAAACATGGAGAACAGTCCCACCACCCTCATGGGTGGGGGCTTGGAGCTGCTGCAGGGTAGAGTTACCTTCTTCAAGGCGGCTAAGGACATCGTCGAGTCCACCACAGTGCCACAGGAAGAACCGCAGCAAGCTAGGAGGGCGTCCCGCTCCTCCCGCGCCAAGGAAAGGGGCCGCTCTGCTTCTTTTAAGAAGCACTCGTCTTCCTCCAGGGGAGCCTCTGCAGCCAGGGCGCCTGACAGGCCCCGCAGCAAGGTGGTGGTTCCCGAGCGCGCTCAGCCGCGCCGCCCGTCCAAGGATGGCAGGCAGCAGTCTTCATACCGCGGTGGCCGCGGTAGGGGACAGCGCAAATGACACTCAGAAGAGGGGGATTGTGCTGGGGCGGGGGTCCGAGGTGTCTCTCGGTCCCCCTCCCCCCAAACGAGGGCGTTTTTCGGTACCCCGTGTCGGGGAAATGAAAATGTTGATTTTGATGCCTCCTGTGTCGACAATAAATATGTTGAAAGAGCAAAGTCTGTCTCTGTCCAACTCTCTCGCACTAGCACAGACGACCCCATCGTGCATGCCTCCTGTAGTAATGATGAAGTCCTGTCAGGACTCGATAATCAATCACAGGTTTTATCGGAAACCAGTAATGTTAATGTCAAACAATTATGTGGTTCCTCAAGCGCGCGAGGGGGATATCCCTCGCGTCGACAATATGACTCCTTTATGCATGCCTCCTGTAAGAATGATGGAGTCCCGTCAGGACTCTTTAATCAGTCAGAGGTTTTATCAGCAACCAGTAATGTTAACGTCAAACAATTATATGGTTCCTCATGCGCGCGAGTGGATTTTCCCTCGCGTGAGCGATGCTATGAATTTAACCTTGAGTCAGAAATTCTGTCGGCCTACTATGAGCCCGGGTCAAGGGACAAGCATAAAGGCCTTAGAGCAGGTATTAAACGTAAAAGTTCCTCTCCTGTCAGGGGAGAATGCTTTAGTTGTGGGCGAGTCTGTTTATCAGTCGAATCGCTTTGCTCTTCCTGTCGCTCTATCGAGCGAAAACCGAACGCTTCCGGTTTCACCGGATACGGATTCGCTAGCTCCCCGCTTCCGGTCCGGCCGCAAAAGAGCTCCGCTAGTCAAGCGGTACAATCAGAAGGTGTTCCCGCCTTGCGGCCTATTGAACCCCTGCGCTCCGCATCCGGGTGTTCCGGATACGGATACGCAGGTTCCCCACTTCCGGTCCCGCCGCAAAATAGCTCCGCTAGTCAAGCGGTACAACCAGAAGGTGTTTCCGCCATGCGGCCTATTGAACCCTTGCGCTCCGCATCCGGTCGTTCCGGATACGGATACGCAGGTTCCCCACTTCCGGTCCGGCCGCCAAAAAGCTCCGCCGTCACGGAAGCACAGTGGTGGGGTTTCTCTCGCTCAAAACACGCTAGCACGCTGTGCGCGCCAGTGGAAGTTATGCAACCCGAGCCATTGGGTATTTCGAACGATAACCAGGGGTTACAGGTTACAGTTCGCAGATATACCCCCGCTTTCGAGCAGGGTTATTCATACCAGAGCACGTGGTTTAAAAGCAAGTCTTTTGAGAGAAGAGATCAGCTCATTGCTAAGCAAGGGTGCTATAGTGGAGCTGGACAGGACCCAATCCCGCATGGGATTTTGGAGCCGTTATTTCCTGGTGCCCAAAAAGGGGGGGGGGCTACGTCCCATCCTGGACCTAAAGGCACTAAACGTGTACCTGAAGAAATACGTTTTCAGGATGCTAACAGTACCCACCATGTTACGGTCGGTCAGGCAAGGGGATTTCCACTGTTCAGTGGATCTGAAGGATGCTTATCAGCACGTCCAGATTTATCCCCCACACAGGAAATTCCTTCGGTTCGCCTTCGAGGGTCGCCTGTACGAGTATACAGTACTCCCTTTCGGTCTGTCACTGAGCCCGAGGGTTTTCGTGAAAGTGACCGAAGCAGCCATCGCCCCGCTGAGACAGCAGGGCGTCAGGTTGGCGACGTACATCGACGATTGGATGATTTCAGCGAGCTCCGCCCACGAAGTGGCGCGTCACACACAAGTGGTTTTGGCTCACCTGAAGGCCTTAGGTTTCATAGTCAACCACGGCAAGAGCATGCTGACTCCAGCAAGTCGTCTTACATTCATTGGGGTCCTTCTGGACTCATCCGACATGTCGGCCCGTCTCTCAGAGGAGAGGGTGGACAGGTTTCGGGAAAGTCTCGACTCCTTTCAAGTGGGCCAGGAGGTCACTTACAGGAGTTGCATGGTACTGACGGGAATGATGGCTTCCGCAGTACATCTGTTGCGTTTGGGCAGGTTTCATATGAGACCTTTTCAAAGATGGATGTTATCCCTCGGGATCCCGCCCTCCTTGAAGTACAAGAAGGTTACGGTTTCCCCTTCCTGCGCGATCGCCCTGTCTCCGTGGCTGGTGGAGGGGTTCCTCACCAGCGGAGTCTCGATTGGCGAGGTGGTTTCCCGCAAGTCGATCACGACAGACGCCAGTCTCAGTGGATGGGGAGCCACTTTCGAGGGGCGCACAGCGCAGGGGCTTTGGCCTCTGGAGATGAGGGGTCGTCACATCAACTATTTGGAGTTGATGGCTATACTCCTGGCGCTCAAGCATTTCGAGCCTTGGATTTTGCATTGTCACGTCCTGGTCAGGACAGACAATACGACGGCCATGTTTTATGTCAACAAACAGGGGGGCCTGTCGTCGTTGCCACTGGACCGTCTGGCTCGAGAATTGACGGTTTGGTGCTTGTCGCGCCTCAAGTCGATCAGGGCCTTACACGTCCCAGGTCTCCTCAACAGCGGAGCAGATCTCCTGTCCAGGGGAGGTCCTCGCTACGAGGATTGGTCTCTCCACCCCAGGGTGGCGAGCCAGATTTTTCGCAAGTTCGGTCAGCCAGTGGCGGACCTGTTTGCGTCAGCGGAGAATACGAAGTGTCCGTTGTTCTTCGCGGTGAAGGGCAGTCCTCCCTTGGGGTTGGACGCCTTAGCGCACACGTGGCCGAGAGGTCTACTGTACGCGTTTCCCCCCTTCGACTTAATCCGACCCACTCTGGAGAGAGTCAGGAGGTTCGGTCTGGAGATGCTCCTGGTGGCTCCCTACAAGGGCACGTGGAGATCGGCGATCGCCCCTCTCCTTTGCGAACCGGGTTGGCAGCTGCCTCAGTGCAGGGACCTGTTGAGTCAGGCCAGGGGGGAGATCTTCCACCAAGACCTGCAGGTCCTAGACCTGTGGGTTTGGCACGTGAAAGGTTAAACCTGCTGGCAGCCGGTTTTTCTTCTGGAGTGGTTGCTACCATTCAGAGTGCTAAGGCGCCCTCTACGAGGGCGTCTTATGATGGAAGGTGGAATGCCTTTGAGGACTGGTGTGAGTCGCGTGTTCCACCTGTGGTGGCTCATGTGGCGTCAGCCCAGGAAATTCTGGAATTTATGCAGAACCGCTTGTGAAGTGGTCTAGCATTTTCTACCCTTAGGGGGTATTTGGCGGCTATTAATGCCTGTCACCTGGGGGTGGCGGGCAAGGCACCTTCTAAAGTCCCGGAGGTCATCAAGTTCATGCAAGGAGTTGAACGTTTGAGGCCGGTGACTAGGTCTTTGTTCCCAGTTTGGGATCTGCAGGTGGTTCTAGGGGGCCTATGTCGGGCTCCCTTTGAGCCGCTTGTAGGGATGCCTTTGAAACTTTTGAGTTTCAAGACGGCTCTTTTGCTGGCTTTGGCCACGGCTAAAAGAGTTGGTGACCTGCAAGCTCTCTCGGTGTCTGCGGAGTGCATGCAGTTTATGAACAATGATCTCAAGGTGTTGCTCAAGCCTCATCTTAAGTTTGTTCCTAAGAACATGGTGGTTCCTAAGGAGCCTGTTGTTCTTCTGGCTTTTCATCCTCCTCCGTTTGTCTCGGTGGAGGATGAACGGCTGAATTGCCTTTGTCCTGTCAGGGCATTGAAGGCCTACTGTGACAGGACTGCTGGTTCTAGAGCTTCTTCTCAGCTCTTTGTAGAAATGGGCAATGTTCTTGTCAGAAAGCCGGTGTCTAGACCCACTCTTTCGAGGTGGATTGTGGATGCTATTAGGCTGGCTTACTCTAGTGCGGGTGTGGAAGTGCCGGCGGCACTTAAAGCCCATAGCACTAGAGGTGTGGCTACTTCGTGGGCACTGGCAAAGGGAGTCTCCGTTCAGGAGATTTGTGTTTCGGCGAATTGGTCTTCGCCTTCTACCTTTGCAGCCTACTATCACCTGGATATCGAATCCTCTTCGCTAGCGCATTCGGTTCTGGGTGCAGTTGCCTCCTCTATGTCATAGAGGAGTCGGATCTTCCCCTCCCACAGGTGGGCATGTAGCCACCTGGGGTACTTTGGGGGGACCCTGTGTTTTCCTTATATAGTGTGTCTTACTTATAAGGCGGACTTGTCCTTTTCATTTAGTTGAATGAGGCGGACTTCGGTCTGTCAGGGTCTCTCTTTATTTTCTCATGCCTTCACACCCAGGTCCGGTGGGCCTGGGACCTTCTGGGTGATGGGTCACGCCCGTTTGGGCTGTGCTCACCCGTATGAGGGGTGTGTGGGGGTATGAGAGTAGGTTGTGGCTTAGAGGGGAGTTTAAGAATCCCAAGTGGGAGGTCATCCTGGAATATTGACAGTAAACGGTAGGTTCCGTACGGAACCATTGTTTACTTAGATATGGAAGGATGACCTCCCACGTAATGCCCCTCTGTTTCACTGAATGTGGCAGAGAGTGGTATTAAGAGGATGTTACTTCCGCCTCCGGGGGCTTATATAGCCTGGAGGCGGGTCACTCCGGTTTGAGTGACAGGCCCTTCCTACCTACGTTAGTACGGGAGCTGAAGTAGTTTCTCTGAATGATCGCCAGGGGGCGTCATTACCCAAGTGGGAGGTCATCCTTCCATATCTAAGTAAACAATGGTTCCGTACGGAACCTACCGTTCTCTGGGGTGGTTCCTCGCACAAAGTATTTTCAGATGTGGGTCTGCGGCAAACTATATATCAACCTGGGGTTCCCAGTTCCTAAAAAGTTTGAGAACTACTGTTGGATCGACAATGCACCTGAACTTTAAAGACCAACATGCCTATGGGCAGAAGTACAGTTGCTGCATTACTGTACTTGCACAATGTGGGCACAGTGGGCGTGTGAATGACAACTGTCGGTCAAAAATTAGGAAGAACACTTGTGCTGCGCTATTTTTTATAGTTTATAGTTGTGATTTAGTTGCTGTAGGGCAGTAACCTTATATTATTTCCAACTTTTAGGGTTTTTTCATAAATGAATGCCCTACTTGTCTTAATCATACATACAGTGTAGCACAAAAGTAGCAAATATACAAGCTTGAAACGTGGCATGAAGCGACATGTTTTGAGCTTGTAGGTCTGCTGCTTTTGCTACTTTTGAATTTAAATACTAAAACGTAACAGTTTCGGACATATGATGTTTCCATCCGACAGATAAGAGACGATAATAAGGCCCTAATCCTGCATTTATAATGGGATTCTATTTGAAACATTCTGGCTAGAACATTCACTCCTTCTTCTTTCATGTATCGTCGTCCTTGATTATTGGGTGGCGACATTTGTTTCACAAGATTTTCTTGGTACAGTATGGGGAGTACACGTGGAAGCACTCGTCCACTCCACCAACATTCACTGCCACTTCTCAAAAGCATATGTAATGTTGTATCTTTATTTAAATACACGTTGCCATGGTGTCAACAAAAACATTTTGTTGAGCTCTGACATCAATAAAATGGAACAGGAAGTACTCACTGCCATAATAATGAATGACTAAAAGTCATAGTAGGCACAAGCTTTGACGGTAAGGAAGTTTGCTCAGCGGAAAGGCATATAAAATGTGCTCTGAATTCCTTTAAACTATATTCTGAATAGATAACAGTATGTTATTTTCCCATGTTCGATTCATATATTAGATTTACATTTGTTTCTTATTTCCACATGTAGGCAAGCCTAATTTATTTTAAAATTATGAATCGGAATTATTGGACACCATCACAATTCCCATAACGCAAACGCAAATTCCCATAGAAAGGAGGTGTCATTCACTGCTCACTGTTATTTCCTCTAAGACATGTATTAGTGTTTAATTTAAAAAAAATAGTTATTAGAGCAATTCCTGCTCTGTGTGAACGTACAGTACGTACAATGAGCTTCTGATTTAGATTATTACAACAGACAAGGATGAGAGGAGAGGAGTACCTGAACCTGACATACGGTAGATATAAAGTGATGCACCTGACATTGGCGTAGATAAGAAGCGATGAGGAGGATAGGAGTACCTGACATTGGCATATCTATAGATGAGGAGTGATAAAGACTACCTGACACTCTGCATACTGTAGATAAGGAGTGATGATGACAGAATAGGAGAGGATGGGAGTACCTGACATTGGCAGAGATAAGCCGTGATGAGAGGAGAATGGCAGAGGAGAGGATGATCACCTGCCATTGGCAGAGTTAAGGATGAGGAGTGATTAGAGCAGTACTTGTTGCACTTTGGTGTAGATAAGGAGAAACGAGAGCTTAGTAGAGGAGTAAGGAGTGATAAGAGGAGTACCTGACATTGCTACTCCAAGTGATGAGAGGAGAATGGCAGTGTATATGACACTGGCGTAGATAAGGACTGATTAGAGAATAGGAGAGAAGAGTACCCAACATTGCCGTATGGACAGTAGATGAGAGAGGAGGGGATAGTCCAGGCGTTTCGGGCAGTATTTTGATGGAATCGTGCACTTTATGAAAGAAGCATGAAATTTGGCACACAGTTAGAACATGCCATATGGAACATTTTTGGCTATAGGGGCATCGCAGATTTGTCTTGGGAAACTTTACTATGGCGTAAAATAACCCAAACTAGTGAAAACAGCAGATCTTCAAGATTGGCTATTTTCACACTTCTTAATGATAATTTTCTTACATTTATGGAATTTCTTGAATGTATTTGTTTGTTTAGTTTCAAAAGGCACAAAAAATAAAGGCTATTTCTATTAAAATGTTGATTTTTGAAATATATATTTTTAGATATGGGAAAATATTGTTTTTACTCAAGCCATGACCCATAAAGATTGGTTCGTGACACACAAACAGGTCCCAACCCACATTTGGGAAACAGTGATTTTAGAGAATAGAAGAGAGGAGTTACCTGACATTGGCGTAGATAAGGAGTGATGCGGGAAGGATCGATGGTTTTGATGAGCAGCATTCTGAAGTCTTCCAACTGGAGCCAACAGGCCTCCTCCTCCAACACACACACGGCCTGCACGTCTCCTGCCATCTCTCTCTCTCTCTCTCTCTCTCTCACACACACACACTACGCACAAACAGAACCGCAAACACTACACACAAACAGAACCACACACGCACACATACTGCACACTACACGTACAAACAGAACCGCTTGCGCACACTACACAGAAAACAAAACCACACACCACACGCAAAGTCAAACCACACTGTCTTCCCTCTACTATTCGGAGTGTTAAAATCTATCCATCCTTCTCTTTTCGGTGCCGACCGGAATGTGAGATACATGGGAGATGAGAGCAGCGATTCTGATGGGGAACAGAGTAACTTCCTGTTTCCTAGGAACCCACTTCCTGTTCGGTGTCACACATTTCACAACCACAGAGGAGCACACACACACACACACACACACACGCATGCACACACACACACACACACACACTGTTAGAAACCATCTTTTCGTCAATGTCACGTTCTATTTTTGAAGTAACACCACGGTTAACTAGAAAGAGATGACACAGATCTCTCAAGTACCCGCTAAATACAGTATATCAATATACATTTTCGATCATAATTATATGAACAGACATGGCAGGCACATTAGAAGTTTATAACTCAAATCACCCTCCTCCGTCACCGACGCCTGCTGATACACAACCCGCTAACATCCACAACTATAACATCCACATGGACCATGCGCCGATTACAACATCAGATGGCTACGCTCTGCGAGAGGTCAATGACTTCAAATACTTGGTTTCCTGGATGAACTCCACAGAACAGGACCTTAAGGTCAGGAAGGCACTAGCGTGGAGGGCCCTGAACGGTATGTCAGGAGTGTGGTGCTCGAATCTCCCCCGACACATAAAGCTGAGCCTATTCCACGCCACTGTGGAGTCTGTCCTGTGTGGCTGCGAAAGGTGACACCCACCCTGCAGAAGTCCCTGGATGGGTGCTACACCAGAATGCTACGAGCTGTTCTGAATGTGGACCAGAACATCCACATTACCAACAAGGACCTGTATAGGCAACTGCCGAGGCTCAGCAATAATAAGGTAGCAGCTAGGAGGATGAAGCTGGCCGGCCACTGCCACAGACATCGGGAGCTCCCGGCCAGCAGGATGGTCCTGTGGGAACCAACGTGCGGGCATCGATCGCGAGGACGTTCCGCGTTAACGTATGTGGACGTCCTGAAGAAGGATGCGGGAGCTGAAAGCTCTTCGGAGCTGGCCGGGTGTATGGAAAACCGGAAAGATTAGAGACTCAGATGGAAGCTCGTCTGAGGACGACCGAGAGAGAACACACAACACCTGCTAAATGTATTCAGTACTGCAGAAAGAACACAGGCACAAAGCATCTTATCAATGTACAAAAAAAGCACTTTTATTGCTAAATACTTTTTTGTAATATAAAAGAAAACATACGTAACAAAAATAAAGATTATCATGAAACAAAACATACACTAGGCATATACTACACAGAACAATAGTTAGCAGCAGGAGTCTTTGTCTTAAAACAAACTCAAAACAACTCCTCATTTGAACACAACGCCACATACACATTCTTCTGTTCTCCAGTATGGCTCTTTATATAAAAAATACAACATTCAACGTGGACCTAAAGGTTGTACATGACCTCTAGGAAGGTAAAGCTCCATCTGGGATCTCCATGAAGAACCATGTAATATATGTTCCATATCATCCCTGTAAGGCAGACATATCCTATCTCCATTATTACATTTCTTATGTTTTTTTATTTATTGTAACTCAATGCCCTACTTCATTGTATGACACTGTCTAACAATTCAAGTGTATTAAAGGACAACTTTGTTTTTTAACAACACCGGGTTCATATTTTAGATGAGTGTTACAATGTTTTCATTTACCTCTTTCTATCGTTTAGTGATTTTAACGATTTTGATTTGCATGCTGGGGGCATGCAAGTGGCTAAATATGTCTTTTTAGACACAATAATAAGCCCATTCCTAAGATGCACCGCAATCTTTCCTGGGCAGATATGACTTATGGGGGCTGGTGTAAATGGTAACAAAGAAATTGCCGGCAATACTAAAAAAAAAAAAAATAGAATAAAACAATAGAAAGCAGTAAATGAAAACATTTTAACACTCATCTTTTCTTTTCTCTAATTACAATCTAAAATATGAAATATGAAGAGCTTGTTTTTACATTTCCTGAAAAGTACCAGTTTTAGACATACAAGGTCTCCTCCCGACAGTGAATATATATTATAACAATCATCATGAGGAAATGCCAGTAAAACACAACGGTTCTCTTCCCAGCCGTCTGACCTTATCTCTAGTGCGTCCGTCTGCTAAGCTCCACTGTGGCCTGGGATCCATTGGTTCTGTCTGATAGATGGGGTTGGGCAGTGTCCCTACAGTCTGCTCTTCTCTGGCATCTCTACTACTGTTCTGGTTGGGTATCCATTGGACCGGTCTGTGGTGGTTCAGTAGGCAGCAGTCTGGATGTGGTCTGTGGTGGTTCAGTAGCCTGCAGTCTGGATGTGCGACGAGTCGTCATGCCAGAGTAGTGGGTAGCAGGAGCCCCCTGCATGAGCAGCAAGGGATTCTGGGAAAGAAGAAACCAACAACAGAAACAGATACATTAATTCTCAAGAAGAATGTAATAGAATCAGCTTTATTGTCACATCACAGGTTTACAGAAGTAAAGAAGTGTGTGACATTTGTTTTTGAGCATAGTTCATCGTATCAAGCAAAAGAGGCAAGGAAGGGGAAAAAAAGTATCAACATATTTACACATAAATACGGTATGTATATACTGTGCATACTATACGTATGGATGTAAGTGAGAAAAAGAAAAAGAAAACACACAAAAATAAAACACAAAAAGTCTGTGCGTGGTTCATGGGATTGACCGCATAATCCACATAAGGTAGAATGACACTTGTATACCGGTATTATACAAGTGTCAAACTTGTATAATCTGCAAGTGGGTCCGTGAGTAAGAGCAAAAAGCGATAAGGATGAATATACCAGAACCATAACAATCTACAGTACTGTCTCCTTCTGTTAGGATGTAGCAGTATGGAGGAATATACCAGCCCTGAATAACATCCTACAAGTCCTGAGAGGGAGAGCGGTCTATTTTGGCGTCCCAGTAATCAGTTTTGACATGGAACTGGCATGGGCCCTCAGGGCAGCTTTATGCGTGCTAGTGCCTACATGATTCCACTCCCAATTGAAAATAAGGAATGGCATTGTGATTTGATGTTGGAGAGAGCCTCTCCAGAACTACTGGTCTGATGTCGTAACAGAACTGTCAACCATTTTCGGTGTCCCCATAGAACCAAACCCCTTGTGTCTTATACTTGGTCTCCCAGATGGTCATATTGTCAATGCCAATCATAAGAGGCTATTCAATGTGTTAACGTTCGCTGCCAGGAAGAATATTCTCCTATTTTGGATCAAGGATGTTGCTCCTTCCAAAAAATCATGGCACAATATTATAATGGATTGTATTCCTTGTGAATACATAACATGTATGTTACACTCTGGGTCAGGTGCCTGCCCTCTCCACTCTGAGGGGGTCGTGGGGGGGCTGGGGACTGATTGCTTCGCTCATCATGTATACATTTTTTCATTCTACATGTTATTGCCTGAGCTTGTTATGATTATTATCGTTTTATCTTTTGGTTTTGTTGTTCTAGATTGTCTCTTTTTCCTTTTCTTGTATAGTATTGTTGTTGTCTTATGTACCTATGTTTAAAAATTTAATAAACATATTATTCAAAAAAAAATATATATATATATATATCGATCCAATAACACCACACCCAGCTAAACAATTAGAGCTGGCAAAAGAAAAAAGAAAGGAAATAATAGCCTGGCTGGGAGACAGAATTAGCGGCTTTAAACGTTGGTGAAACAGCAGAACCTGACCCTGTAGGACAGGCTTCTCAGTTCTCACTCACAATGACTGGAGAACAGAACAGGAAGTGCACGAACATCCTGTCACAGTTCAGCGATTTCACACATTTAATTTTAGGAAGGAATAAAAGGTCAGAGCATAATGAGTTAGTGAGAGATCTCACAGAGACAGAAGAGAACAGAAGGATTATTTGCATCATACAGGATGAGCTCAGTTGAGGTCTAGACTGGGCAACTTAAGATATAAATTATAAAATTCCCTTAATTGTATTAAGCCATCTGTGTATGTAACCACTTTAATTAATAATACTTTAATATACTTAGATATTCAAAAATAGCAGATATACAAGCTCATGGCACGTCACTATCACGTCATTATCTCTTTTCTTTTTTTCAACTATTACTTATTTCTTTGCTTTGATTCTGGGGGTCCCTGGAACAAAATATTTTGAGATGGGGGTTTGTGGCCAAATACACGTTCTAAATCCTTAGCAAAATGTGTGGAGTTCCCTGTAAAGACTCACAGATGAGATCCCAAACCAACCTGCCACCTGCAACACAGGACAGGTCTATCATCCAAACCTGGTCTGAGTGCTACCAACGCTGCATTCTTTTCTGAAGCCATGCTTCTCCTCAACAAGCTACAACTATTATCACCACCCCACAACCCCTCTAGGCTGGGTCCATGGACCACTACAGACAGAAACACACAAAGCTGACATCACAGATCTACAAGCTCACAATGCGTGGCAACGCAACGCATTGTGAGCTTGTAGATTGCTATTTGGCGCGGCCCAGTGACGTCATAGCCCTTCAAATGCGCACTTCAAAGTGTGAACCCCTCGGATTGGAAAGCGGTATAGACTGACCTCCAAGTACTCTCACAACAGATGCTGTCAATCTACACAATCAAGGTGACGCCTTGCTTGTGTGTGACACATTGTCTGGTTGTATTCTATATAAAAAAATGTTCTCTCCGTCCTATTTTACAGCACTGTCAGGAAACGCGTTAACTATTTACTGCACAACGGCAGGTTGAATCAATCTTTTTAAGAAAAAGGAACTCATTATATTCTATGGGCAATGTGTTTTAACGATAGTAATTCACTAACAATGTGCTTTATAGAAAACGTTACCACACACTAAAAGGTGGAAGTGGCAGCACTCAATAATAGGATGCAAGACAAAGGTTCAGTAGTTCATTCTTTATTATGGCATAACTCTGGCTTGCTTTGTGACAGGGGTGGCCCTGTTGGGGCATGAATGCACGTGCTCTCACATACGTCAGAATAGCACTTTGTAAAATTTTGTCTTTTCCATATTCGTCTTTTGAAATGCATTCAAATGAACGTTCGTTCATGCCATGTATAACTACAAACATGATTAGGCTATAATTTGTTTGTTACACGTAGAGTAGCAAAGAATCCTACCGTCATATTTTGCATTGACCGACCGTCGTCGTAAAGTGAGTCTTGTCTTGTCACTTAATGTTAATAAGACGCTTAGAAAATCGCTTAGTCAGTGCTTTGCATTTTCGATCGCCAATGCTCTGAAAGAGAGCACCCCGCAGCACGGGTGCATTCCAGCGCTCTTGGAGCATATTTCCGAAAGCACAAAGTGGTGTGTAACGGGGATACGGGTGGGCACCTCAACGGGCACCTCATTCCAGCGGTGGCCTGTGCCACCCGAGGCCACCCCTTAGAACCGCCTCTGGGGATAACACGTTTCAGCACCAGCCTCCCTCAGAGACAAAGGAAGTGTTTGCTGTTTGCTTTCCAAATATCTCAGAAAAAAACAACAGAACATAGGCTATGGAGAAAAACATACAGAACATAGGCTATGGAGAAAAACATACAATCCTAGTTCTAAAATGAAAATAACATTTTTCATTCACACAAAGGCCTTTCCTAACTTGGTACTTTTCAAATGGACTGAAATCTTGCATAGGCGGCTGGCAACACATTAGTCAGAACATAACATATTTTGTCTTGTTTTAAAACAAAAGGAAGAGTTCATGTTCTGAAGTTTCAGAGGCGCATCCTCAGTTGGAGAACCACTATCCTACAGTACTTGTCCTATCCTAACAATCTAGTTTTCTTACTTAGACCATGACGTACCTGAGTGTGACCATTCTCCTCCTCTCCGTCTCTTAGCTCCTCCTCCGCCTCTCCTCCTCTTAGCTCCTCCTCCTCCTCTCCGCCTCTTAGCTCATCATTGGCCCCTCCAACTCTCAGCTCCTCCTCCTCCTCCGATGACGACTCTTCCTCATTGGCAGTGCAGGATTCAGGCGGGTCTATGATTGGCTGAATGGTGGCCAGGAGGGCAGGTACGGTGAAGCAGGACAGGAAGCGTGCCTTCAGCAGCTGGTAGGCTGGGTTAGCAGCGAAGCGTTGAGCCACTAGGTGGCGTACTGCTGCCACACGCTCATCTCCCTCTGGAGCTGGGGGGGGGGGGGGGACAACAACACATCTGTCAACTAAAGGCCCTTGCACACACAGTCCTATGCACTTTTTTATTGGTCAATCCGTTTTGAACCCATTTAGACCTGAGGCCGATTCTACAAATGACTTCTAAATCAGTTTTGTTAAAAAACATATGTTGCTATATGAGTGGTGGTGGTGCTCAAACTTGCTGTGTCAAGGACCCCCAAAATTAATTATATTTGGCCGCGGACACCCCATCTCAAAATATTTTGTGCCAGGGACCCCAAGAAGATAAGATTTGAGTTCAAACTGTTCACTTTAAAAATATATACTGTATATTCAAAGATTTGCATCTTCATGATTTTTCTAAAATTGCAGATCTACATTCTACATACGTGTGGCATGAAGTGTCTCGCTATGAGCTTGTATATCTGCAATTTTTTAACAGCCAAAGTATAAAATATGGTTAATGTGTTTTTTCTCAGCTTATGTGTTCTGGCTCGCTCTCAGTCAAAACAGTGGAGTTTTCAATCGGCGATAACTATTGATTGGAATGGCCAAATGAGTTGCGTTTTTATTTTCACAGAAGCAGAGAAAGCGTGTGCGTGTCTGTGATCGATCAGGGGATCGATCGGAAAGTAGGAAAGTATTCTGTGACAACTTGAAAAGGTAAGGGAAAATGAGAAATGGCTGGCTGTGGTTAGTAGTTTGGTTAAATATGCTTGGCAATGGATGAGTTAAACCTGAGAGACGTAATGTCTGTCCTACAGAGTGTGTGTGTGTGTGTGTGCGCGCGCGTGAGTGTGTGTGTGTGTGCGTGTGTACCTAGTTGAGTCGTCTGGATGTAATCATGGTCTGGAAAGGGACCGGGTGTAGTGGCAGGGTTGGGACCAGGTCTAGGGGGACCAACAGATCTACTCTGAGGCAGTATATGTAGAGCCTTGTCAACCAGAAGCCTCTTGGCCTTGAGCAGAGCACACAGCGTCCTGAGGTTGCTGATGAAAGGCGGAAGGTACGGCAACGCTACGTTTGATCCCGGGACCGTCACTCCCCCGTAGCCGCTCATCCACCGCTCCACCTCTGCTCCGGGCTCTGCGAACATCAGGGAGGGATCCAACTGCGATAGCTCTATCTTGAGCCGAGGGGGCGTCCTAGGGGTGGCGTCCACTGTGCCCCTAACAGGGCCGGGGAAACGAGGCAAGGGGGAACCGGGACGGAAAAGGGTCAACGGAGCAGGAGGATGTGGTTGCGGTAAGGGTGGAAGCCGTGGTTGGAATGAAGATGCTGAAGGAACAGGGGAAGGACCAGGCAGAGGACCACGTGGAGGGCCCGTCGAGGGCCTGACGTGATGGCCTTGAAACACGGGGCGGCTTCCAACCGGGGGCGTCCTAGGGGCGGCGTTCACCGCGCCTTTAAACGGCGTGCGCACAGCAGAGACGGGGGGGCTTGGGAAACGAGGCAAGGGGTGGGAACCGGGTCGGAGAAGGCAGAATGAAAGAGGTCTGGCAGGAGTGTGTGGCTGTCGCAAGGGTGGAGGCCGTGGTTGGAATGAAGATCCTGTGGGAGCAGGGGAAGGCCCGGGCAGAGGACTGCGTGGAGCGCCCGTTGGAGGCCTGGCGTGATTGTCGTGAAAGGCGGGGCAGCAGGTTCCAACCGGGAGGGGGGAGGAGGAGGAGGCAGCTGGAGGCTGAACACTGGGGGGTGGGGGGTGTGGCTGGAATGGAGATCCTGAAGGAGCGGGTGAAGCACCGGCTGGAGGACAGATTTGGACGTTGTGGAAAACGGGACGGATGGCATACGGGGAGGTGGGGGCAGCTCGACGCTGTGGCTGGGAGGAAGATCCGGCTGAAGGACCAGGTGGAGGCGGGACCATAAAGAAGTTGAGCATCGCAGGATGGATTCCACCTGGGAGCGGGGAGGAGGCGGACTGAGGTGGAACACTGGTGGGTGGGGCATGAGAGTGGGGGGTCTGTGTCTTATTGGTGCTGCTATTTGGGGATGGTATTGGCTGTTGGAAGGAAACATTCCTTGCTGGTGTGGAGCGGCCACTAATGGCAGGGAGTGGCAGTTTTAAACCTGGGGGTACGTCTTCTCCAGAGACCACCTGAACCAGTCCGTCCACGGTCATCTTCCACAGCGTCTGGCCAGGAGGCATGAAGTCAGGACCAATCTTTTGCTTTTTCCTTGCTTGTTTTTTAGGAGTAACCATTTTCTTCTCCTTGGCTTCAACCTACAGTAGGATCAAAACAACAAAGAGACAGATTGGTATGACCGGTAACGACAAGGAGTCTGCTGGGATCAGAACGACAATAAGGAACACATGGGTAGGAGTAGTGTGCATGGCACCACTTTCTGGACAAGGTGTGTCCTTGGTGTAGGTCTGCACTCTGAGATATTATTCTAATTTTAGATGTTTTTTAACCCAGAGAGCAAGAGCACAGCATCTGGGGATAGCAAATGACAGTTAATCTGGCATTTGGTCATGTGGGATGTAAGCAACAGCACTAGGGTAGCTAGTGGTCTTGTTAATGTTATAATTCTGATTGCTTTTTTAAGGAAAATCTTAACTAAGATGCTTCATGCCACCAGCCAATGAATGAGACTATTACATGTTCGGTTATAACACTGAATTTACACCAGCAAGACCTGTAGTCAGTTTGTCTGTATGTATGTGTTTCTGAACCTAGGACACTACAGTAAGTGAGATGGCTAAATCCTATTAATTCCAGCTGTTGACACTAAATCCGCTTTGAGACCAAGATGGCCGTTATACGTTGCCATCAAGGTTTACCATGAATTACCTTGGCGGCTGCATCCTCCTGCAGGAGTTTGACCTTCTCCGTAAGCTTGCGCTGTCGCTTCCTTCCGCTGGGCGTCTCTTCAGCAGGCGAGGAGGCATGGCTGGTCGTTTCAGAGGGAACGCTCGGTTGGCCTGGGATTGAGGCAGCAGCCGAGGCACGACTGACGTGGGAATTGGGTAACGAGGGAGGGACGGCCGAGGGATCATGAGGAAGTGGAACAGCTTGTACTGCAGGAGGAGTGGGCATGGAGACAGGGACATTAGAGGACGGGGTGACAGGTGTATGAGATATGGTGACAGGGGTACTGGAGGACATGGTGACAGGGGTACTGGGGGACACAGAGACAGGGGTACTAGGCGACATGGAGACAGTGGTAGCGGGGGACATGGATACAGCCAGCGGTTGACGAGGTTGACGAGTCTGGGGAACAGACCGGAAAGGAAAAGGCAAAGGAGGCAACTTAGTGCACATGCCAGGACGCATGAGAGAAAGGTATTGAAGCATGTTAGGAGGCATCGGCATGAGGACGTGAGGAGGCATGTGAGGGGGGATCATCCACGGAGGAGGAGGAGTGTTGCTTGTCTTCGGCTGTCTTGTCACCAGCTGCAGATGATGCGGTTGAAGCGATTGTGGACATGGTTGGCGTGTCACTTCCTGTTGCTGAGATGTGTGCGCTTGTACTTGGTGTACTAGTTGTTGTTGTTGTTGTTGTCGTTGCTGTTGTAGTAAGTACTTCACATGTTGTTGTTGATGTCGTTGTAGTAGTGTGGGTTGTTGTTGAACTACGAGTTGTTGTACTTGCTGTTTGGGCTCATGTTTCAGGCTCGGAGTCGGCACACAGAAGGAACCAGATTTCTTCCCCCCCGTCATCTGCTCTATCGCCGTCTTGCAACCCGCCAGGTCCACATGGAGCGTCCTCAGCAGCAGCAGGAAGACCGAGGTGGAGGAGAGGTGCCTGCCTTCTGCTCTCTCTCGGAGGTGGTCCGCAGCGCTCCTTCTGGTCCAGGGAGTGGGCAGCAGCAGGTTTCCGATCCACGGAGTCACAGCCGCCATGAGCCTGAACTGCATCACCCAGTCGGCACCTCTGTTGGCGACGGAGGAGGCCTTCCTCTGCATCAGAGAATTTAGTTGCGTGCGCGACAGCTGGATCAGAGCCGTAGGCTGGTGCCGCCGCCAGCGGGGCAGCGGTTTAGGGGCTTGACCGAGCAGAGATTCCACCAGGAACCCGCAGCGGTTCATGATGGTGGAGCGCACCGCAGTCGGACTGTCGGAGGTGGTGTGGTCGGAGGAGGAGGAGGAGCAGGGTTCTGGGCGTGACACCAGACAGCCTTTCAATGCATCACCTTTTCCGACTCTGGTCCGAGGAATCCACTCCTCCATGGGTGGGAGAGGGTGCTCCTTCTTCTTCACCTTCTGCACCGCTTGGACTTCTGTCACCTCCTTCTCCACTCCTAGTCTCGCCTCCGTTTGCACCGCCTTCTCCACTCCTCGTTTGTCCTCTGTCAGCACCTCCATTCCTCGTCTCTCCTCTGTCTGCGCCTCCTCTCCTCCTCCTCTCTCCTGTGTCTCTAACCCCTCTCCGCCCTGTCTCTTGTCTATCTGCACCTCCTCTCCTCCCTGTGTCTCCTCTGTCAGCACCTCCTCTGCTCCCAGGCTCTCCTCTATCTGCACCTCCCCTCCTCCCTCTCTCTCCTGTGTCTCTACCTCCTCTCCTCCCCGTCTCTGCTTCACTTTCCGTATCACTGCTTTCTTGTCCTCTTCGTCGGTGTCAGTGTCCATGTAGACCAGCTGCGTTTCGTCCCCGCTCTCCTCCACACTGATCTCCTCCTCCTCCTCCTCGTCGCTCTCCCTTTTGATTCGTTTCCTTCTCCTCTTGCCGGTCGTCTTGGCAGCTTGCCGTCTCCGCCTGGGGGGCGGGGCGGCCTGTTGACCCGCCTCGTTGGCGGCCTGCTGTTTCCTCCTGGTGGCGGGAGCGGTACGCTGCCGCCTCTGCCTGGTGGTGGTTGTGGCGGCCTCTTGACTCGCCTCATTATTCAGCGGGCCTCGTTTTTTTCTGCCCTTCTTTACCACCACAGGCCCCTACAGAGAGAGAGAGAGAAATAAGTTAATCGGTGCATGAAATGAATATGTATGTACAGTAGGGCATTAACGAAAAAGTCGACAAGTCGACTCAGTCGACTTCATTACACAAGTCGACTCCCACCAGAGAAAGTCGAAAGTCGAAGTTGAAACAAATTCTATTGTGAAAATATCAGATCTACATGCTCATGCGTTGCGAGGCGTTGTGAGCATGTAGATCGACTATTTTCACAATTTTTGCCTCTATATATTTGACAATTTGGACAATGTTTAATTTGCCATTTTAGAGGTATTGTGAAGAAAATGTGAAGATACCCTCTATACACTTAAACTTGATGTTGGTTTGTTTACAGTTGGGAGAGAAAACAATGTTTCACATTAAGTTAATCATATGGGGACCCCCCAAAATAATTGGGGGGTCGTGTCACTTGTGTGTGATGTGATGACGTCATGAAACAATATAGTCGACTTCAACTCAACTTTTTACTGGGTCGAGTCGACTTGCAAAAATCACAAGTCGTTAATGCACTAATGTACATTATGTACATTGTATGTGTACTGTATGTGGATCAGTGTTTCCCCAACACATAAGCAAGTTACAGATATGTGAACACACAGATCTTTGCGTCATGGGAACTCGATATTGGCTGTGAGGAAGACTGCGTTATCTCTGTTGACCTACCTGCGAGTAGCATATATTTTGATTTACGGCTGGCCAGATGAACCAATCAACATTATGAAGGATTAACGAAGACCCTTTGATTGCCCATTATTCTAAAGAATGTGTTCTATTAAACTGATGAAGCTCGAAATGTTGTTGAGTTCATTACGAATTCAGCCACAGACACAAACTGCACGATTGTAATTCGTGTAATTTACGTTCAAATCATTTTCGGTCCAAAATATAATGCCATGAACTGCCGATATTGTCAATGTTTTGTTTATGCACCTGTTTTTCATTAAAAATGATTATGTCCGTTATTTTTAAATTATCAGATGTAATCATTCTGGCCATCATGACTGGGAATCCTAGCGCGACCTCTGCTCTGTGTGTGTGTGTGTGTGTGTGTGTGTGTGTGTGTGTGTGTGTGTGCGCATGCGTGCGTGCGTGCGTGCGCGTGTGTGTGTGTGTGTGTGTGTGTGTGTGTGCTACAGTAACCTGGCCACTGCACTTCCTCCACTCCCTCATACACTGACAATCAATACGGTTTGGAATCTCAGCAGCAATCTTCGACCACCGACCTGAAACAAAATGGAACTCAAATTAAAAGCAAACACAGTAACTAGTGGGTCAGGTGTACAGCAGAGAGGAGCAGTTTGGAATGTAAAGGGCAAATGTCACAGTGATCATATTGCATATTCACACATGAAAACACCTTTCGTATTGCTGTCTAGAAACCACTGCATGTTTGAAATATCTGAAACCCTAAAACCACATGGCTTATTTCCTCATTTCCTTCATTGTTACAACTTCCCGTTTTCTCATTTAAATGTAAAGCTGTTCCAGTCTGTGGACACACCCTACATCTATGTGTGTGTACAGCAGGGGTGGGCAACTTTGATGATGGCGAGGGCCACTATATTTCCACCTTCACTCCAGAGGGCCACATTGCATATTGCTACTTCCTACTTTGTCATTCTGGTATCTCATACAAAAGAAGTAAAAATAGCCGATCTACAGATCGGCTATTTTTGCTTCTTTTGAATTGGAATCCTGAATTATTTTTAGTTATTTTTTAATTGGAATCCTGAAATGTAACATTTTTATTTAATTTCAAACGCATTTAGTTATATAGTCATGTTAACTTTATGAACCTAAATACTTGGACATAAAAAAAATACATTTTAATACTACTATACTAGTCATTAAGCTACTAATATAGACTGATAGAACAGCTGACATCAATAATATATCAGTATTCCGGTATTAACCTGCGGGCCGCATTAAGTGAAGGTGGGGGCCGCATGTGGCTCCCGGGCCGCCAGTTGCCTATGTATGGTGTACAGTATACATATAGACATGCACACATACAGTATACACCTAATGTGTACACACACACACACACACACACACGCACACATCTTACCAACTCCATGTTTCTGGACCAACATCAGTAGAAGTCTTCTCTCATTTTCATCAAATGGCCCTCGCTTTGTTCCTGGCTTCAGACAGTCATAATACCTATACACATACGCACGCACGTGCGCGCACACGCACACACACACACACACACACGCACACACACACACACACACACACACACACACACACACACACACACACACACACACACAAAGTATTACGCTAACAGCTACTGTATCTACATGTTAACTATCTATATTAGATACCGGTACATTTAAACTGTTTTTTTTACAATGATCTGTAATCTCAATTTGACACAAAGAATTTCAGGGACACTTACTCTCGCACATATCTCACCCTCATCGGATTAGTTGATATTGATTAACACCCAATCAAAATAGATCATACATACATAATGTGTCAACATTATGTGTATACATTCAGACAACAACATTTTTTATTTATTTATTTGGAAGCATGGGATCGATCTTGTATAATGATCATGTGAAAGACAACTTCACATGATGGTGGGTCTGACCTAGCCTAGTAAACTGACTCCTCCTGCCTCATCCTGAAAGGAGAGTCTGGTTTACGAGGCTAGGTCTGACCACGTGAGACTACGGTTACTTACGATTAACAGCTGAGCTGTCTAACAAGGGTTTTATGCAAGGGATAATATCCGCTCTGCGATGCCGCTTATTACACAGCTACTTAATTAATACATACATTGACCCAAAAGTAACAACAGAATTAAGTATTTCCTTGCTTACAGTAGTGAAATAAATGTTGCGCTGGCCGTCTGCCGAGCACAACACTGTCACCTCGGAAAACAAGGAAAAGTTGATAAAATAAAATCTTTTTTTTTTTTACCGCATCATCTATTTCTCGCTTCAAATGTTTTCAAAAATCATTCATGAGAGCAACGTTTAGTTAGTAAATGTCATTGTGTTTGTTTACATGGCTGTCATGTTGGATACAGCATAACATTTACACAGAGCGGGTGCTCTGAGCCATTGATTAGACATTGGTCTGTTATAGAGCGGAGCAGTCATTATCCAGAAATAACACACCACTGAATTCAGCGATTGACCAATCAGAATCAAGCATTTAACCAAGCTGTGTAATAATATTTGGTATCAAACAGTATGTTTGAGTTGGAACGGTCAAGCTAACTGTGCGATGGAAACCACCCAATAGGATTCTACCTGTCTCTGCACGCTCCATCAGTTCTTCCAGGAACCTCCATTCTGATTCTCCACCAGTTCTTCTCTCCAAAACGAGACACCGCTTTCAGCAACAGCTGCGCACGCACACGCACACACACACACACACACACGCACACACACACACACACGCACACGCACACGTATGAACATGGAAGCTGCTACAACTTAGCGTATAACTGACACTAATATTGATGCTTTAAAATACAGTATATATTCTCTATAACAGTGTTTCTCAAATGGGGGTACGCAGAGGTACTACATGGGGTACTTGAGAGAACATAAAAAATATATATATTTTACCGTCATGTTTAATGATACAACATTGACAAAATATTTGTGAACATGCTGCTCTGTATAGCTTTAAACCAAATCAAGTACGAATTTTATTGTTACTGGATAGAAAACAGGTTAATTAATTTTATTTTCAACATATTGACATAAAAATGGACTTTTGATGTCAGTATTGTCTAGTCAAAATGATGTCGATTGAAGGGGGTACTTTGATTCAGCACGCACAAAAAGTTTGAGAACCCCTGCTCTAATACTGTAAGACACATTCAGGCAATTTTGTGTTTAGATGTTTTCATTATGCTGGTTATTGAATGGAAATCGGCCTCTCTTTCTCTCTCACCTCGTCCTCTTCTGGGATCCAGGGGCCTTTCCGGATAGACGGGTCTAAAACCCCATTCCATCTGTACAGCAGCTGGACCGGTTCACGACCCTCCATGAAATAACTCACTGTAGACAGGCAAACAGACACACAACCCTCTATGAAATAACTCACTGTAGACAGGCAAACAGACACACAACCCTCCATGAAATAACTCACTGTAGACAGGCAAACAGACACACAACCCAACAGGGAGTACGTTACACTGGCTAGCCAGGAGTATAATATAGTGTATTAATCACACTGTACGAGAAGAGGTGGGTGTGTAGTCAAAAAGCTCAGCACACCATCAAGGACAGGCACAAACTGTTCATACCTCTACAATGACCATGGCCAGGCAAGTAGGCCTAACCGTAGTATCCATATCTACAAAGTATTCCTCACATATTCCATACCATATCACCTGATACCAAGACTCCCTAATCGGGAGATAAGCGACTGTCAGGTCGCATACACAAACTTCGCAGTCGTAGCCAATCAGGAGGGAATATGGGAAATGGGTATGTCACATTTGTGGGTAATGTGCACAAATTCATTGACCTTTTGAGGGCCACAGAAATGCAAAAGTCCAAATAAGCAGCAAAACAATATGACGTTTCTTTTTCCTCTTTTTCTTTTTTTGTCCCCTTCCCTTAATTACTACTTTTAAAAGTAGAGAAGGTGCCAGGGTCTGAAAATAACAAAACAACCCACTTCTTTACACCTGTAAACCTGTGATGTCACATTAAAGTTTATTCTGTTAATGTAGCATAGTATAGTAATAATATAGTAGTATTTCATGTTACTTTGGATTTAAGGTGTCCTCGCAATGCCAGCCCACAAACTTTGCCTCACTGAGGTCTGGCAAGGTTCAATAGGCAATGGCTGGAGTTGTGAGCTTCATCGGTGGTGCGACGCTGGGCGTCATGTATAGTAGCTGCTCAATCTTGATTATTTTCAAATATACAGCAGTTAGTTTAAATGTCGGTTTTCAAAATGCGATACTCTTTTCTTCACCTCGGCAGTCACATACAATATGTTGACTTGAAACACAGGGACAACCTGTCATTAACAAGGACATGCAATTTTCGCACATATGAAGAAGACATTGGGAATAATAAGTATTAAGTAATCTTACTCTGTATAAGTATAAAGTAATCTTACTCTGAGTATACGGTATAAAGTAATCTTACTCTGAGTATACGGTATAAAGTTTCCCATCCTCATCTTCTCCACCAGCTCTATGAGGGCTTGGTCTTCCTCCTCTGTCCAGTAGTTGTTTTTGAACGTCTTGGAGACGTACCGCTGATACATTTGGAGACACATGAACGCTGTCCTGTTGGTCTGCAGACAGACAGACAGACAGACAGACAGACAGACAGACAGACAGACAGACAGACAGACAGACAGACAGAGAGGTAGACAGACATAAAGTATTATTCATAATGTTCAATGCCAAAAACAAATTATTTGTGTGACATTGAATGGTCAGCTTAAATTTGGAATCCTTTTCCATCTCTCACCCCCAGTTCCTGTGCAATCTTCTCCCAGTCTCTCTCCTGGTGTTCCTTGCTGATCTCCTCCAGGCGGTCGATCTCCTCTTGGCTCCAGCGGGTCTTGTTGATGGACGGATGGAGAACGTTCTCCCAGAAACGACAGATGTCCTGAGCCTCCCTCGTTCCCTCAAACTGAACAGAAAGGAGAGGAAGATTAGCTGTTTAACACTCACATCAACAGAGAGACAGACGTGTAAAGAGGCTGTTAGACAGACAGATTACTAAGAGAGACACATAGTAATATAGAGTAGTGGTTCTCAACCTTTTCAGGCCGCAACACCCCAAATAATCATATTTTAACTGGGGACCCCCCCACCCTGACGAGCAATTAACACCTTCTCAGCCTGGCCGTACCAATCAGCCGGTCGTCTTTTCCCGTACTTTTGATATAAATGATAATAATCACAAAAAAAAACGATCGGCCATTCTTCTCTGTGTCTTTTTGGAGCCATCTGAAACGGTTAAGATCCTCTCTCAATCATTTTCTGGGAGTGGGTGTGATACTCGTAGCATCCAGCAGGCCGCGCCGTTGACTTACATTCTGGATGGATGGTTGGCTCAAGAGCCACTCCTACCCTCCACGTTGTTGAAAATCGACAAGAAGGACAAACAACATGGCTGGTCTTTGTCTCTGTTCGTGGATCGCAGGTCTCAATCACTCGTTCGAGGCGCCGCTTCTCTATCGCTCCTTTCCCTGCTTCGCCGCACGTAAACGAATGGAAGAGATCTCCCCTCCGCGTCGCCAAAGTAAGATCGCCGACCTCTGCAGGATGAATATACACGCTGTACCGAGCACTCCATTACGTGTTGTTATCATGTGGGCTTTGTTTTTTTAAAACATGTTTGTAAATAAATAGCTTATTTCTTCGGCGCTACCTCTGTTCAGAGGGTTCTGCCGCGGCTTGCAAGGTGGAGTCTAGGCATTACATTTTGTATAACACGGTTCTATTGTGAAAATAGCTGATCTACATGCTCACAACGCCTCGCGTTGCGAGCATGTAGATCGGCTATATTCACAATAGAACCCTAATATTTGACAATTTGGCCAATGTTTAATTTTGTCATTTAGAGATATTAAAAGATATTAAAAGGTCCATAAATTGTCACTTTAGAAACGTGTAGATACCCACCATACACTTAAACTTTATGTTGGTTTGTTTACTGTTGAGAGAGAAAACAATGTTTGCATATTAAGCCAATCATCTGGGGACCCCCCCCAAATAATTTGGGGACCCCCCTGGGGGTCCTGACCCACAGGTTTGAGAACCCCTGATAGAGATAGAAGGTAAAAACTTACATCAATATTAGAGATCTTTTCCCAGTCATGGTTGTCATAGCGATCACCAACCAGCTCCTCCTCGTTCTGCACTCTGGCCAATCAGAAAGCAGACAGTAAGACAGAGACACAAACAGACCAGTAGGACAGTTAGGCAGAGACTGACAGACTGTCTGTCTTACTTCAGCAAGAGAGTATGTCCTTCTCCAGTTGGTCTATCTGTTGTTGGATGTCCTCTTGGCTCGGTACACATTTTTTTGTGGTCAAACTTTCTGGGACGAAGACAACTTCTGAGTCAGATAGTCAATCCTGCAGAGAGACAGACAGATAGATGGACAACAAGGAAAGACATTCACAAAGGATGAGACAAGGCAAGACAAACAGAAAGATGTATATAACACATGCAGGTTCACATTAGAGGATTAATAGGGGATTGTATCTATGATCCCTCAACCAATGACCATACATGAAGCTAGTTAGCATTTTGTTTTTAGGTTTTTTAGAACCTTTTTTTTTCTTGACTGATTATATTGTTTTCTAGATAGATATTCATTTGCATTTGTTATATTGCTGTTGATGTACTGACATATTATCTTGTTTATTATTGTGATGTTTTATCTGCTTATTGTAAGTCGCTTTGGATTAAAAGCGTCTGCTAAATGCCTAAACTGTAAACTGTAACCCTAACCCTAAATTAAGTACAAAGGGCTGAGGGACCACAGAGCTGAGTGAACCTTGATACCTTGAGTGAAATAGGCATAGTTTTATTATTCCGGTTTTATTATTCCGGTTTTATTATTCCCGCGTGTCCGTATACGTCCGTCCGGATGTGTACACCTTTTTACGGTCTATGGGGTTGCCACTCTGACATCACTGTGATGTCAGGGGAACCGCTCTAACAGAATGGGTTTGACATCACACTCTGGCTTCGCTGTGACATCATACTAACAGAATCCCTTCATGCCCATATATGGAGTTCCCTGATGTCATCAATATTGAGCCCATATCTAACAGGACTTCCCATAACAGGAATGCCCATTCATGGCCAAGACAGCCCATATCTGTGTGGCTGGTTCTACAGACAGGGATCTCCATGTATGGGCATAAAAGGGTATGATGTCAGATGTCATAGACATCATAGGATTTTCACATAACGAATAACTGAGTAAGCAAGTTTGGGCTCTCACAGCATATCTCCATATACACTAGTTTGATCTCCATATATGGGTACGGGTCTCCGTATATGGGTAACTGGTCCGTACTTGTTTAGTTTGGGCTTGATGAGTCTTTTCATGCGGTCTTCAGCAACAGCATGGATTAGCAGAGTCTTTTGCCAGCCTTCCCCTGGACAGGAAATAACATACAGGAAACATGAACTCAGAGACATCACAAGGAGCATTTGCTTGATCATTTAATGTACCTCATTTGATCTAATCTAATCTTGTTCTGTTGTTAGCAGAACAAGTTATCTTGAGAGAACATGTAGAGTTGTTAAGTTATTGGGAATGAAAACAAAGGAGCATCACCAGAAGGACAAAGGCCGAAGGAGAGTAAACTGCAATATTATTGAATGTTTTCTTTGCTTGCTATTTATTCCTCAGCGTTTATGGCAAAACACTGAGGAAAAGTGGCTACAGACAATATGATGTAATATGGCTACACACACACACACACACACACACACACACACACACACACACACACACACACACACACACACACACACACACACACACACACACACACACACACACACACACACACACACACACACACACACACACACAGCTATGGCAAAACGCTGAGGAAAACACATTGCTATGGCAAAACGCTGAGGAAAAGTGGCTACAGACACACACACACAGCCACTCTATGGAGCGGTTTACCACCGCTCAAATATATATATATATATACTGTATATCTTCACTGTTGGGCAGAAACCTCGTATCTCCAAGTTTCAAATGTAAACATTCTTTCGTAAAGTAAAGCACTATTCATCATACAAGGCCATCGCACAAAAGTAGTGAAAACAGCTGATCTACAAGCACACAAGTGTGTTTGTAGATCGGCTGTTTTCCCTAGTTTAAATAATTTTTAAAATGATAAATAAAAATCGGGTTTCCACCCAACAACGACAATATATTTTTTGCCGTTGGGTTCCCACTTCCCAGATTGCATCTAATGTAACCTAACCTCATCCATCCTCAACCTCATATAATCTAAGCTCATCTCATGAGACTAGTAGTCTTGTATGGATGTGTTCTTACATCTTTTCAGTTTCATCCGTTTGGAATCCAGATATAGTGTCATGTTTCTGGCCTTTTCCTTTGATTCGGGATTGGCTGGAGGACCCTGGAAAAAGATCAAAACAATGTTTCATTGGACAATAGAAGGATATGTGAATCAGTCAGCCAGTCAGTCAGTCTATCTAACTGACTGATTCAGTCAGGGATTTAAATGGCAATTCAGTGACTGAATACAAAACAACTCCACGGTTTGTGACTGTGTCTTTTATGTAATACTGTGTTGGCCACTGTGTATTCTGTGAATGAACAGCGACAGTTGTTTTCTCTGACAAACACTAGATATGGAAACTTTGTCAAAATTAATCTTCAAATGGCATTTGTCTATGATTTTTCTGTGTTTTTTTGTCATACATTGGCAGCTGTTAGTAACCCATCCAACTAAAGTTTGTTAAATCATTTCTTAGAATAAACTGACTTTCAAATACCGATAGCAGCCTCATTTGTCCAGGAGCCTAAATGCCCACTTCACCTCTGGGACAACCAGATTTTATTTTATTGTTGTTTGGGACACAAGCAACACAATCCTTTAGTTATTTTTGGAGCGGTGAAAGCGCTCCCAATGAACAGGTATGTCTGTGGGTATGTGGCTGGGTGGCTGGCTGGGTGGCTGGCTGGCCGTGTCCGTAGTCTGGCAATACCTTGAGTGGCCACACACAAAACACTAGTTAAAGGAGGGGCGCTGTTTTGTGCAGGCCAGGCACACTCACCACTCACTCACAGGCACAGTTTACACTCACTCACCCACTCACATAGGGTACAGCTGCTCAAATTCACCGCTCCACTTCGAACCGAGGTTTGATTTTTTGTGTTCAATCTGTGTTTTGAGATATTTTAGTATTTCAGCATGACTAGTGATGCATTTTGCATCATATGATGCATCATGCTGCATCATATGATGCAACATGATAAGATCTGGTTGTCCCAGAGGTGAAGTGGGCTTTTAATGGTATTATTTTGGTTCTGACCAATCAGGAACCAGTAATACATTGGCACAGCCCTAATCTTACCAGACCAGTGAGCTTGTCTTTGAAGTATGGCTTGAGGAAGCGTCCCATGAACAGCTTGGCTGGTTGGGAGGAACTGCGTGGAGGCAACTCTTTGACCTGACAGCTGAGCCTCCACCTCCCTCTAGAGGACAAAGATGGAGAAGCATTATGATTTGTATTATTATTATTTTGTATTATTAATAAGGGTAATAATTATATTGTTATGGTCAGAGGAGCTTTGAGTGAGCTACTATGTTTACACTCAGGAAAACATCTACAAACACTTCCACACAGTGTGTGCATGGGTACATGTATGTACTGTATGTATGGTTGTGCTCAGAATTATTCAACCCCCCCTCTGCAAATCTGATTTATTGGCTAAATTCACAAACTGACAACTGAAATAAATAAATAAATCATACAAGATCTTTTTTCCTGAAAACCTCTGTAATCAACTGCAATTGACTAATCAAGGGCTTAAATAGTTGCATCAGATGCACAATCTGGCCTGACTAGAAGTCTGTTGACTTGTTGACTGTGATTAGAGCAGTTAGAAACACGGCTACGTCTAAGGAATGGTCAGAAAAGTTCAAAGAAGAGATTATTGCTTTGTACAAAAAAGGAAAAGGATATAAAACAATTGCAAAGACACAATGTTCCAAAAAGTACCGTTTTGAGCATAGTTCACAAGTTCTAAGTCTAAGGAACAGTGGCTACACTAATGACTAATGAACACATTTTTCAGAGGGGGTTGAATAATTTGAGCACAACTGTATACTGTACTATATATGTGTGTGTGTGTGTGTGTGTGTGTGTGTGTGTGTGTGTGTGTGTGTGTGTGTGTGTGTGTGTGTGTGTGTGTGTGTGTGTGTGTGTGTGTGTGTGTGTGCAGTGCTTAATTTGTCAATGAATAGGTGCCGGATCCCAGACTGCGTGCGTAAATGATTGCGTGCGTGACCATTTTTTTAATATATTTGTTACCTAAATGTACACACCCAGTATAATATTACATATGCGCCCATCAGAACACTGGTAGTAAATCTATCAATTTGAAATGATCAGTCTGAATAACCTGCATATTCAAATTGTTAACAAAATTCTATGACACCATGTATGTGTGTGTATATAGCTTGTCTATTGTGTTTCACTGTCACCTATGAAGCACCACATCAGAAAGATGTACAAGTAATTGAACAAAAAGATGAAAATATAAAGTAAAGAAAAATGCTGCAGCCAAAAAGGTCTCCATTTGTAAGGATGAAAACATAAATGACCAAACAGCACTATTTTTGGTTGACAGGGAAAGTCCCGGATCCAATCAAATAGGTGCCGGATCAAAATATAGAGGTGGGGGAACATGTTCCCCCTTGTTCCCCCACAAATTAAGCACTGTGTGTGTGTGTGTGTGTGTGTGTGTGTGTGTGTGTGTGTGTGTGTGTGTGTGTGTGTGTGTGTCTGTGTGTGTGTGTGTGTGTGTGTGTGTGTGTGTGTGTGTGTGTGTGTGTGTGTGTGTGTGTGTGTGTGTGTGTGTGTGTGTGTGTGTGTGTGTGTGTTTTGTATACTTGTTGCAGTTTGTTATCTCGTAGAAGGGTTTCTATCTGTTGTAGTTTCTCCTGTAGAATCTGCTGGTAAACCATGTTCATCTGCAGACAGCTCTCTGTGTTCTCAGGAAGATCCAACTCACTGCCACTGCCACTCTACGTGCACGCGCACGCGCACACACACACACACACACACACACACACACACACACACACACACACACACACACACACACAATTAGAAGACTGCACGTACCGTACGGATGATATACAGCAGGGAATGATGGAGGAGAGAAGAAGTTTACTAACCTCATCACTGTCATCATCTTCATCTGGCCCACAGAGAGAGAGAACAGACAGACAGACAGACACACACACAATATACATAATTTAGTACTGCACAACTACAGTATGTCAAATGCAATTGCTTGCTATGGCAACAACGTCAACAAGCAGTATGGCTAGAAGGCAAGACAAGTTACGTTTATTTATATTTTACCCCCAATTTGACGAGGAGTCTCCGGTGCCGAATCTCCTATTGACCCTAGCCCGGTCATCAAAGTAGAAGCCCAGGAATATGCGACAAAAACTCAAATAATACAGTTTTGATGTATTTTGGGAAGAACTACTCCTTTAACGTGGGACTCATATTATCGTACACGAAATATTGTTTGTTTCGAGTTTCAAACAAACACAGTGGCTGCAAGAATTAGATATTAGATAGTTGGCGAAGAAGACCCATCGTTGCACATACTTTGTTACCGGACAGTGTGACAGCTTGACCTGGGAGTGTGACGCCATTACCAGGGGTGTCACAAGGGGGGGGGAAAAGTGGGACTGAGTTACCAGGGCCCAAGGTGGAGGGGCCTTAATTATTTTATACTTTAGCTATTGAAAGATAGCAGATATACAAGCTCACAGCGCGGCACCGAGTACCACGCTGCGAGCTTGTAGATCTGCTATTTTAGAAAAGTCGTGAGAATGGTTGCAAATCTTTGAATATATGGGTTTTTTAAGCAAACATTTGTAACTCAAATTCTGCTTCTGGGGGGTCCCAGGAACTAAATTTTTTGAGATGGGGATCCGTGGCCAAATACATGTAATTTTGGGGGTCCTTCACACGAAAGGGTTTGAGCACCACTGGCATAGAAACATCGTTTTTTTGTTTTAAAAAAAAAACTTCGAAGGATTTGAAATATTCAAAGACTTCAAAAATAGCAGATCTACAAGCTCGCAGCGCGGCACTCGGTGCCGCGCCGTGAGCTTGTATATCCAATGCGTTTTATTCATGCCACAAACGAAAAAAACGCAACTGTCCTGTGTGCAAAGGGCTTTACAATGTTTGTTTGTTACCTGACAGTATGATGCTGTCTTGTCCCAGAGCACTCTCCAGTTGCTGTATCTCCCTCTGGACCTGAAGTCTCTGTTCTGACAGAGAGACTGCATCCTACACACACCACACAGTTAGAAAACACATGAACGAACACACACACACACACACACACACACACACACACACACACACACACACACACACACACACACACACACACACACACACACACACACACACACACACACCAAGTATCAATACTACAATGTAGAATTACTCTGTTACAAGTAAAAAAAGAAAAAAAGGCTGGAATTCAAAATGTACTTGAGTAAAAGTACAAAGGTATTGGCATCAAAATGTACTTAAAGTACCAAAAGTAAAAGTACTCATTATATAGAACATCCCATTTCCAAGTCTTCAGAATGTATAAACATCTTTTTGAAAATAGCAGATCTACAAGCTCGGTGCGACGCATTGTGAGCTTGTAGATCGGCTATTTTCAAATGGCCGAAATGCATATAGTGCTGAAGTGTTTAATGTATGTTTTTTTTAATAATAATCATGGTTTTGCATCACCAGTACATGCTGAAATACCCTTTAACATTTTGTATGCCAAACTCGTTCAGTAACGAGACAAGGCCACTGGAGGTCGCTGTGCCAAAACTCAGTTGTCTCGTTGAGAGACGAGACAAAGGGTTAACTTTTTTACGTGCCCTGTGAGAGACGCCGGTGCATATGTCATAACGTGACGCGCACAGAAGCAAAATGGTGCCTCTAGCCTAGGCTGCATTGACTTCTATTCTATGCTGAAACATAAAAACGGGTTTATCTCTGAATAAGGTGCAAAGAACGTCAGATCGCAGCGCAGCACCTTGTTTTAAATGTCAGATGTACAAGCCCACAGCACAGCACCACGTTTTAAAAATCAGATGTACAAGCCCACAGCGCAGCACCACGTTTTAAAAATCAGATGTACAAGCCCACAGCGCAGCACCTTGTTTTAATACTCCAGGATATTCGGGGGAGAACACTCACCAAAAGGAAGCCGATCAACAAGCTCACAAAGCGACTTAGCGTGACACGTTGTGAGCTTTTAGATCTGCCATTTCTGGTGAAGAGTGCTCTAAAGGTCACTGCTAGAAGCTCTTCAGAGAGTTAAGCTCAGGGCTTTGAGACGCCTCAAATTCATGCCAGTCCACTTCCTCACAAATAGTCCGGTTCCGGGTGTTAGCCGTCTTAAGGAAGACTGATGTCATAGCACTGACATAGTTCTAGCAAACAAATCTTAAACTAATAAATATCAAATGATTGTTGTTTTCTGAGCGGTGCTAACCACTCCTACATCTGGCTTTGTGTGCATGTATGTCTGTCCTGCAAAGCTGGATGTTGGCCAAGCTTCACAGGATGTTTAATGAAATGAACCCATAAAAGGCACCACTCACTTCACACTGGGTGCGATTTATTTGGGGGCAAATCAGGTTGCATCAAATCATTAGCTATCCTACAATTTCCGGCAAAACCATGCAATGACATCACAACGTCATCATCACAACCGTGTAATTGTTCTTTAAAATGAATCGTTCGATACGCTAAACATCAGTTAGCGACTAGTAGTACAGAGGAAACCGACCTGCCTTCATCCTGACAAGTTCATCTGTAAATTACTTGTCAACACTCATTGACGGTGGTTCTGCTGTGTGAAATGTTTCACTGGACGATACATCTGGAAGGAGACCAGAGGAAGAACCAGGCTGCTGTGGTGGTCGGACACCAGATGATCTACTGCTTTGGAGGAGACATAAACCTGACCACCAGGATGGAAGTACATGTCTTCAACACAGTGTCTTTATGCTGGAGGAAGTTGACCCCGGTGACGAGGGGAGAACATCACTTTGAGGTTCCCTCTGTGCGCAGCCATTACACAGCTGTGCTGATTGAACATCTCATCTACATCTGGGGAGGGTATGATTGCTACAAAGGGAAAAACAATGTTCTTTATGCATTTGATGTTGACGCCCACATATGGCTCAAACCACAAGTTTCTGGAACTATTCCAGTTGGGAGGGAGTACCACTCAGCCTGTGTCTTGGGGAAGGTCATGTTTATCCATGGAGGACTGGCCCAGACTGGATCCACTAATGACATCTACAAGTTGGACACAACCACTATGGTCTGGTCTTTAATTAACACCAGAGGAACCCCACCTCCTGCTTCATCACGTCACTCTGCCTCCATCATCGGGACAAAGATGTTTGTATTTGGGGGCTGGAGGGGGAGTCAGTACTACAACACCATCACCACCATGTTTGACACAGAGACCAACTGCTGGATGAACACACCTTCTACACAGCTTCTTCCAGAAGCACGCAGGGATCATTCAGCCTTTACCTACAATGGAGAGCTGTACATATTTGGTGGCTGGAAAAGTAATCAATACGTCAATGATCTGTGGAAATTCAGTCCAGAGACCTTCTGCTGGAAGCAGGTCCAGCCCAAGGGGAGAGGACCGTCTCTGACGTATAGGATGTGCTGTTGCATGATGGGAGATCGTATCATCCTCTTTGGAGGAGTCAACACACCTGATTTGTATGTCTTAGACTTGAGTCCTAGCCTGAAGACGTTATGTAAGCTAGCAGTTATTCAGTACGGTCTGGAGCAGTCTGGACTCCCACACAACATCAGGTGGGAACTGGCAGCCATGACTACCCACTTCAACTGAAACAAAAACATAGTCCTCTTAATGTTATGGTAGTTATTTTTTTTCCAGCAAAGTATACCTGTTTGGTCATGCATGCTTGCTCGTGACCTACGTCGGTGCAACCACACTTGCAATGTCCCATGCGCCTTTCTAGTTGCAACTGTCACGGCCCCATATATTGGGCCTGTGTGGTTCTGTGGGCCTATTGCTTAACTGTCTCCCCACAGGTCCTACTGGAGAGACGTGTGAGGTGCCAATCAGGTGTATTGGGAGCACCTGGCCAGTGTTCCCAGGGTGCACTATAAAAGGCCGGGTGTGGCACTCAGTCTTTCTCTCTCTCCATGGCAGCAGCACTTTTAGTCATTCCTTGGTTTGCACCATTCAACACCCCGCACTACACATACCACACATCCACTCACTGACACTACTGATTCCACTGATAGACACATCCCATATGATCATTGTTGCACTTTAAGTTGATTTATTTATGTAAATAAAGGTATCTTTATAGATACACTTTTAAGACAACCGTGTGCCTTACTCCTCTTTGTCATGGCCTAAGAGCCAGGTCGTGACCAGGCCAGTGTGGAGATATAATCCTTCCATCTGGTCTTTGGTCTGCCACGGGGTCTCCTCCCAGTGGGACGCGCATCGAGGACCTTCCTAGGAAGGCGCTCGGGGGTCATCCATACTAGATGCCCTAACCACCTAAGCTGCACTCATTTCCAAGTGAAGGAGCAGCGGTTCTACTCCAAGTCTCTCTCGGGTGATTGAACTTCTCACCCTATCTCTAAGGGAGATACCAGCCACCCTTCTGAGAAAACCCATTTTGGCCGCTTGTACCCGAGACTGATTCCTGGGTTAAAACCACAGTGTTTAGCAGGATGCTGGGTTAAAACCACAGTGTTTAGCAGGATGCTGGGTTAAAACCAGTGTTTAGCAGGATGCTGGGTTAAAACCACAGTGTTTAGCAGGATGCTGGGTTAAAACCACAGTGTTTAGTAGGATGCTGGGTTAAAACCACAGTGTTTAGTAGGATGCTGGGTTAAAACCACAGTGTTTAGTAGGATGCTGGGTTAAAACCACAGTGTTTAGCAGGATGCTGGGTTAAAACTACAGTGTTTAGCAGGATGCTGGGTTAAAACCACAGTGTTTAGCAGGATGCTGGGTTAAAACCACAGTGTTTAGCAGGATGCTGGGTTAAAACCACAGTGTTTAGCAGGATGCTGGGTTAAAACCACAGTGTTTAGCAGGACGCTGGGTTAAAACCACAGTGTTTAGCAGGACGCTGGACAGACAGACGGTCTGATTCCTGGGTTGTAGATAAACTGTCTGGTCGCCCGCGACAACCAGACGTGATGCAACACTGTGATGAACTGAGAGAGAGAGAGAACCATCTCTATCTCCATCTACCCCCCCCCCCCCCCCCCCCTCCCTCCCTCTTTCTCTCCATCTGGGTACAGTGGAGCAGCTAATCGATACAAACCTCTCCTGCGCGTGACACACACACACACACACACACACACACACACACACACACACACACACACACACACACACACACACACACACACACACACACACACACACACACACACACACACACACACACACACACACACACACACACACACACACACACACACACACACACACGTTATTTGTGTATTTGGGTGTCTATCTACAGCATGTCTCTCACATTGACTGGCTCCTCCTCCACCTCATCACCACCATCATCATCTTCCTCTTCGTCATCTGTCCAATCAGAGAGAATGGTTTAAGCCAACTTAAAGGTAGACAAGACAGATAGACAGCTAGGGCTGTCACAATTATTACATAATCGTCTAATCGCAATTATTTTAGGTAAACGCAATTCTTTTGCATAATCGTCATAATAGTTTCCATGTTGAAAAATGTTCATATAGTTTCAAACATTTTCAAAAACAGTGGAAATAGCAGATCTAAAAGCTCGCACGCTTGTAGATCGGCTATTTCCACTATCAATGTTCTTTTTAAAGTGCAAAGTTGTGAAATATGTCCTTAATTTCTTTGTATATTTAGGTTATTATGTGTCATATCTGCCATGTGCAACTTCAAAGCCTATACAAGCCAAACAGATTATTTGAGTGACGATTAATCGTCATGTAAAATGTCATAATCGTGACAGCCCTAATTAAAACCACAGACTGAAAGATAGTGAGGCAGGCAGGCAGACAGACAGACAGACAGACAGACAGACAGACAGACAGACAGACAGACAGACAGACAGACAGACAGACAGCTACCTGTAGAGCTGTCCAAAGACAGTGCAGTGTCGTCGTGTGCTCCAGACAAAGTCCTTTCTAGTTGTTCAATCTGTCTTTGTATTCTCAGTCTCTCCTCCTCCAGAGACTCAGACATGATGCAGCCTGGGAGGGGAAAAAACACTTACCTTTAGTGTCATCGTCATCACTACTACCGTACATTATCATCACCGTATAATTATCAACGCCCACTGTCCAGGGTTCCCACACATCCTTAACAATTAATGCTATTTTCACAATTTCTGCCTCTAATATTTGACAATTTGGCCAATGTTTAATTCGTCATTTCAGAGGTATTAACAAAATAATAACCAAATACAATAAACCAAAAGACAATAAATGGCTATTTTTTCCAGGACCTTCCAGGACCCTTGATCAATTCCAAAACTTTTCCAGTACTGGAAAAATATTTTTCTAATTTCAAAATATTTCCAGGAATTTCATGACCGTGGGAACCCTGACTGTCAGTACATCAACATGAGTAAGTAATGAATAGCCTTATGACTAATATTGTTTTTGTTGTTTAGACATTTGTTCCGATATGATCATTCATTTGGTCCCTGAATTCCTTAGCTTTTGATGTTGATTTGATTTGATCTTTATTTATCTTGAACAAATAAAACACTAGGCTTACAGAAAACTATACATCACCATCATCACAATTTCAAAAACAACGATTGTGTTCAAGAAGGGACAGGGAGAAGCAAGCACTTATTCTGTCCGGCCCCCTTCAAAATATGTACAGCTGAATATGTACTCTAGGTAGGCCATAGAGATAACAGTGAGACTCTGATCAAAATAGCCATTCTTGTACATTATCTATACTTGTAGGCTAATACTTGTGCACGTAATCATTGGAGAATAATGAAGATTAAATAACCAGGCATTGACACTAAGGCTTGCCCACCTGCCCCCGGCAAGTAAATAAAACTTTAGGGCAGGTGAAGTTTGCTTTCAGGTTGCCCGACCGGGCAAGTGCTCATTTGAGAGCTAGGGGACGCAACCGTCTATAAACACAACACCAGATATCTGTCTAAACACCTGAACGTGGCCAGAGCGCTCTGTCTTCTGGTCTGTGGAATGTAAAATAAGAGCACTGTTTACCTATAATGTGCAGTTTTTACTGTTACTGCTACACTCTAGTGTGAAACCATAAACATATTCAATCATAGCTACAGTATGTAGGTACGGTATTTGGATTTGGAAGTAATTGATGTAAAGTATGATTTCTTTTATCGCACAGCCCCAGAAAGTAAAGAAATAAGTGTTACATTGAAACACTTATTAATTAAAATCGTACCGTACCTATCATTTTATAACAGACATTTACTTTTCGGGCAAGTAGGCATGAACTTTGGGCAAGTAGAACATGACATGTACTTGCCCGACGGGCAAGTGCCTCTGAGACCTTAGTGTCAACCCCTGATAACTATCAATCGTTTCGCTGGGGACCCTCAGGAACGGCCCCAAGCAAGGACCCCAAGCCAAGGGCTCCCCAGACCCCACAACTTGGCATCATGGGCACATCAGTAGCCCCCGCCCTCAAACCAACAGCCTCTCCCATCAGCAGCATAATGCAGATTGATGGTTGTGGTGGCACTGGTGCACTCATCAAATTCAAATGATGCAGGTTTATAAACAGCAGTACAGCCTTGGATCAAGACTATATATTGAAGAAAAAGTCAGACTCGATAAATAAAAAAAAGTCCTGCTCCAAGGCAAAAACAGCAGGGTTAAACATCTCCATTCAGAAACATTGCTATTCAGAAGATTGACTTCCATCTCACAACCTAATCAGAATGGGGTCGTGTGTATGTATGTCTGTATGTCTGTATGTCCCAATGTCTTGCATCTGCAACTCCACGTTCAGCAGTTGTTCAATTGTCTCAAAAACATAATACAAAAATCAACAACGCATGTTCCTTGCTGACCATCAACTTTTTTTTCTTTTTTTTTTTTTTTTTTTTTTTTTTTAAATATGAGCGCCCGTTAGGGCGCGATTTCTAGATGTGAGCGGCCGCACAGCGGCCGCGAACTTCTAGTTATTCTAAATGGAGGTGTCACCTAAACCTAACCTACACCCTAACCTCAGTGGGGGTATTCCTGAATGGGGATGTTTCTAAGTGGGGGTGTTTCTGAATGGAGGTCTGCCCCCAAACAGAAGCTGTGTGATGCTTTCTAGTTACATCTGATCTTTTGCCCACATATCCTGATTCCTTTCATGCATGATTTATTCTGTTTCTGCTTATAACACGTACATGAGTTTAACTTTAAAAGCTCCAATGACGACGTGGAGCATAACTTAAGCTTCAGGATGAGAATGTATTTATTTACCCACCACACAGGTTCTCAAAGTGGGGTCCTTGAGGGTGGATCCAGGGGGACCCCTTATGGGAACCAAATGGACCCTGGCTGTAACTCAGAGTGTACAAATGGGTGTAAGCCAGGGGTCTTCAACAGGGGGTCCGGGACCCCTAGGGGGTCCTCAAAGTTACTACAGGGGGTCCTCCAAATATTTGTGTGATAGAAACTTGTTTTTTTCCCACCCTTTTTTATATTAACCACCCTAGTGTCCATATTCTGAGAGCTTGTAGATCGGCTATTTTCGGCAAAGAGCTTTGGTGTAGAGGGGGAAAAGAGCAGTTTAGTAAGTATTGGCGGTTCAAGTGGTTAAATATCTGAAAACACAAATTGATATGAATCCAAAATACACTGATGATTGTGGTGTCAAACGATGAAAATATATGGTATGTATCAACAGGTTGTGGGGGTCGCTGCAGGACCCTGCTTCATCTCTCTCAACTAAGGGGTCCCTGGGCTGAAAACGTTGAAGACCCCTGAAACCAAATGGACCCTGTAACTCACTACAAATGGGTGTAAGCTTAAAGTTTCATTTGACAGCTGGCTGACAGTGAGGAGGATGCTAATGTTGCTAATAACGACTCACCTGTCGGACGGGTAGAACGTTATAAACGTGGTGAATTGGAGAGTTTGAAGGATAAAACCCTAAATAATAAACGTAATAAACTTTGTGTTTTTTGCTCTCGCTTGTTTTTTTCCCCTGACGAATCAACAACGTTCGTCCCGCGTGATTATCATATTACCCAGCGTGCAGCGCGCCGTGCTGGCATCCTTGCACTGAGCCTGGACGGGAGGAGGTTAAACCACCCGACCTGCTGGAGATAAACACCAGATCAATGGAATATTAACGAGTCTTGGTGATAACGAGCAGAAAAACATAACTGTGGAAAAATAAACAAAACATGGGAGTCCGTCGCATCCTTCCTTCCGCATTTCTTCTTCTTCTTGTGTTATGTAATGGCGTCTTAGAACCGAATTGTGGTGTTATGGCGCCACCAGGCGGCGATGACCGGCCAGTGGCCATGAGGAGGAATTGATTTTACTTCTGTTCTACTGGTTCATTGCTGGTTATTTGTATGAATTGAGTACAATGAAATGCAAACAAGCCTAACAGCTTTCTTGAAGTCTATGCACAACTTTCCCACGTCCCGTCGTGCATTGTGCAGAGGTTGTGTGGCAGTTTCCGGCATCACAGCCGAGAATGATCTACAAGCTCACAACGGTTGCCATCTGCGACGCGACGTGAGCTTGTATGTCTGCTGTTCTCCGGAAGTGTCCCACAGATAATGCTACAGTAACTTCTCACGGAAACAGGTGGATATCCTTTTCAGTTGACCTTGTATCAGTGAACTGTAGGCCTACTGTCCTGTCCCCTTTCCTTGCAAACCTCTAACAAAGTGTTCTAACAATCACCGGTAGAGTAGCAACCTGGCATAAAGTGAATACAAACAGATTATTTCATCTTCTTATTTATTTTTTATTATAATTAGACAAGGTTTATAAAGCAGCATTTGTGACCAAAATAAATTGTGATCCATTAAAATCCTGGCATGTATTTACAGTATGTCTTAACAAAATGACATAGAAACATCCATATCACATGTTTAACATACATTGAATCAAACATCTTCACAGAAATGTTTATTTTTATTGATAACCTGATAAAACATTGAGGTCCTCCATCAAACTCTCCTGTTTAAATAGACCATCGATGTCACACGTGCTGTCACACGTGTACTAAAACCGACTGTTCACAGTGTTAAAAAAATATGTATTCTATCAATTGAACACCTTAAATCCATGGATTTTTGTTTTTGTCGCATTCCTATGCCAATAATTTGACGAACGGGTCATCAGTCAGTAGTATAGTCTCATTAGGAGACTCAAAGAGTCTCAAAAGAGTTCTGCCAGTCATCCAAGGATTGCGTTAGGAATGCGACAAAAATAAAAATCATCTCCATGAACTCAAGGCTTCATGAGGTGTGTAATATATAGAAAATAAGTCATTTCTAGGGTGAAATCCTACATTAAACCAGACTCTGGGAATATTAATCGCAACAGCACCACTGACTCCCAAAGTCTGTCAGGAACACTGTAGTGTAAACCTAACGCACCCAATGTCAGCAGAGTTCCTTAACACATAGGGTGCCCAGGCTTATTCAACCCGCCATTTTAGCGTCTTTTGAAGGCCTGGCAAAAAAGTTAGAGTAAATGTAATCCGAGTATGTCCTGTTTATTTTCACAATAGTGTTTTTTTTTTCAGTCAGGACAGTTTTCTAACAATCGCGGTCCACAGTGCTTTTGTAACGGCCGGTAGAGAAGGCTACGTTTTAAACATAGTGATTTAAAAGTTGGATTAGGAGAAAAATGCACATTTGTGCAGCGTTACACTGATGGGGGGAGACAGGATTTCCCGGTCACGTGATCTCACTCTGCATGTAGGGAAATGGAGTGTTTTTCGTCACCACGGTAGCTTTGTACAGTAGCTACAGATTAATATAGCTTACTGTACAACGCGTCAATGGGCACCGGGAGACATCAAAGAGTTTGACGTGTTGGCACGTCGTGGACCTCCAATGACTTAAGTGAGACAGACCACAAGGCGGTTTATCTGTCTCCAGTCCACCTGTCTGTCTGTCTGTCTGTCTGTCTATCGTCGGCGGTACAGAATGTCCCAGCTGTTTCTCCACTTCAACGCCTGGAGCTGATTGGCAGAGAGCTCAGGTGTTCCGTAGGTCAAAGGGCAGAAGGTTGAGTAGGCCAGATAGACGGAACACATACACGCCACCACGGACACACACAGCGCCCCCTGTTGGATCCCCTTGCTAGGAGAGAGAGAGAGAGAGAGAGAGAGAGGGAAATGGTGTGTAATGTTGGTAGAAGACTGGGTTGTACAGCAACCTAGACATTACAGAAGTTTGTTTGAGTGTTATTCCGGTGCTCTGTGAGCAAGCAGCCAGAAGTAGTGATTCAGTGTCCTTTTATGGAGAAACCAGTCTAAAGAATTACACTTTCACTGTAACTCATGAATGAATGCAAAGCCATTTCAGTCAATGTTTATAGAAACTTGTGGTATCTAACCCTAACCCACTGGCTGTAGCGTCAATGCATTACACGTGTGTGTGTGTGTGTGTGTGTGTGTGTGTGTGTGTGTGTGTGTGTGTGTGTGTGTGTGCGTGTACCTCAGAAGATGTGTGTATACGTGCTGCATGACAGCGGGAGGCAGCAGCAGTTTGAAGATGAGAGCAGGAAGGTAGTGATAAAGAAACAGCGTCTTCTCCATCAGGAAGAACGGAGCCACGTTCACCAGCCAACCTCCAACACACACAACACCTATGACCTGGAACTCAGTCCACGCAGCTTCGCACGCGCGTGCGCGCGCACACACACACACACACACACACACACACACACACACACACACACACACACACACACACACACACACACACACACACACACACACACACACACACACACACACACACACACACACACACACACACGATTACAAATTTAAGTTGACGATTAATTGTCACACAAATAATTGCGAATGATGATTTAATTGTGTTTTTGGCATTGAACATATGAAAACAATTTAATTTCTGTTTGCTTCGTAATCAAACATTGCACAGGGCAGATATGACAAATAACTTAAAAATACAAAGATATACTTTCATATAAATATTAAAAAAAAGTAAAGATAGAGGAAATAGCTCATCTACAAGCTTGTAGATCTGCTATTTCTTCTTTTTTTTAAGTATTTGGAAATGAATGAACATTTGTATAAATGGAAATGATTATGGTGACAAATCTGACAATGCAAAAATAATTGTGATTATCTCAAATCATTTTGAATAGAAGATTATGTAATAATTGTGACAGGCCTAAACAAAAAACTAAATCTCTTCATACCATAGCCATTAGCATCTGTGTGTTTACGCACACACATGCATTCGTGGGCGGTTGTGTGTGTGCGTGCGTGCGTGCATGCGTGTCGTACCTTCAGGTATATCTTTGATGCCCCGCCTCCTCCTAAGCAGATATGTAAGTGCTAGCAGCTGATAGGCTAAGAGACTGATGTTTGCCACGCCCCATGATACCGGGTTACCAATCAGGTGGATCTGAGCCTGAGGACGACAGCCAATCACAAACAACACGAACGTCTGTTGTCACCATGGAAATAAGGAGCATCATTTCAGGCGACACTCACGCTCTGAAAAGGCTGAACTAAATGAACTAAACAATCCCATGACAACATACTGTAAGTCAGTGGTTCTCAACCTGTGGGCCGGGACCCCCGGAAGGGTCCCCAAATTATTTTGGGGGGTCCCCAGATGATTAGCTTAATGTGAAACATTGTTTTCTCACTCAACAGTAAACACACCAACATAAAGTTTAAGTGTGTAGAGTGTATCTGCAGATTTCTAAAGAGATAATTTAAGGACGTTTTAATACTTCTAAAATGACAAATTAAACATTGGCCAAAATGTCAAATATTAGAGGCAGAAATTGGGAAAATAGCCGATCTACATGCTCACAACGCCTCGCCACTCGAGGCGTTGTGAGCATGTAGATCTGCTATTTTCACAATAGAACCGTGTTATACAAAATGTAATGCCTCAACTCTTAGTGCTCGTCAGGGTGGGGGGGTCCCCAGTTATGAAAAGGTTGAGAACCACTGCTATATGTGACTGTGTGTGCATACGCGTGCATGTGTCTCTTACATTGGTGGATGGGTGGAGCCAGTATGCTATGTTGGTTTCCATGGTGACCCATTCCAAAGGGGAGGAGCTATATTTATGCTCCGATTCTTCCTGTTTCACCATCAGCATCTTCCGCTGCCACGGCAACCACAACAACAGTAAAATATTATTCATGTATATGCCGTCTACATTGTAAGGGTAACACTGTCCAAAAAGACAAATAATGACTCGTACTTCTAAAACCTTGACAAGCGGCATGTAGCGATGGTAATAATGGTTGTTCTAACCCAGGGTTCCCCAATTAGTTTTCCCCAAGGGCCAAATTATGTCTAGGGTACCAAACCGAGGGCCACAACATTGCAGGGGGCGACGCGACGGTGGCGTTCCCGCTACTCCAGTGACAGTTCAGATATCGTTGTTGTCAGGTGAAAATCTTGTATGTCCAAAACCGTTCGTTTTTGCATTTATCATTTTAAAAATGATTTAAACTAGTGAAAACAGCCGATCTACAAGCACACAACGCCTCGCGGTGCGAGGCGTTGTGTGCTTGTAGATCTGCTGTTTTCACTACTTTTGTGGGACGGCCTTGTTTGATGAAGCAGAGCTTTACTTTGCGAAAGAACATACACATTTTGTGATACAGGTTTTCCACCCGACAATGACGATATAATAGTGTTGTTGCTGCTCTTATACCACCATTATTACTGGTGTTGGTGGGGCCAGACAGTAAGTAGCCTTTGCGGCCCGCGGGCCGCCTATTGGGGAACCCTGCTCTAACCGTTCTAGTAGTCATCGTTAAAGTACTGTAGTAGTAGAATAGAATAGATTGGTAGACAGTACTACTGACCTGTACTTCTATAAACTTGCTGATGAAGGAGATGTTTCTGTTGATGTCAATGTGAGTGGGAGAGTGAAGTTCTAACTCTCTCTCCTTCTGTTCCTGACCTACACACACACACAGACACACACACACACACGCACACACACACACACACACGCACACACACCTTACTGGTTCAACATGGACACGCTCACATGTGATGTGCATGTGATATACTCATGCACGCCGATAGTGAAAGGTTAAAGGTCACTCACTGGTTCCATATCTGTGTTCCTCTACGGTCCACATCAAGCTGCTCTGATGTCCTTTATAGAGTTTATCAGCAACGACCTCTAACTGACGAAACCCCCAGTCTGGCAGAGAAACACCACTCAACTACGCAACACAACACAACACACCACACACATACTGGGATGTAAATTGTATTATAGTAATGAATGAGTAATGAATTCCTGACGTCTCTCCATTATCCCCTGGGTCACAGAAGTATTTATTTCTGTCATATAATAATGCGTCATATAAGAACTGTGTTCCTAAACAAATCAGCCCAGCGATTCTGTAATTTCTTTGTGATATTGGGTTACATCACCATTAATTGATGCTTTGTATCTATATGAGAAAAGTTTATTTTTTAAACAGGTAAACTTAGTATGCCATGATGTATTTTCAATGGAAAAGATGACTCTGTGACCCAGGGGGATAGCGGCCTCTAGTGGCAGTGATGTAAAGTTTCTCTATACTGGAATGTAGCAGGTATTATAGTGGAATGTAGCGACAGTATCTATGGGGGATGTTACAGTACCTTGAGAACAGCAGTGGTGTTGACGTGAACCAATTGCACTTCAGACAGGATTGTTTTCCACGAGTCTGACTCTGCCTCTCGGTTTGTGATATCCTGAGACATCACGCACACGCACACGCACACACGCACGCACGCACGCACGCACGCACGCACGCACGCACGCACGCACGCACGCACACACACAGGCAGAGATGGAGAAGGAGCAGAAGAGTAGTAAGTAGGATCATTGCCAGGTGGAGGAGAAGGCAGGTTGAAGGAGGAGCGACACCACAGCATTACACCTGTTTTTCGTTGTTGCTAAAATTACACGCACGTGGCCAGGTACAGTACGTGCAGGGATGTGCACGCAAGAACGCATTCCCCTCGATTCATGAGCCATACATTAAATTGCATGCGGCGTCATTAAACCAGTCCACCAGTAAAAAATAAATACAAATAAATCACCATTACACCTCTGGTCAGAAGTCAGCCTCATGGCCTGGACAGCGCGGGTTCTTTTCCCGATCCCGACTACCTTTGCTGCGAGTCAATCTCCATCTCTCTCCCCATTTCCTGTCAGTCTGATGTCCTGTCATACGGCAGGCA
>NC_137832.1:61287784-61395284 GCF_963921795.1 Nannobrachium achirus | reverse complement strand
TTTAGTAGTTACTTAGTTACCTATTCACACTATTTTTAAATGTATTGCTGAAAGGAGGAGATCAATGTCAATGCAAATTAGCCTGCCCAGCACAGCTCCCGGTAGGCGGCACTTTGGATTTAGTTACTTTTCACAGAAGGTAACACTGTAACGTAACGGATTACTTTTTAAAACACATCTACTGTCAAACATGAGTTTCCCCGAGTCCCCGACTTTACATGAGTGCCGAAGTGCCCCGAACATAGTGCTTCCGGGTCTGGGCCGGAAACGGAAAATGATTCTCCATTGACTCCTATTCTAATGCTTGCAGGAAAACACCCATTTCTCTCTTTCACCTTCCTGCCAGACCGCTTCGCTAGGAAATCATGCTAATTCGCTAGCTTGTAGCTCAGGGCCGGTTGGAAATATGAAGATGTCGCTTTTTCTCAGCGGACACGGACATGCACGCGGATCTAGCGATCATGCATGATGGACATGCACATTAAAAGGTAAGAAAATCATAAAATAGCATGGCAGGGTAGACCATTATCGATTATTTATCGTGGCAGTAAATGTGTTATAAATAAAGCTGTAACGTAACGAGTTACTTTTAAAAGTAACATCACCCAACACTGGTTATAGATAACCAGAAGGTTGTCCAGGACCCGGTTAGAGAGCAGTACCTGATTGGGTAGTTGGCCTTGTGGGAGTGTAGCCAGCAGGGGATTGGCTGGGAGGCGGAGCTTCTTAAAGTCACCTGACTGCCATAGACCACTTCTAATGGCTGACCCTGAGTTATTCTGGACAAACCACCCTACAACACACACAATGGGGCTTTTAAGCCGGGACATCATTTTGTAGTCAGACCTCCAAGCAGATTTATTGGAGCTGTGTGGAACACAAGCTCCCTATACGTGGCCGTGTGTGTCTGTGGGTGGGTGGGTCTGTCTGTCTGTCTGTCTGTATGTAGCCTCTGGTGTAGCCTGACTACCCTGGGTGACCAGAGAGGTGCTGTTGAGTCTAGCCTGCCCTGAGCATCAACTGCAATACACACACACACACACACACACCCACCCCCCCCCCCCCCCACCCCCCACACACACACAGGCACCCCTCCCCCCCCCCCCCCCCCCCCACGACCACCGCTCAGTTCACACACACACACACACACACACACACACACACACACACACACACACACACACACACACACACACACACACACACACACACACACACACACACACACACACACACACACACACACACACACACACACACACAGCTCCACTTCGAACAGAGGTTCGATTTATTGTCAATATGGGCAGTGCTGTGTCCCTCGCTATTTCAACAGATCCGAGACAAAAATAACGACTAAAGTATAATTCTACCACTTTCCTGTCAACAAGAAAGAGAAGAAACAATTGTAAATCGTAAAAATAGTAAAAAGATTCAAGGGCGCTGTTGCCATTTGGCACCAAAAGTTCTCCTCTGCCTACAAAATGATGTCAGACTTAAAAGCCCCATAGCAGCACAAGTCGTTATTCCTGAAGTTTGTATCTGCATATAATTATCTTTACGTCTAGTGTGTGTGTGTGTGTGTGTGTGTGTGTGTGTGTGTGTGTGTGTGTGTGCGTGTGTGTGTGTGTGTGTACCTCCAGACTAGCCTGAAACGCGCTGCTCATCAGCTGGTCATGTGGTCCACTGCGGTGCAGAATTGACAGGTGCACATAGAAACACACAACGTACAGCACAACAGGTACAACCAACAGACACACACCCCTGTACACACACTGACCAAACACACTGGCCTACAACACACACACACACACACACACACACACACACACACACACACACACACACACACACACACACACACACACACACACACACACACACACACACACACACACACACACACACACACACACACACACACAGTTTATACATAGAACTCCTTCACTTCCTGTTTTTGAGCGGTGCTAACCGCTCCTACGTCGGGCTTTGTGTGTATGTTTACATTGTACAAGTGTCCGTATGAGCACGGAACTCCATGTAAGGAGATAAGTGACGTCACAGACAGAACGGCACATACAAGGAGAAATGCACGTGTGTCTTGTTTGATACTATGCGAAGTGAGACTAGTGCGGTCTGAGTTCATGTGTAGACTGAAATACTACTGTGATCTGATTGGTGGGGCAGACTCACATGACTGACAGCTCTGTCTCCAATCAGCTGCCAGGTGTGATAGCCAGCCATGCCCAGCAGAAGCAGGTAGGAGAACAGACCCATGTACTTTACCCTGAAAACACACAATGCACCGTTTAACACACACACACACACACACACACACACACGCACGCACGCACGCACACACGCGCACACACACACACAGTCTCTCTCTATCCCTCCCTCTCTCACTCCCTCTATAACTCACCCTACAGCTCCAGCACAGGAAAGTCCAGACAACAGCAAATAGCCAAACCTGAGGAAAGGAGAAGTGAGGAGCTGTAATCTTCCTCATTAGTTGTAAAATGTATATAGTACAAATGCTGTAATAATTGACGTGAATTTCTCCGCTTCCACATGTGTTCTGCAGACTGCAGAATAGTGTTTAGTGTTTACCTGTTAGGAGAGTTGTGGAAGCGCAGGTAGGAGAAGAACGCCAACAGCAGGAAGAAAATGAGAACAGACTCCAGTAACATGAAACGTGACTGGACGATCAGCGAGTTCTCTGGTGGACAACAAACAGTAACATGAAACGTGACTGGACGATCAGCGAGTTCTCTGGTGAACAACAAACAAGCTGTGTTCAAACATATGAACATTCACAGAACAATTGCTTCCATTATAGCATGTTAGCTTTCCACGAATACAAAGCCTGACGTTTCTATTACTGTAGCTTGGATTCCCCATCGTTATCGATGATGTCACTAGTAGGCAGTTTTCTGAATAATTTTTACAATTTTATTACAATCATTGAGGACCAATTATATGAAAACAGGTTGAAAATGGGTGAAGCCGACCTTTAAATAACAGTTAACTGATCATAAATCCTTTTAACAATTGATTATTACTTTCATCTTCTCCCCATTTTAGTTGTGGTCATTGTGCACTGTGGCCCCTGTCCCTTCCAACCCCCACAGGTGGAGGACGAAGACAACCACATGTCTGATCTGATCCACATAATACACACCAGACACTTCTTCTCACCTGACAGTGAGGAGTATTACCAGGAGAACGTAACTAGAGCTGGCCGATACATCATTATTTGACTCCTCGGATCGTGATGTGATCGGCTATTTTTTAAATGTACAGAATAAGGCTTAAAGGAGCTATAGTCAACTTTTTCATTGTAGGGCCGACACTTTGTTTACATACTAGTCTATAGACTAGAATGTAAACAAAGTGTCCGTCTGACAATGGCCAAAATGATTATTTTATCATTATTTTACGCTTTTTGTGGTCATTTTTGAATAGAAACACATATATGAAGCTTATTTTTTTAATAAAATATTTCCGAAACATTATTTTTATTTTAGCATCCGTTTTTCAAGAAAAGGTTGACTATAGCTCCTTTAAGTGGTTCAATAAGATACATTAGAGTTTGTGTCTATTTTATATTTACTGGTTTTCTTGTTCATCAAATATCGGTCAAAACATTGCCAAAATATCTGTGGTCTAGGAGGACTCTCAAAATCGGGATCGGCATCCAACCGAATCATCTGACATCGGCTGTGCTCTAAGCGTAGCGTGCCAGGCGGTTCACACACCATACGTCCCCCAGACCCCCACCCACTTTAGATTTCTTGGACTGGGCGGTGCATTGTGTTGTGAGTACGTACCCAACAGAGCCAGCAGCAATGCCCCCAGGGCAGCATAGTGAGAACAGCCCATACGTACCCAACAGAGCCAGCAGCGCTGCCCCCAGGGCAGCATAGTGAGAACAGCCCATACGTACCCAGCAGAGTCAGCAGTGCTGCCCCTAGGGCAGCATAGTGAGAACAGCCCATACGTACCCAGCAGAGCCAGCAGCGCTGCGCCCAGGGCAGCATAGTGAGAACAGCCCAGCTCCAGCAGCAGTAGGTAGACCAGCGGGACGCACAGAGAGCCACACACTGCTGGCACCAACCGCAGGCTCCACACACACACACTGCTGGGGTACTCTGGAACACAAAACAAACACACGCAGAGTTCTACAGAAATATCAAACTTGGTAATGTACATCAGGGCTGCCACGATTATGACATTTTACATGACGATTAATTGTCACTCTAATAATTGTGATTAACGATTTAATTGAGTTTTTGTCGTTGACAATTACATTTCTGTTTGGCTTGTAGGCTTTGAAGTTGCACATGGCAGATATGACACATAACCTAAATATACAAAGAAATGACTGAAATATTTGACAACTTTATACTTAAAAAAGAACATCGATAGTGGAAATTATGCGAAGCGTTGTGAGCTTGTAGATCTATTTCCACTATTTCTGAAAATGTTTGAAAATATGAAAGCTTTTCAACATGTAAACGATTTTGAGGATTATGACAAAATAATTGCGATTAGACGATTATGTAATAATTGCGACTGCTCTAACTGTACATGTTAATAACATATAAATGTGTAACATCCCAAACTGTCAGTAATGTCATAAAGCCAACTGATTAGGGTTGGGATCTGCAAACAGATGAAACTGAGGAACCCGATATCCAACATTGAGTTTGGTAATGTGTTGATGTGTTCATAACATGGCAATAATGTGGCAATATCAAAAAGAAGGACAAACATCATGCTACTCCACCACTACTCGACACAAAACACATTTTCCACCACAAGTTTGGTCTTCATCAGGTCCTGTTGGGTGGATTTCTCTTTCCTTTTGGTACCTTATTTACCTTATTTGGGCCTAGACCATCGCTAATATGGATGTGCATAATATTCCGTGAGACAGCAGAATGTTTGTTTTTCATACCTGCTCCAATCCTGTTCCACATGAAGTTCCCATCAAAACCTCCAAGATATGCTGGAACACACAAAAAATAACAGACTATGTTAGGGCAACTCAGTGTGTGTGTGTGTGTGTGTGTGTGTGTGTGTGTGTGTGTGTGTGTGTGTGTGTGGTAAAACTGACCTCCGAAGGCTAGGATCATGTGACCGAGAGGGGGACCACTCTCATCGATGAAGAACACTCTCTTCATGTAGAGAGACACAAACTGACCGTAATACACCTCATCAAACCTACACACATACACACACACACATAGAACGGGGACATGAATCAGCTTGTAGATCGGCTATTTCCACTATTCATAAAAAGTACAAGTGTAATAAAGTTATTAAGTTATGTAGTAGTTATTTGTCATATCTGCCCTGTGCAACTTTTGATTATGAAGCCTAAAAGCCAAACAGAAATCTATTTTGTATTCATAATGTTCCAATAATGTTCAACGACAGAAATACAAATTAATTACAATTATTTGAGCAACAATTAATCGTCAAGTAAAATGTCATAATCGGGACAGCCGTGTGTGCGTGTGCGTGTGCGTGTGCGTGTGTGTGTGTGCGCGCGCGCGCGCGCGCGCGCGCGTGCGTGCGTGCGTGCGTGCGTGCGTGCGTGCGTGCGTGCGCGTGCGTGTGTGTGTGCGCGCGCGTGTGTGTGCATGCGTACGTGCGTGCGTGCGTGCGTGCGTGTGTGTGTGTGTGCGTGTGTGTGTGTGTGTGTGTGTGTGCGTGCGTGTGTGTGTGTGTGCGCGCGTGTGCGTGCATGCGTACACCACTGCTCTGGGGAAGGCCAGGTTGGTCATCCTGGTCCAGAATGACAGCACGGTGACCAGCAGCAGAACCACGTTGATCTCTGCTCTGACCACCAGAGGGAGTTTCAGCCAGCTGACACCCAACATGGCTCCACCCTGGAGGAGGACCAGTGCGTTAAAGTACATCTTATATTTACAATTGGCTTAAAGCCGCAGCCCACTTTGGCACAGGGCACAGGACACAGGGCAGTCCACAGTCAACGGACATGTGTGAAGCCTGCAGCAACATTCCAACAATCCCCCAGAGAGAGAGAGAGAGAGAGAGAGAGAGGGAGAGGGAGGAGAGAAGCGCGCACACTTGGGGGGAGAGAGGGGGGCAATGCACATAGAGAGACAGAGAGACAGCAGAGAGAGAGAAAGAGTGAGAGAGACAGCAGAGAGACAGAAAGAGAGAGAGAGAGAGAGAGAGAGAGAGAGAGAGAGAGAGAGAGAGAGAGAAAGACAGACAGGGTTTAGCTCACACTTGGATCACACTTTCTACTTAGCCTAACTGTTTCACCTCAACCGCGCCAATTATCATTAATGTCCTTTTTTATATGCAAATCGCTATTGCAGTATCATGTATTTGAGTGTTTTCTTTGTTGAAAGGTGTAAGTCATAGTGTTCTCTCTCTCTCTCTCTCTCTCTCTCTCTCTCTCTCTCTCTCACACCCCCCCAACTGACACAGTGGGAATGTTACTATTTTGTCTGGATAAACTCCAGTCCCATGCACATACAGTCAACAGTACACATACACTCCATGTATTGAAGAGATAGTCACATTTAAGTAATTAGTGCTTATTATTAAACATAACTCTTTTGCTTCAGTCATCACATCGATTTCAGTAGGCTTACTTTTAGCTAAGTGAAATAATAATATTAGTATTACTAATAATAATAAATAATGTTAATTAATGACACACACACACACACACACACACACACACACACACACACACACACACACACACACACACACACACACACACACACACACACTCAAAATACATGAAGAAACAGTGCTTTTTGTGGGCAACATGGCTTGGAGCAGTTGTGCGTGTGTGCATGTGAGCACGCGAAGCGTGCGAACACTAGGATTCGCCCGCCAAAGGCGGGCGATATTCTAGTAAATATAGATTATGACTAGGGTTGGGATCCGGAACCGGAGGAAACGGATCCAACACTGAGGAACCGGAATCGGTATCACACTGTTAAGGCCCCTTTCCACTGACATGGCCCAACACCACACCATTCCACACCGCCCACTTGTGCCAGGTTTTCCACTACAAGGACCTGGGTAGAGTGGTGGTGTGAAAGTGGTACTAAACGTACTAAAAAGTATCCAATCCAGAGTAGGTCTGAGCTAGGCCAAACAGGGCCAAACGCACCAAACACGATTACTCACTGACTTTCCATTTAGCCCACCAGGATATATTTGTAATACATGATAATATATTCTATTGTGTTATAATCACTGTTATACTCTATTATAGTGTATTATAATTATCATAGTAATAGATTATAATAATTTATAATGTATCATAATCACAGTTATAATCCCATTATATAGGCTAATAATTAGGATAGTTGTAATACAAATATTGTATAATGATATTGTATTATAATCAAAGTTAAAAGGGTCAATTTGTTTCTTACCGATAGGGGAACTTTTGTGTAATGGAAAATTAAGATATTTTTATGTGGTGCGGTGTGGTGTGGTGTAATGTAGTGTCGTGTAGTGTGGTGCTAAAGCTGAAGTGGAAAGGGGGCTTTAGAGCTGGTGAAGGACAGACATCTACAAGTCATTTATGACTCTCTACATCAGAATGATGTTCAGGTACTAGATCAGCAACATCAACAATCAACTAAACGTGGGCCTCTTATCTTTTAAATAAGGATAACATGCCCACTTAACTCCACCTTTTGTTTTGTCCATTTTATTTGTATTTTTGTTCAAACCAAAAGTATTTCAGACACAATCATCAAACAAAAAAGCCTCTTTATCTTATATTTTTATTTTATTTTTGGTCTCTGTATAGTAGTATATATTTTGTTGTTGTGTAGGTGATGGGTTTTTGCACTTAAAAAAAATGTGCTTTTTGGAAGATATGTTACATGTTGAATGACTTTAAAGTATAAAAAAAATAAAACAATCAACTAAACGTTGTAAATAATACAATAATACATACATTAATCAACTAATAGGAATGAAATAATCTGATCCTAGATCACTAACAGGATATGTAAGGGGGATGGATGTGTATAAGAAAGTGGAAATTTAATTAGGAAAATGTTTATCACATTAAAACAAGGGACGTCACCTGGTTATTTGTGCATCTCATACTAAAATTGTTGTACTTTTTTAACATCAAATGGAAATACAGTATTCCAGATAACCAAAATAACATAACATAATCCAAATATACATAAAATGCAATAAAATACTAAACGAATTAACAAAAACACTACCATAACAGCAACAGTGATCATAATGTAGGGGTTGGGTGACTGGGAGGAGGGGGTTATTTTATTATGTTCTTATTTAAAATATGCATAGCAGATGGCACAAGTGAATTATTGTACCCTTAAACTACATTGTGTAATCTACCCCCTCTCTACAATGCACACTGTTAGCTGCGGCTAAAAACACATGGCTAGTCGTGTAGCCTACATGTATTTTAATCATACCTGTCCCAACAGCAATGTTCTGTATTTAAATGTGTCCTTACCTCTGTTCTGGTTGTTGTTCTACTAATTAGACATCATTACGGAGGTGTTTGGTTAACTTGTTTATGCTTCTGATGAGGATTTCTGTGGTTTGGTTTAGCAGAGCCTGACATGGATCGATGCTTTCTGGGTTGACTGGTACAGTCTGGAATCTCTGGATCCAGTCTGGATTAGTCGGCACTCGGCTAGAAAGCCTGTTGTCACGGAAACGGGTAGCCATAAATCATAACTCTTGTAGAGTGCTTTTATTTTGGGACGTTTTCTCTCTCCCAAAATAAAAGCACTCTACAAGAGTTATGATTTATGGCTAGGAAACAGGTAGCCTTATCCAGACAGAGCCTTGTAAGAGAGTTCTGCATTTATTTACACTTTCGCCAGCCAACCAAAAAGTAAAACAATACAAAAAGCAGATTACATGATTGCTTTGCACAATAAATAAATACAATAAGTAGACTATAGTTTACATTTTGTCAGTAACTGGCTGGAACAAAATGTGTTGGCTAATATTAATAAGGTGGGAAAACATGTTTTCTGTGATTACCGGTAATAACAAAGGTCTCAACAATGGTCACCACAAATTGAGTCCCTATCGAATCTCGTCTGTATTCTACTACATTTCCTTTTTCTTAAGTGGTCTAATAACCATGGTCCAGATAATGATCCAACAGAACTGCCTTCAGCTCCCCCTTCACCACGGCACCTGGGCTCCATACTTCATGGTAGCTATGTGGGACCTTTCCTGTTAGATTGTTAACATCACCTCACCTGTCCCTGAGCTTAAAACCAGGTGTAGATAGATAGATACCTTTATTATCCCAAGGGGGAAATTCAGTTGTCCAGTTGTAGCATAGCAGTATACAGTATTTACAAAGTTACAGAGAAGTAAGAAAAAAGATAGATAAGAGTAAAAGGGAAAAAAAAGAGCAGTACAGTACCAATAAAGAGAAGGTGCATCAATAGACCACAGTGTGCAAAGGACTTTGTTTTAGCTACCTACTGTGGGACTGAAATGGACCTAATAATGTAGACATGTAAATCTAACTTGCAAATGGATCAAAAACATTGAGAATGTACTTTTTATTGTATTTACAATACTTTGCATAGATTTGTAAGATACAAATTGTAACTGCCAAAAATATGACTGGGTGTGAAATAAATGTGTCTCGTCGTTCTGCCTGCTCAAATAGAAGTTGCAATTCATTCATTCTTAATACGATTCCTACAACTGCATGTTAATGTACAGTCAGGTTGTGGAACAGATTATTCACTTTGAACGATAATAGGCTAACAAAGAAAGTATTTAATTGGGACAGACAGCAGAACGGACCCTGGATAGAGGACATGCATGCTATGTTTTGTAAATATGGAGTGGAAGACGTGTTCCTCAGATTAGAACAAGTTGATGTTGTTGCTCTAAAGGAGATGATTTTTGATCAGAACAAACATACCTGGGCAGAGGAGATTTGGAGTAAACCAAAATTGCGTACATACAGAGAAATTAAGTATGATTATTATACAGAAAAATATGTTTTATTTAACCTGCCAAAGAAAAAAAGGTCACTCTGTGCTCAGATTAGAGGAGGTATTCTGCCACTCCATATTGAAACAGGTCGTTATGTTGGGTTAGATGAAGAAGAACGTATCTGTCAATTGTGTGATCTTAATGAAATAGAAAATGAGTATCATTTTGTTCTGTATTGTCCCTTCTATTCAAGACCCAGAGAAGAGTTGTTTAATAATATTGACTATATTTTGGATGTCAGTGACTCACAACTTATTAACTGTCTATTTGAAAAACATGTATTTAAACTGGCAAACTACTTTGAGAAAGCTTGGGACTTGAGAAAAAAAGCATTGTACAACCAGTAGGGGTTAAGTACCATAATGCTCTGTTTTGCTTTATTTTTCTTTACTTTTCCCCCCCCGCTGGTATCTATATTGTAGCCTATACTGGTAACGGATGTATAGAAAAAAGAAAAAAAAAATAATGTACTTAAGAAAATTGTAACCTTGTTTGAAAAGGTGTCATATAATCCCATAAGGGATGGGCCACGAGGTGGCATGACACTCAAATAAAATCATTCATTCATTCATTCATTTATTTTTCCCACAATTTCCCTTAATTTATTTTCTTCTTACAACCAATTTGCAATATGTATATGTTCATGTATTTATGTTTTGTGCATGTAATTTCTAAAGGTATCCGATGTATAAATGTATCATCAATAACCTATCTTTCAATTATCCCATCACTTCACCAGGTGGGGCTGTTTCCTCATTGTTTTATTATTCACAAAATAGTTCAAACATACAGAAACCAAAATAGTGAACTTATTCTGGATGTCATAACAAAGGCAGTTATAGGCTCTCACTCGAATCCTCCAAGGGAAGTGTCCACATTCAGCTATAATAGATCTAGTTGAGCTTGTAGATCTGCTATTTTAAGCAAAGGTATTTGGTGTAAAGGGAAACATTTATGTGGTCTATTAAAGATCCCAGGAGGACTCAGGTCAGTGGTGGTAAAATACAAATTTCTTAATAATGAATTGCTTTTTAGCTATTTTCTAAGTACTCAAAGCCTTTTACAATGGTTCATTCATTCATATTGTATGTTGGGAAATGAAGCGGCAAGCAGTGGACGACAGCGTCCTCACTTCACACCAATGGTGGCAAGCTACCACAGACCGACTCAATGTGGGGTTCAGTGTCTTGCCCATGGACACTTCCACATGTGGACAGGAGGAGCCGGATTCGAACCGCCGACCCACGGATCATCTTAAGTTAAAGTATCAACACTGCAATGTAGAAATACCGTATTAACATGTAAAAGTAAAAAGAAAAAAAAAAAGGTTATGTTGGTAGAAAGGGGGCCTCTGTGGACTGATGTTCTCACTAGGCCACAGTGAGACCAGAGTCCTCCTCGCCTGACGAGAAGATGTGGGAGAGGTAGTACTTCTCTGGCGGGGCGTCTGTGTCTGTCTCTCCTGCCTCTTTCAGATGCTCCTCCAACTTGGGGAGAACCTTCTCTTGCAGGAAATCGATGATCTCTACAGGAGGTAGGATGAAGAGAAGAGGAAATTCGACTGTTCAGTTGAGAGGTGTACTATGTGCAAATGTAGGCCACACACTGTACGATATAGGCTGCAAAGCACCTCATAAAGTTGAACCAGCAAAAAAGGTGAAGACGTGACGTGAGTGCATAAAGTGTATACTGACCAGGGTAAGACAACTCAGACCACCTGGGGACAGATGTAACCTTGAGTCTGTGGAAACTCCTCTGGACGTAACGGTCATTCACTTCACTGGAAAATAATACTTCACATCAATACTACAGTACATAGTACTACAATACACTGCATATTAATACTAAAACATGAAATACTGCCTAGTATTACACAACACCACTTCAGTCCCTGCCTCCCCTACGTAATATTTTGTTGCTGTCGGGCAGAAACTCTCATCTCAATATTCAAACTTTGTTTTGAATATATATATATATATATATATATATATATATATATATATATATATATATATATATATTTCTTTTTTTTTTTTTTTTTTTTCATAAATGAATAACTACTAAGGCCTACTTGATCATACTACAGAATCACACAAAATAAAGGCATCAAAAGTAGAAGATCTGCAAGTAACAGATTTTAGCTTGCGGATCTGGATTCTCTCAAAACAGAAAATCGGCGGCAGCGCCTGTATTGTGTACTGTATGTATTTACTGGGTCAGTGAATGAGTTAAGTTACCCGATAGTGAAGCCGACCTCATCCCAGTCGATGAGAGCTGGATCCTCTACGTCCATGTTGTACAACCTAGAAGATAAATCATACATGTTTAGTGCAGCATTGTTAGCATCGTCACGATCATCAACTTGTTTCTGTTACCACCGCGCTCTGCCTCTTCTGGTGCGTTGTCCAAATATTTATTTTATTTCCTCATTATACCTTATATCACAAACGCTTCGGCTATCCAGCATTACTCAGTGACACTGACTGACACACAACATGCAAGCTCAGAACCTTCTAGCAAATACTGTGTAGTCGTACATACTTTGCAGCCTAGTACATACTAGGCTGCTTTATACTGGTTAATGGTCATTCACACCAGGCAAGATACAAAAAAAAATAACATTCTCAATTTTTTATCTTGCCCGGTGGGAATGACCTTAAGTCGAGTGTCAAGAAACACATCACAATGTGATGGGAGACATCTCCATGGTAACAAACCCAATGCTGCCAGCTAGTTTGAGTACAATAAGGAAAATATGGCCACTTTAACTCTCTTTAACAGTTAAGTTCAAAAGACTCCAATGAATGAGTGTGAGGTTGGAGTAGCCTGGTGCAGTGTGAGGTTGGTGTAGCCTGGTGCAGTGTGAGGTTGGTGCTATTCAGATGGCCATACACGTTAATGAGCCTGACTTTAGCCCGGATGGCTTTCACTCCTCCACTGAATGCCGGACATTGGTCGGAAGCCATCTTCTTTGTTAATATTTTAGACCTGGGGAGACAGACAGATGGGATAATGTGAGACAGACAGACCAATGCTAACTGGATAGTAGTCTCGTGTATCCAGCCCTACTTTTTCACTCTACTCTTTGCACTATATTTTCGTCCATGCCTTACCCCTCATCCCTAAAATTCTTTGCCTTTTTTTTTTTTTTACTATTTTGAAAAACATTTTAAAATACTTCAAATAGCCGATCTACATCGAAACGTTGTGAGCTTGTAGATCAGCTATTTGAAATATTTAAAAAAAAAAAAGTAAAAAAAAAAGGCAAAGAAGTTTAGGGATAAGGGGACGAAAATAGGGCCCCAAATCTTGGAAAATGTACAAGGCAAGCCCACAACGTGTCGCAACGTTGCAGCCTTGTAGATGTTCTATTTTTGGTGAATGCCCCCCCCCCCCCCCCAATAATGAAGATGGCAGGGCTCAAGCCGTTACACAACTCATTTTTAAATAATTGTTAACTGACCATTTCTCTCTGCACTGAGTCCAGCATCGTGTCTGGACCTTCTTGCTGAGTCTTGTCCAGGGCAGGTTCTTAAACAGCTGCCCACTGGTCAGCCAGGGACCTGAAGCAGAGCCCGTCTGGTGTGGACCCACCCGCCTCTTCAGTATAGGCCGGATGGCCTTCTTCAGCCTCTCCTCCTCGTCACTCTCCCAGACACCATGCTTCTCAGCTGATACAGACAAATAGAAAGGGACAAGACAGCTGTACGCATTAATAACATTTTTTATTTTTATTTTTTTTTACGACCAAGCAGATTAATTATCTATATTAAACTCAATGAGTGCCAATCACGAGATATCTCGGGATATATCATCGCATCCCATAGTGCCAATCACGAGATATCTCGTGATTAAAAAAAAAAAGAAAAAAAAAGAAAAAAAAATTTTTTTGAATTTTTTTTTTTTGAAATTTTTTTTTTGGACCCCATCAAATCTAGTGAACATGATTTCAATCGCGATTTTGCATGTTCCACCCCCATACAACCCCATCTAACATACAGGGCGGCCATGTTTGTTTACATAACATGTAAAACATAATGGCTATTATCTCAAGAATGCCTGAACGGATTTCCAATCGGATTTTTTTTGTTTGAAAGCTGTGAACAAACTGCACAAATCCACTCCAATGCAATCCAGGATTGCATTGGATTTTTTAGAGCTCATTCTTCTCTGTTTTTTTCCCATGCATGAGGTGTGCAAGGTTTAATCATGGCTAAGTTGACGAAAATAAGGCTTTTAAAATGCTTGGTAGCCAATAGCTAACTTCAAGCTAACTTCATCCTCTTCCTGTACATGCACAAAGGAAAGTGTTCAGGCAAGTCATGGCTGCAGGGCTTCTGCATATACCAGCATATCTCTATGGGATTGTCTATGGCACTCTGGGCACCCTCTAGTGGTGAAAGGGTGGCATTAAATGAGTTAACATTACATAGGTGTGTTGTTGTATACAATATGAGTTTTTTTTAAATATATTTATGGGGCCTTTATAGATAGATATACAGTAGACTGACAGGAAATTGAGAGAGAGATAGGGGGGTGACACGCAGTAAAGGTCGGAGGGATCGGGATAATAACTCAACTACTTTAATGGGGTCTCCAAAAATAATCCCTCAAAATATGGGGTCGTGCTAGAAAAAGGTTTGAGAACCCCTGCCTTAACGCTATGTCACCCGCAGGAAAGGCTGTGCACCCTCTCGTCTGTAGTAAAAAAATAAAAGATACCGCTACACACCAAAACAAAGATGGCTTTAGGGGCTTTCAATATCTTACACATTTCTGTGTCTTTGTTTTGATGAGTAGCGAAAGTGTATTTTTTATTCTTACTGAGCCTGGGCTACCATGGCTGTGACATGGTAGCAAAGTGACAAAAACCCCACACCAAAGTGACAAAAACTTTTAAAAATGTTTTACTTAAGGAGTCAGCTTAGGTGGTTCGGGCATCTAGTACGGATGCCCCTCGAGCGCCTTCCTAGGAAGGTCCTCGATGCACGTCCCACTGGGAGGAGACCCCGTGGCAGACCAAAGACCAGATGGAAGGATTATATCTCCAAACTGGCTTGGGAACGCCTCGGTATACTCCCTGAGGGAGTGGAGGAAGTTGCTCGGGATAAGGAAATCTGGAGGTCTCAGTTGGAACTGTTAACCCCGCGACCCGATTCCGGATAAGCGGTTGAAGATGGATGGATGGATGGATAGTTTAGAGAAGCCAATCATTTGTTTACCCTACGTTTTCCTACCTGGTTTAGTGGTTATGCCAATTGATTCCTCCCCACACACATTTCTGTGTTGTCACTGTTGTGTGTGGTGTGTGTGTGTGTGTGTGTGTGTGTGTGTGTGTGTGTGTGTGTGTGTGTGTGTGTGTGTGTGTGTGTCATTACCGATGTGAGCGAATCGTTTCTGCAGAGCGTAAACACTCCGGTTCATGCTCTTTGAGATCTCTCGCCAGTTGTTACCATGGCGAGTTTGGAGCCTCTGCAGCATGTGAACTTCCTCCTCGTCAAACCTTTCATGGCAATGGAAACAGAGCAATAGAAAATAAAAGATCCTTCCATTAGGGCCATAGCTAGTAAGAGAGCTGAGAGAGAGAGAGACAGTGTAGGTGAGAGAGACAATAGGACAGCAGAGAGACAGACAGTGTGAGAAAAAGACAGAAAATAGTGTAGGAGACAGCAGGGGCTTATATGGGGGAGATTTATAGACTTGTAAGAACACAATGTAATGCAAATATATACATGATATATATTTAATATATATAATGACTAAGATGGTGTATATTGTTGCTGTTTGGCAGAAAACCTCCATATTTAAACTTAAACGTTGAAGTAAGGAAAATAGCCCCTGTACAAAATACAATACAACACATTGTAGCCACGATTTGTTTTGTCTCTCCGCATCACAGTCTGGAAATGATTCTGTTGACTCGTATTTCTGAATGTCCGTTGTGACGTAACGAGGTCGTTACTGATTGGGTGTTGTTCCAACGAATCAGAGTAGGGTTAAGGTTAGCTACGTCATCATTTGTCCCGCCCCGCACCACAGACCAATCGGAAGCCGCGGTGGCTGGAAAGCCACGTACTACTGTATGTCCCATCTCCCCCTGGAGATACGAGGCTTTCCAGACTGTAATGCGGAGAAATAAAACAAATTGTGGAACGGAGCGAACAGGCTGGCACCCAGGCTAGGCACATTGTGAGCTTGTGATTGTGTCTTTTCACTATTTAATTATTATTATTATTATTATTAGTTAACGTGGTTAAGTGTGTCTGTAAAATATGAAAAGTATTAAAACGAGCTAGTGACTAAATAATAACTACAATGGATCCTTTGGAATACAGTTCCTGTAGAAAGAAAAATTAGTCACAGAGCTACAGTTACAGTGGTTCTGTGAGATGGAGAGTATTGTCATTAAATTGTTCTTGTTCAGCACTTTGGTTGGATCTTGGTCGTTGGATATGTGCCATATGAATAAACTTTGATTGAAATGACGGAGATGACCTCTGACCTGCCCAAGTGGTTGAGCTCGTCAATCATCTTCTTGGCTAGGGTATAAACCTGAAAACATGACCTGTAAAGACCCTCCGCTGGAGAGAGAGAGAGAGAGAGACAAAGTCAAATATCTCATGTCTGAAAGTGTATTGATAATGTTTAGGTATTATCATTCTAAAGGCCCATTCCCACTGGGCCAGATACAGATAAAAAAATATCTGTGACAGATATTTTGTATCTGTATCTTACCATCCACTTGAATGGAGACAGATATTTTGTATCTGTTTATCTGGCCCAGTGGGAATGGGCCTTAAACCTTATGTTGCTGCTGTTCAACTTTGAGCCTGGGGTCCCTATTTTAGGCCTGTCATTATAGGTATAACTTTTCTAAAATAATAAAACATTGTGAAAATAGCAGATCTGAAAGGCAAATTGTCTCGAAGCGTCACTTCGAGCCTGGTTCCTTAATGGAAAGTCACTTCAAGGGAGCTTCAAGGGAGCTACAGTGTGAGGTCCTGTTTGAAAATAGCAGATCTACAAGCTCATAGCTCTGAGCTTGTAGATTCGCTATTTTTACATGTGTCTTAACTCATTTGCTTTGCTGTCCTTTAAAAAGTGCCACTTTGAGGCTGAACTGCCAAATTCTCCATATACTTCCATGCAATCCATAGTGTGCACGCCGTTCACAGCTTTAAAAAAAAAAAAAAAAAAACATTTGGAAATCCGCTGCCATGTTTGAAAGATGAGGTTGGTCTGGGGATCAAACATGCAATTTCGCGCTTGCGATCATGTGTAGTAGATAATAGGAAGTTAAAAAGAAATTCAAATTCAAATTCGGCTCCAACTCGGTAAACTCGAGCGTTGCGGTGTCAAACAACGGGAATAACTCAGGAAACTCGTGACAGAGCAGTCAATGAGACAAGGTATATATGGCTTAAGTGGTTAAACATTTTTCATGTGATAAAGGTGGATATAAAGACAGTGATTTAACTATTAAATGTACCGAATGTCTGTCGACAGTGATACTTGTGTAAGCATCTTACCCATCGTCTGCATGAAGTTGTGCTGGATTCGGAGCTTCTTTATGGCTTTAGCCCGCTCATGGTTGGTCCGCTGGGGGAAGAACAGGTCCTGCGTTGAGGAGATGCCGGTCAGAACCAAGAGGTCATTGATATTCCTCCTGATCAGCTGCTTCTCCGCAACCGTGCACCTTCCCCTTCGCAACGAGATCCCTGTGGAGGAGAAGGTGGGTGTGTGGTGGGGATGGATTGGGGTGGAAAAAGAAAGAAGAGCCATTTACAGAATTGGTTATTTATTAAGGGTGTAACGATACATTTAAATACGATACGCATCACGATACATGGTTGACGATACGATACATGGACGATAGTGGTTCATGTCAATAGTGCAGAGTTTTAAAGGGAACATTTATTATTATGGATATAAATAAATAAACACTTTCATTCTCTAGCAAATACAAGGACATTACATTTCAACACATACATGTATGGACAAATCCGTACCTTGACATGAACACACAGATTGCACGCATTTATCGATAGACCAAGAGTAGCTATATGGAATGGAAAAGTAATTAGAACTCCTTTTTTAATTTTTCTTCTTAAAATTGCTAAATACAAGTCAGAAGTACTTCTTCAATAGATTTGATCATTTGCATTGTAAAACGATACGATATTTAGCTGTTTGATTATCGATATAGTAGATCGTTGCAAATTAAAATTAATTTTTCGGTTCAGTTACTATATGGTTACACTGCCATTATTTATCATTCCAGAGTGACTTGATTATAGGGCATAGCAGTTTGCAGCCATATTGTGGTTCCACAAATTAAAAGCCCATTCATTTTTCCCACAGAGATTTCTGAAAATGTTATTATATTAATATAATATAATATAATAACATATTAATTATTTCAACAGTACATTTGGCTCATGTTAATCACATTTACTAACTACTTGGTTCAAGGTTTACGTTTCTTTATCGTTATGCCTTAGGAGTAAAATATATTTTAGTTTGGCTCCTCCGGTTTACTTTTTCTGTAGTCTGTCTTTGCTTTGCTTTAATTTAGTTATTAGTAATTGTTGTCTGTCAGTTTTCTGTGTCATTAGTTTGTATCTGTCAGTAATCTGTCAGTTTTCTGTGTCAGTACCTTGTTTCTTGAACTCTCGGAAACGGTGCAGGTCATATCTAAGGAGTCTTTTGATCACTATGCGAGATCTGACGCCAGGGTAATATTCCAGGACTTCCTTCACATCCGGGTCATTTAATCTAGACAGTAGAGACATAGAGAAGAATTATAGCAATACAAACACAATATTCATATTAATAATAACTGATATGTTCAGTTTATTGGCCAACATGTTCACATACTGTTCAGGGCATTTTGTCTTGGTGCATTGCTCTCTGACACAAAACTTAATTATTTGCAGTAAACAAATCAAAAAGTACAAAATATAAGCGTAAGACATAAGATTAAAAAATATATATATTATATATATTTAAGTGTAAGTACAAAAAATAGGAAAATCAGGAACATTACCAAAACAGTTACATTTCATGGTTTCAAATAAAAAAATAACAAAAAGTAGCAGATCTATAAGCTCAAAACGTGTCGCTTTGTACCGCACTTTGAGCTTGCAGATCTGCTACTTTTGATGCGTTCGTGTGATAGTATTGACTGTAGTATGATCAAGTAGAGCATTAATTTACTCAAAAAGTTAGAAGTTAAGAGACAAGGTATATCATCACTACAGAGTAAAGTATTCAGGGTTCCCACACCTTTTTACCAATTAATTTCCAAAACCTTTCCAAAACATTTTGTACATGTTATACCTGTACATGTTTTCGAAAATGTTTTTAATTATTAAAATCAATAGTCAAAAACTATGAATAGTTGAATACCTTGATCAATCCCCAAACTTTTCCAGAGCTGGAAAAATATTTTTCTAATTTCAAAATATTTCATGACCGTGGGAACCCTGAGTATTTTATACAAGGTATTTCATGGGGTGGCAGTGGCACTGGATGTAGAGAGGCTGCTTAGGAAACAGAAGGCTCCCGGTTCGATCCCCGGGTCTCCCCATGGGTTTGTGTCAAAGAGTCCTTGAGCAAGAAGACACCAATGCTCCCGATGAGCAGGTTGTGCCTTGCATGGTTTCCTCTGCCGTTGGTGTGTGAATGTGAGTGCACATTGTAAAGCACTTTGGATAAAAGCACTAGCACTATTTACCATTTTAACCAATCCATAGGCCAGTTAGAAATATAGCAACACAATTGCACACTGAATGTAGTGCAGGTATTAGATTAGGGTGGCCAAAACTGAACGGGTACAGAAGCTGACACGGAAGCCAAAGGTCAACACATATGCTCCTTCCAACGTTTCGGATGGGCTTCAACTCTGACCTTGCCCTACCGCTGACCTTTGAAAGCATCAGGTGCCACAAGTATCACTGTATTCATCCCAGAATAGGAATGCTAGGGTTTATGTGGTTCAAAATTTGAATAACAATGATGAATTAACAAATATGAAATAAATAAAGAATAATAATAATATTGATAACAATAATCATTATGAATTCAGTTCCATTTACAGTCCTCCGTGTTGTTTTGCTATTTTAGTTATCTTTTATGTTGGAAATGGTACATCTTGTACATCTGCTATTTTTTAAATTGTTTTTTTAACAAACTTCTTCTGGGGGTCCCTTGCACAAACAAATGTCAGATGGGGGACCGTGGCCAAATACATATCAATGTGTTTCTCAAAAGGTTTGAGAACCACTGGTCTACTCACAGGTCTTCTGGCAGGTCTGTGGGGTCTATCTTCTGGTCTACCTTCTCACGTGGCTTCCTCTGTCCTCTGTCTGTCTTCTTCTTCTTCTTCTTCTTCTTCGCCTCTGAAATGGAGATAGACTGCTAGGATCAGAACAACATAGACTTTATCACAGCATAAGATTCATTTCATTTTAATGAATGCCTCAACTCATAAAGATTGGCGATCCGAATGCAGATTCTTCCCAATTCAATCAACAGAAGTAGTATTTTTTTTATTTAAAACAATTTATATTACATATTCTCAGAATGTCCTTTGTCTGTGTTTGTTAATATGTGCTAAAAGTATGACTTTGAGACCTCTTTCACTGTGCAATATGAGTTAATGGGGAGAATTTGTAATCAATATCAATAGACCCTCGAAATAGCCGGATGCACCACAGTGGATTGGAACCCCCAGACTTTGCGGTGGTGGGGCAGTTACTTTACCACTGCGCCACAAGTACGCCCGTAAATCTCATCAACAGAGGATCTCTACTAGTGACCGATATATCGGCCACCGATATGACCTTTTTGGCTATATCGGTATGCACCGATATGCGACCATATGCACCGATATGCGACCGATATGACCGATATAACCGATATGTGACCGATATTCGACCGATATAACTTTTTTTAGGGGCTAGTGAAAGTTACAAGTATGGTTTGTGCGATGTGAAAAGTGATAATCACAGTAATCCTTAATCATATTCCAACATATTCAAGGGCTTTAGGAGAGAAATGAGACTCCAGTCCAGTTAGAGCACAGCAGATTGGAGGTCTGTGGCTCTTTAATAAAGACTAAAAGGCCTGTTTTATATATATGTATATATCGGTATCGTATCGGTATCGGTGATGGCTCCCCTCTCTAGAATCGGTATTGTATCGGATCACAAAAAAGTCTATCGGTCGGTCACTAATCTCTACAGTACAGACTCATTTTGTGGTGCCTTGCTCAAAGACACATGGAAATCACCTTGTGTTGTTCCAGTCTTCTTCTCTCCACCAAGCTCCACCACTCCTCTTCTACTCTCTGCCGGTTTTACAACCTTCTTCTTTTTCTTTTTCCCGTCTGCGTTCACCAGGCTCTCCTCTACCCCCTCTATCGTTTCCACTGCTACTTTTTTATTTTTCTTCTTCTTTTTTTCCTCCCCTCCGTTCACCAGGTTCTCCTCTACCCCCTCTATCGTTTCCACTGCTACTTTTTTATTTTTCTTCTTTTTTTCCTCCCCTCCGGTCACCACGTTCTCCTCTACCACTTCTATCGTTTCCTCCACTACTTTTTTCTTTTTTTTCTTCTTCTTTTTTTCCTCCCCTCCGTCCACCAGGCTCTCCTCTACCACTTCTATCGTTTCCTCCACTACTTTTTTTTTCTTCTTCTTTTTTTCCTCCCCTCCGTTCACCAGTCTCTCCTCTACCACTTCTATCGTTTCCTCCACTACTTTTTTCTTTTTCTTCTTCTTCTTTCTTTCCTCCCCTCCGTTCACCACGTTCTCCTCTACCACTGCCATGGTTTCCTCTACTATTTTCTTATTTTTCTCCTCTCCGTTCACCACATCCTCCCGCACCCCTTCTATCGTTTGCTCTCCTAGGTTATTCTTTTTCTTTTTCTTCTTCTTCTTCTTCTCCTCTCCGTCTTCTTTCACCATGGCCTCCTCTACCCCCTCCTGAGTCCTTTCCTCTCCTAGCTTCTTCATTTTCTTTTTCTTCTTCTTGTCCCCTTCCGTCACAACATCCTCCTCCACCCCCTCTCCTCCTTTCCTCCTCTTCGTCTCTCTCTCCGGCACTTCAGCTCCCTCCACTTCCACACTTCTTTTCCTCTTTGTCGTCTCCTTGTTTACGTCCACCTGGGAGACCTCCTCCTGTCCCTCCTGTCTCTTCTTTTTCTTCTTCCTCTTCTGTTTCTTCTCCTGCTGCTGCTCCTCCGGGTCCTCCTCAGGCGTGTCCACGTCGACTGGTGAAGGAGGTCCAGCCTCCTCCAAGCTCCTCTTCATGCTCCTCGCAGGAGGAGCAGTTCTGATGTCAACAGAAGGCAACATCGAACCGAACCACCGGGAACTTCACCACAGCAGAGGAGGTGGGAACTTTACCACAGCAGAGGAGGTGCGCTCAGGGAGAGTTGTTGAGGAGGTGTGGTACGTTGAATGAGGAGGTGTGCTGAGGAGGCGCTGTTGTCTCCGTTCCAACGACGGTACGTCACCGTGTTCGCTCCGTTGTCAGCCACGTTATACACACACCTGGAAAACAGTCAACTTACAGTTACTCTGTCTTTTTGTAAATTAACTTCCTACTTGATTATACTACAGGCTATTTTTTTATTTGAATCCTGAAAAGTAACAGTTTTGAACATAATGAAGTTTCCACCCGACCAAGACCATAGTAAGACATGAACCACTTTCAAAATGACATGCCTATTTTGGGCCTGTCATAGGAGAAATATCCCATCTACAAACTTGGTTGTTTTTACAGTTTTTGCACAATACTTAAAGTTATACCATGTAACTTTTTTTATAAAACAAATCTTAAAATTGTCCTAACTGTTAAATCGCTAAAGTTTTAGAACACCCACTCCGTTATTTTCAGCTTCTAAAGCAGGGATGTCAAACATACGGCCCGCGGGCCGGATCCGGCCCGCGAGATGATTCAATCCGGCCCCAGGCTTGTAGAGCATACATTTCTGAGCATTTAGGAAAAAAAGTAAGTCTCTAGCCCATTCCTGTCAAGAGTTATGATTTTTTAAAAGAAGTAACCAACTAATGCTCTCTGCAGTCTAGCTTTCTCTCCACTCAATCAGCCACCAGGTGCTGGCAATTGAGTTGATTGATTGGAATGTTAAGTGATCAGCAATCTCTCTCTTTGAAGATGACAGCATTGCTAGGAATGGGGGGAGGGTGGGTCTGGCTATGAATATACCTGAACATACCTGCAATATCCGAACTCTACTCAAAGATTACACATATTAGGCATGAAAATTAATGTTGTTAAGAAAATAACTTATTTTTCAAAACTTTGAAAAATAATATTAAGTTTTATTATTCACTGATATTTTCTGAATATTCCATTATTGTTCATTACTCAAAATAAAATAAAATAAAAATAATTATTCTATTATCAAATGATATATTCTAATTGGCACTTAAACAAAATAGCATTTCTCGTACCAAATTTCTTGTAGGCTGCAACTGTAACACCAATAATCAAAGTAGCTATTTTACTTAATAATGAACACGATTTGGAAAATGATATACTGCTATACTGCTAGCTATAGCAGTGACTTGAGACAACAGGAGTTAGGGTGTGCATGCCATCCGATCCGCGGCTGGTTATACCATTGCGGCCCTCATCAAGTCACCTTTCGTCCAATGCGGCCCTCACCCCAAAATGAGTTTGACAAGCCTGTTCTAAAGCCTTTTCTTTATATGTTTTCTGTGATCCTGACCGGGCCCCGGTTTTCGCGGAAAAATTACGTCATCACACTACCGGCCAATCACAGCGAGGGTTATACACTGCCGGCCAATCACAGCGCATCTTGAAGTGGGGTCGCTATGGCGGCCATATTTGTAGTCGCCCGTGTGTCTCTATACTCAAAAGGTAATCTCGCCTACCAGGCAGGGTGAAGGAGTCCTTTTCTCCGGAATGCCTGAACGCACAGGAACCAGGGACCCCTCTAAAGATAGATCTCGGCGAGGTGGAGGCAGACGCGGGGGTGTGAAGGTACGAAAACGGCCGAAAGACGCAGACGCGACCGCGGTTTGCTATAGGGCTACTGACCACTAGTTGAGCATCTTACACAGTATAGCTTTAAGTGGTTTAACTGACCACTTCAGAAAAAAGAACAAAAAAGCCTTTACAAACAATCAGCTAATATAACAACAGAGATGAACGGTGTAGCAAGCAACTGCAACTCATAATGTAATAATCATCATACAATTTATTTCGGTTTTATTACATTATGGGTTGTTGCTACAGCCATTAGGTTGAATGTCAAAAGAAACAGACTGACTGCTGACTAATTTACTTATTTATTACTTCTGGATCTGTGCAGTCAGAAGTTGAACGACACTCCAGTTACGCTCAATATATACTTTTAAAAGGCATCAAGTTTTATGTTTATTTTGATTATTTTAAGAGACTTAGGTGTAACTTTAAAATAGTAAAGACCAAAATATATCAGCTTCTCTTGGAGCAGCCATTATTGTAAGGTAAACAGTGCCTTCCATTAACAATCTGCTTCTAAATTTGCAATGAATCAGAACAGAACAACGATCACACACACACACACACACACACACACACACACACACACACACACACACACACACACACACACACACACACACAGAGCACGGTTTTTTCATTTTATTTTTCTTCAAAAATGTGTGCTAGGCTAGGAGCGTCTTAATATAAGGCTATGTCTTTGTTCACGTGTTATAAGTGATATGTTACAATGTACCCTACTACTACTATCAGTCAAAAGTTTGGACAGCTTCTCATTCAATTGAATTTATGTGAAGCTGTGTCCTAGCCGCAAATTGCAACACTAGATTATTTTATAATCGGATGAATCTAGGGTTGCAATACCTCCCATAGGCAGCCAATGCATCAAAACGTTTTTTTTTGCTATCTGATTGTGTTAAACGACATCAAACTCACCAATATTGCGGCTCTATGGAAAGCTTGGAATTTACTCTTGCTATCTGCAAAGTGTTTGTTTCAGAAAAATCCACAGTAGACATGTTAGAAGCTACTTTCTATCCAAGAAATTTGGTTCAGGTGATAATTTTGTCCAAGTCCTGGAGTTTGGAAGCGCTCGTGGAAAATCCCTCAACGGTCCTGTGACCACCTGGTTCTAAATGTCACATTATGCAGGATGCAGCGGGACATGGCGTTATAGAAGACGAGCGCTTCCGAGGTTCAACACTTAGAAAATAAACCATGTCTGCTCGGATTTCTTGACAGAAAATAAATCATAACAATTCTATGGTGGATTTTTCAGATACAAACACTTTGCAGATAGCAAGAGTAAATTCCAAGCTTTCCATAGAGACACAATATTGGTGAGTTTGAAGTCGTTTAATACAATCAGATAGCAAAAAACTGTTTTGATGCATTGTATCCCTATGGGAGGTATTGCAACCCTAGATTCATCCGATTATAAAAAAAATCTAGTGTTGCAATTTGCGGCTAGCTGTGTCCTAACTTTTGACTGGTAGGGTATATGTGCACATTATGCTAAGAATGTAGATTGCATGTTGTATAAGCCCCTTTTCGACTGTAGCTTCAGCACCACACTACACCACACCACACCACATAAAAATATCTACATTTTCCATTACACAAAAGTACCCCTATCATTAAGAAACAAATTGACCCTTTTAACTGTGATTATAATACAATATAAATTTGTATTACAACTATCCTAATTATAATGCACTATAATGGATTATAACTGTGATTATAACACACTATTAAGTTTTAATGTATTACTATGATAATTATAATACACTATAATAGATTATAACAGTGATTATATAACAATGGAATCTAATATTATCATGTATTACAACTATATCCTGGTGGTCTAAATGAAAAGTCAGTGAGTGATCAGTCATTATGAAGTGTTTGGCCCTGTTTGGCCTAGCTCAGAACTACTCTGGATTGGATACGTTTTAGTACCACGTTTAGTACCACTTTCACACCACTCTACCCAGGTCCTTGTAGTGGAAAACCTGGCACAAGTGGGCGGTGTAGTGTGGAGTGGTGTGGTGTTGGGCCTGTGGAAAAGGGGCTCTACTCTAGACATGTCCATGAATAGCCCTGAAACATGACGCCCGTGCATGTTTCAGGGTTAGTGTCCATGAATTGACCCCCGATGTAAACAAGACCGTAAAGGACTTATTTGGGGCGTTCCTTTTATGCAGGGTGTTTAACTGAACTACATTGTTTTGTATTGACTGTATACTTGTACTGTTCTTAATTGTTGTCTAATAAAAATATTCAATCAATCAAACAGATAGGCCTACGTTTGATGTTGTTTACCTGCTTAGAACTTAGAAAGTTTGCATAGGGTGACCAGACGTCCCGTTTTACCCGGGACAGTCCCGTTTTCAAGCTGCGTGTCCCAGTGTCCCGACAAATATCTCTAAAACACTAATATGTCCCGGTTTTCAACATTCACTGCAAAATTGTCCCGGTTTTCACCAGAATTAAAATAATAGTAGCTGTTTCAGTGGTTGCATAGACATTTATCATGTTCTTTTCACGAAAACATGCTCACCTAACCAATCAGAAAAAGGAACAAATTCATTGCGTGTCTGAATTCAACGCTGAGGCTGTTTGTCAATCACTCACTGCCTGTTTGCAACCCTGCGGTGCGTGTGTGCGCGTGCACGAACGTTAGAGAATGGGCACGCGCGTGCGCGGTAACGTGCGCATTGCTTTTAGGGTCCCAGTTTTAGGCAACAGTGTTTTGCGTCCCGGTTTGAGTGGCTGAAAATATGGTCACCCTAAGTTTGCACTATATTTTTATGGCATTTTAGTGACAATATTGTTCATGCAATGTACTCTAATGTTGCACTTTTTAAGTAACTGACTCTGGATGAAAGCATCTGCTACTTAACAACATTGTAAATTATACTTTTATAGATTTATAAAAGGACAGAAAAGGACTCACGTAAGCAGCGTGGAAAGCGTGGATCTTTGTTTACTTCCTGTATTCCACAGCACATGCGCGTCAACTCACCAACTGTTTGGGTTAACCGTGCTGCTGCCGCCTGCTGGTTGGAGTGTGTAATTACTACATGTTACGTTTAATTGTAAGTAGACTAACGTTAAAATAACGCAGCATTGTTGATTAATTTATAGGATGAACTATCGGGGAAGTGTTTTTTATTTGTGTGTTTGTTGTAATATGTTCTTGTGTTGTTGTTGTTCGATCTTTTCTCACAAAAATTAAAAGTCAACTTCAGTGACTTTGTCATTGTTTAGCGTCTGGTTCCCATAGCAACACCAAAGGAGCAGCAGAGCCACACTACAGGTAGAGTATAACGTCTGGACTTAATTTAACTGATGATAAAATAAACTAGCCTTTATGAAATCTAATCTGTTAATTCAGTTTGGAGTTGTAGAGCAAATGATTCATGTGTAAGTTAGGTTACTCTTGCTGAGCTGTAGGCTAGATGCTTATAGTAGGTGAGGTTAGGCGATCGAATTCCAAAACAAACCAAAAGCTAAACAGAATGCTGCCCATTGCTTCAAATCTGTATCATCATCATCATACTGACATACTCACCACCACTATTCTTGATTTAGGCCAGAGTAGGCTAACTATAGCCTAATGGAGCAACTTCTACTTACTGTTGTAATTATTTAAATCTAAACTAGATGTTATGAAAGAATACAGGGATATGTTTTGTGACTTTTTTTCGGAACAAAGTTCATTGATTGATTGATTGATTGATTGATTGATTGATTGATTCATTGATTGGATGGATGGATGATTAGAACATGCTTAAACATTGGACAGGGTCTAATATTTGTATAATTGCTAGAAATTGCTACAAAACCTGCATATTCAGTCATTTTTGGCGCATAAATAAGAAGTTGAAGGATAGAATTAAGACTGATAATGATGATGTACCGTGCATGTTCACATCATGTCTAGCCTATTTTCGAATATAACATGTTCAAAATATCCAGAGATAGTTGTCCCTATAGTAGTGCCCACTTATCCATCCCTGGCCTGAAAATGAAGAAGAAAGGTTATAGCAGCTTTTTCGGGTGACTGATAGATAGCATATACTATAAGCCTATTCATAATAACACTCTTCTCATTCATCAGAGAGGGGAGATGCATTCTGCTCATGTTGGCGTGGTCAGAGATTCCATGCTGAACAATCCACTGCTGATCAAGGTAAGAACCAAACTAAACTAGTGATTATTTTAGTCAGTATATTTGATGTATGACAGCCTTTTATCCACTAGATGGCAGTGTGAAACTGTGTAAAACTGTTAAACTGTTACCACACTGTAAGATAATTCGCTGTAAATTTACAGTAAATTACTGGCTAATAATTGCATTACTTTCACAGTAATTTTCACAGTAAATATTGCGCAGTAAATTACTGTAATTTCACAGCTGTGAAATGTTAGTAATTTACTGTGATTTAGCAGTATGTATTGCAGTTATTTACTGTGATATTACAGTAGTTGCCTGTATTTTTACACTATTACTGTGAATGTAAGGCAGCTCAGTAGGCAGTAATTTACTGTAAATTTACAGTAAACTGTATCTAATACAGTAAAATGTTGTAAATTTGAATTTATAGGCCCATTCCCAATGGGCCAGATAACAGATACAAAAAAAGCTCTTTCTCCAGATATTTTTCCATTCAAAGTGGATGGTAGATACAGATAAAAAATATCTGCCACAGATATTTCTTTTATCTGTGACAGATATTGTTTTATCTGTATCTAACTATCTATCATCCACTTTGAATGGAAAAATATCTAAAGAAAGAGATTTTTTTATCTGTTATCTGGCTCAGTGGGAATGGGCCTTAACTGTGATTTTACCATACATACACAAACATGCTAAAAGAAAAAAAGAAAGGAAAAACAACTTCATTCATTTAAACTTTTTATTGTACAATTCCAATACAAAGTGCAACATTTCAAATGGACAAAGAAGAACCACACATGAAGCCTTTACTCAGTAGAAGTGTTAAGTCTACAAACACTCCTGGAGTTTGGTCTGGTGTCTGGAGGCCAGTTTGAAAACTGGTTGTCATAGACTTTAGTTATTTAGGAGGCTGCAACACTGTTTTCCTGTGAAACTCCAGGAGTGATTTTGTGGACTAAAAAAACTTCACCTGACTTTGTATCAGCATGGTGGTGAGTAGATACAACATTTTCACTTTTGAGTGAACTGTTCCTTTAACTGCAAAATAACTCATCTACTCACCCTCATGCCAGCTGGAACAGAGGTGAAATGTGTCCATATAACACAAATGGAGGTTGCCTTCACAACTTGGGGAGAAATCTGGCAACCCTCCTGCGTGTTATATGAACACACTTCAGCAGGCACGAAGTATGTGAAGTACACCTCAACTTTGCACTCAGTCACATGAAGGTATAAAGCAACACAGTAGTGGTAAGAACAAAGCAAACTAATGATTACAGTATGCACCTTGCTAACATGCAGGCCGAGACAGAAGAGGCGAGCATTGCTGAATGAAGTGACAGGGCATCAGCAAAGAATATTGGCAATTTTACATATCCAGATAAGAATAATGGCTGGTGGAGTTGGACAAACAAGAGTAGGGCATCTGAAACACGTATGAGTGTGTCTCATATTCGAGTCCTGAATACCATCGACCATTCAAAGTCCACAAGTTTTCTCAAATGCGTATGAGTGTGTCTCATATTGGAGTCCTGAATACCATCGACCATTCAAAGTCCACAAGTTGTCTCAAAAGTGTGCTCACGTGTGGGTTGATACGCCACGCTTCTTCGATTTGGAGCCTCTCTCAGGGTTAATGCCCATGAAGCACCTGTAAACAATAAGACAAGACAACAACTTTTACTTTCACATAAACATATATTGCATCGTTTATACAAGGCACATGCAGCAGTTCCCCTTTCCCTTAAGCAAACCCTACACCGGGTTCCCAAACTTTTTTGTCTCAGGGTACCCCATAAATATCTTTTTAATCCGAAGCACCCCTACATTATAATTTTCACTCCCAGCACCTTATATTTATAGCATATCATCGTTGTCGGGTGGAAACCTTTTATGTCCAAAACCGTTAGTTTTGTATTTATCATCCATAAAATGTACTAAACTAGTGAAAAGTGATTAGGTTGAGAGGAAAACGTTGAGATAATAGCCATTTTGGTTAGAACTGACTGAAAATAACTGTACTTCAAGTTTAAATGATACTAAATATTTGTCCAAATAAATACATTTCAAATATTATCAAATGATCTCGCGGCACCCTGTCACCCACTTTGAAAACCCCTGCCCTACACCACAGAAAGAAAGTAGTACTGAGAGTAAGTAACATTCAAGTATCAATGTTGCAAGCAATCCAGTACAATGCTTCAGTACAATTTCAGTGTTACAATACCTCCAATCCAGAGTACACACACCATCCTCAGGAGCAGATTGAAGTTGTAGTAGATCGCGAAAACCACAGCTATCCAATAATGATCCCATCGTGTTGTCCCATCACACTTGCTCTTCAATGGACAGCATCCAGGCCATAGACTTCATTAAATCACCTGAAAAGAGATACCCATTATGTGATATTGTAGAGGTGAAATGCTAATTGAGCAAGAGTAGAATTTCAATGATCAGCAACATCACAAACTGTGACACAACTCACTTTATTTTGATCTACCTTGGACAATCAAGCAGGGGGTGCTTGGTAATTTCTCCGTCATCTGCACATCAGTGGCTGTGGCACACAGCTGTAAAATAAATAAGACAAGACAACAACCACCTCAATGATTGACCATGCCCAAGAGATCTCAAGCTGACACCAAACTCTCTCCAGGACCTCTAAAACCTTATCTAGAACCTCAATCAATCTGTCAATCACATTAGATCTACTTTGTATTATTCTATGCCAAATTCTATTAGCAATGTTAAATTCAGTATAATACATTTTCAGTAGCCTATAAGTATAATACCTTTGGATAAACTCCAGAGTACAAGTGCCATCCTCAGGAAGGATACTGCAGATTGAAGTTGCAGTAGCCATCACGTGGTCCCATCTTATTATTCAATGGACAGCATCCTTCATTATATCACCTGAACAGAGATACCCATTGTGTGATATTGTTAAGAGGTGAAATGCTAAATGCATTCCACAATACACACACACACACACACACACACACACACACACACACACACACACACACACACACACACAATGTATTTATGCCCACAGAGTGGCTTATCACTCTGTGGCATGTACTGTTTTGGTACAGTTTAAAATAAATGAAATCTTTCCAAAATGTTCAGTTTATTTTACTTTAATATTATTTGATGAAGATAATATAAAAAATAAAATCTCTATTCAGACACATTCCAGTATTTTTCTGACTTACATTATTTTCTAGGTATGCTTACATTATGATATTAAGGGGAAGAAAATCACCCTATGTCACCCTAATGACCATAATGTCTCACATGTGGAGGAAAGGGGAGGGGCGACTGGGCGAGGAGATTCCATCAAAGTCAAAACAAAGTTTTAATGTAGGCAATTAAATATATACATTTAATCCATGCATAAAGATTTAAGGACATTATACTTATGACGGGATTTTTGACGGAAATTAAGCTCCTACTGCAGTGGACACCACAGGTAGGCTAATGATCAATCATTAATCTGATGGTGTCACCCGTCGAATATAGACCATCTCTACAGCAGTGGTTCTCAAAACTTGTGGTTCCACAAACCCCAATTTAACACTTATCAGCCAGTGGACGTCCATTTGAAAAGATATACGCCAGGGACCCCCATAAGAGAAGATTTTGAAGGCTCTGTAGTGATTCCATTTTAATTTCAAGGACCCCCAGGACATATGTAATGGTATTTCTATCTCTGAGATGATATATGTTAATTTAACTCTCAGAATGTACAAATGGAACAAAATGGACCTGTTATAATTTAGCCAGGGACCCCCTGGAACTCCCTGAAGGACTCCTGCGGGGTCCCGTACCCCACTTTGAAAACCAATGATCTACAGGCTCCCATTTGTCGTGACGCTTGGCTTGTGGATCGGTTGCTTTTACAACAGCAACTTTTAGCCACACTGGAGCATAAAACCTCCCCCGGTGCAAATATTATCATTGATATAGTTGAGAAGAACCAAATGGACCCGGCGTAAGGATACGTACAACTGACACAAGGATTGTCTGTGGTTCTCAAAGTAGTGTCCGGTCATTATCGCGTCCGAGTGATGGAGTTCCAGATGGTCCACAGCTAAATGATAGATATAGGAACCAAATGGACCCGTGTGGGTCTGTAACTCGTGCGTCGCGGGGAGTTCTTCCACGCGCGTCGGCCGTATTGAACCGGGCAGGGAACGTTCTCTACCGCGGTCCGCAAGCTAGTAAGCAGCCGACATGATATAAATAAGCCCCGCTGACGTGCAGCCTATCGGCGGCAGAAACCACACAAGCACACTGGTGAAACGGCTTGGCGTATACACCGAGCGACGCGCGCCAATATGAGCTTGTATATCTGCTATTTAGTTGAAGCAGTTTGTAAGGGAAATACACATTTAACTCGACAGTTTAAATGTGTGTTTCCCTCACACACCGCTTTAACTAATAGCAGATATACAAGCTCATAGTGGCGCTCGGTGCCGGTTCACCGGTGTGCTTGGGTGTCTTCTGCCGCTCGACAGGCGCACGTCAGCAGGGAAGCAGTGCTGCTTCAGAGCCTGCAGCACACATACATTGCTGGAGCAAGACTGAACCACACGCGAAAGCACAACTAGTTGTCATTAAGGTGGAGGGGGTAAAAAAGGAGCGTGACTTACCTTATCAGAGCAATGTTATGAACTTCACATGACTTCTGAAAGTTCCTTTGAATTGAAATTGACTTCATAATTTCATAATTCCATCTTCACCATCAGTTCACTGCTTTCCCTCTCACAATGGATATAAATTTGAAATGTAATCCCACAATGCAGCACAGTACAAGTAATTTGTTGTGATATCACAGTAACATTCTGAACACAATATTTTATTGTGAGATATATTGTAAAGTGTTGTGTAATCCTGATAACAATTTAGAGTACAGTCATTTGTTGTGTTATCACAGATGATGGTGTGATTACACAGTAATATTCAGAATACAGTATTATATTGTGAAATAATAATGTAAAGTATTGTGAGATCCTGGTAATATTTAACAGTGCAGCGTTGGGCAATATTACTCGTGAGAGTGTGTTAATTATTACACATTACTCCTTAAAAAAGTAATACTATTATATTACTTATTACTTTAAATCAAGACGAATAATAACAACACGTGTTGTTTAACCAGCTCCTTTTAGAACTGAATCCAATTTTTGTGAATAATAATAAGAGTCAACATCAGCCAAAACGACTATAAATAAAGCAACAATCTCTCTTGACCTTTTAAACGAAATATTTTCAAAAGGCAACCAACAAATTGTAAAAAAAAAAAAAAAAAAAAAAACTTTCTTTTACATATTAGGCCTCTGTTTTGGCAGAGTAATAAGTTACACTACTCGTTACTGGGTAAAGTAATATTACAGTAATATATATTACTAAACAACGGATGGACCACATTAAACTGTGTTAAATAGCGTTACGCCGTGTGTTAAAGGTGTTGCAGGCAGGGCCAATGTTTTGCTATTTTAAGGATGCACCTTTGCGCCGAGGCGCTATATGCAGTAAAAGGCCCTGAATTGGTCACACCATGGTGCCATCACTAAATTCAGGTATTTTACCATCCTCAAAATAGCAAAACAGCATTGGCCATGCCTCCAGGTCTTACGTTAAGACAGGGGTCTTCAACGTTTTCAGGCCAAGGACCCCTTAGTTGAGAGAGAGATGAAGCAGGGACCCCCACAACCTGTTCAATTCCATATAGTTTAATCGTTTGACTGCACAATCATCAGTGTATTTTGGATTCATGTCAATTTGTGTTTTCAGATATTTAACCACTTGAACCGTCAATACTTAATAAACGTGACCTTTCACTCTGTACTCTGCTCTTTTTCGCCTCTACACCAAAGCTCTTTGCCAAAAATAGCCGATCTACAAGCTTGTAGATCTGCTATTTTTAGCTAAAGTTCTCAAAATATGGACGCTAGGGTTCAAGTGGTTAATATTAACAAATATATAGAATATAAAAAAAGTCACTGAAAGATTTGGAGGACCCCCTGTAGTAACTCTGAGGACCCCCTAGGGGTCCCGGACCCCCTGTTGAAGATCCATGCGTTAAGACATAAGGGAGCTCTATTTTCGTCTGTGCCTTAAACATTTTTGCAACGTGTCGATGTAGATCGGCTATTTGAAGTATTTTAAAATGTTTTTTAGAATAATTTAAAAAAGGCAAAGAAGTCTGGGGATAAGAGGTAAGGCATGGACGAAAATATAGCTGATGATCTCTATAGGCCTTTAAGACACGCAAGTATCTCATGGGGTCATATGTTCCCTTGATTTGGGGTTTGGGGTTGGGGTTAGGAGAGGAATTGGGTTAAGTTTCATGGTCCAGGGAGCATATGGCTAATGGCTCCTTGTTTATGTAGCTTAGATGCTACAAGTGAATTACTTTAGTAGCATATTTTGTTCTCATTGCATCCTACAGTAATCCCATGGGGTTATATTCTGCTCTGTTGTGTCTTGGCTGTCTCATGTGAAACTTGAATCAAAATCTCAGTGTTGATAAGGAAAGGCATGTGAAAGGTATGTGATGTTGTTTTAAACTTCAGGGGATGTAGTACTGTACGTACTGCATACTGTATGTACTCCAAAGACTGTCACATGAAAGGTATAAACGAATGAACAGTAAACATGGAAACATAAGATGTTGATGTCTCTGCAGTCACATCTGGGTCAGAGTCGGTCCAGAGGTCTGCTCTGTCCTGATACAGGATTCACTTATGGAATCAGAACCATTGGATCTGATGGAGGAGTGGCACAGGGTAAGGATGGATGGATGGAAAGACATACTGCAGACACACGCGCACGCACGCACGCACGCACGCACACACACACACACACACACACACACACACACAGTACCAGAATAAAAGTAACTGTAGACATTTGACAATTGTTTTATCACATTTACCGTGCTAAAATGTGGGGCATGCGTACGCATGGGGGCATGCGTACAAGTGGCTAAATATGTATTTTTAGATACAATAAGCCAGCAGTTTCTTAATTGCTATTTACAGTAACTAGCCCCCATAAATCACATCCAACCATGAAAGGTTGCCTTGTATCCTGGGAATGGGCTGTGTAAAATGACATATTTAGCCACTTGTACGCATGCCCCCAACCACTGAAATAAGAATCTCTAAAACAATAGAAAGAAGTAAATGAAATCAATTTAACACTCATCTTTTATGTTCTTTAATTACAATTTAAAATATGAACCCTTGTTGTAAAAAACTAAAGTTGTCCTTTAATCGAGTAAACGGGTTGAGACAGGCACACATAACATCATCAACACTATAGGTTGGAGGAGTAAACCTCACTCCATCTGTCTGTCTGTCTGTCTGTCTGTCTGTCTGTCTGTCTGTCTGTCTGTCTGTCTGTCTGTCTGTCTGTCTGTCTGTCTGTCTGTCTGTCTGTCTGTCTGTCTGTCTGTCTCTCTCTCTCTCTCTCTCCCAGCTATCTCTAGTTGGAAGGCTCATTCACATGGTGGAGGCAGTGTGGCTGAGGGTGAGACAGACTGGGTGAGGCTGAACAGGGAAGCTGTGATGTCGGGCGTAGCGACGACCAGAGAGCTGTCTGTGTACCGAGCACAGCGCCTCTCCCAGGGGAGCGCTCCCTCCACATGCCCCCCCCGGCCACACCCCCAGGCCCGCACGCACAGGAGCAGCCATGGGAAAGCCGACGGCCGCGGGACCTCGGACAGGATATATGGCATCTCCACACGGTCAGTACAATGCAGGGGTGTTGCACCAAATTCTGAGTCCTGGGCCTGGGGACAAGGATTCACTGCGGGCCCCTCATGAATGTTCTTCATAGGGGAGGGGGGTTAACCCATTTAGACTGGAAACGCATTATTTTGTGCTTTAACTATTGAAAAATAGCAGATATACAAGCTTGTAGATCTGCTATTATTTGAAAAATCTTGAACATTTCTTTGAATATCTTTGCCCCGATTCTATAAATGTCTTCTAAATCCTTCTAAGGTTTTTTGAAAATCACACTCGTGTGAACTGAGCGGTGGTGTGTGTGTGTGTGTGTGTGTGTGTGTGTGTGTGTGTGTGTGTGTGTGTGTGTGTGTGTGTGTGTGTGTGTGTGTGTGTGTGTGTGTGTGTGTGCAACAGCGCCCCTCCCTTAACATGTGTGGTCAGAAAAGGTTACTGCAGGCTACAGACCCGGAGACAGACAGACAGACAGACAGACAGACAGACAGACAGACAGACAGACAGACAGACAGACAGACAGACAGACAGACCCACACACACGGCCACGTATAGGAGCGTTGTGACCACCGCTCAAAAACCTATGTTTCTATGTCAGTGGTGCTCAAACCTTTTCATGTCAAGGACCCTCAAAATGATATGTATTTGGCCACAGACCCCCATCTCAAAACATTTAGTTCCAGGCAGGGAGTGCCAGGGAGGGACCCCCCAGAAGCAAAACTTTGCAAAGATTTGTGCACATTTTCAGGACTTTTCAAATATAGCAGATCTACAAGAGTGCCGTGCTGTGAGCTTGTATATCTGCTATTTTTCAATAGCTAAAGTATAAAATAATTAAGGCCATGGTCACCTTGGGCCCTAGTAACTCAGTCCCACTTTTCCCCCTCTTGTGACGCCCTTGGTACAATGGAACACAACACCGACCGCAACACAGTATGTATGGCAAGCAATGGCAAAATAACACCCCACACTAAGACACACCACATTAGTATGTACTTATGTAAATAAGGATTATTATATATATTTTTAATTTATTTCATTCACTATGGACCTTTTTAACTGTTAACTGTTGAGTCCACATGCAGAAATAGAGCTTCAGCCTATGCCTTTTCGATCAACCAGACAGAAATGTTGGATTACAGAGAGAAAGGTTTTGTTTTAATTGTTGATGAAGATTGAAATAAACCAACTAAACTAAACTACACCACAGCAATACACCATGCAACACCGCTCCACAACACAGCACAGTGAACGCGCCGCGCCACACCATGCCACGCTACACCACGCCACACCACGCCATGCCACGCCACGCCACACCACACCACGCCACGCCACACCACGCCACACCATGCCACGCTACACCACAACACAGTGGAAGAATGGCACAACACGGTGAGCCACCACCACACCACAATATAAAGCCACAAAACAAAAGCACATACAGTGACGCACCACTGTACAATACAACGGCACAACATAGAAACACACCACAACAGGGTGACACACCATGCCAGAACGCAATAACACAACACTGCGACACACCTTGCTACACCACGCCAACTCACAAATGCCAGCCAACTACACAATGACATTATATACTGCATAATTCAATACAGGAATACAATAATATGTTTGTATGTCTATCTCTCTCTCTCTGTCCGTCAGGGCGTCATCTCCTATCTCAGACTTGATATCTCATCAGTATGCTGAACGTTGGTTGGAGGAACAGCGAGAAAGAAGCAACACACAAAGTCTACAGAACAAACACAAGGTGGGTCTAGAAGGGGACACTCAGTGGAGCCGCATCCATAACTCCTCCAGGCCGGGTGGCCTACCCTACTGATGTCAGTCCAAATATGGAGATCCACACAGCTCCAGACAGGGGCAAAACATAATCTCCACCCCTGGCAGAGATAACTACAACCTAGTCTCTCAAGACAGGTAACTCTTCCATAATCTCTGAATGCTACAGAGAATCTGTAATTCCGTCCCATAAAAGTTGAGAACAGGAAGTCCCAGCCTTTGAATAACAGTCCTTTCCTTTAGTAGTATTTTTCAGTATTTATTTGACCAATCATGACACAGTGTTCTCGAAAATGTTATTGTTATCTAACAATTAATTTAATGTCTGTCTGCCGTCCGCCGTCTGTCTGCATGCTGACATCACTGATACTAAACAGTGTTGCGTTACCCGTTGAATGTTGGATCTCCATATATGGAGATAACCGACGCATCTCACTAAATCTGACCTCACAAGCCCCATATTTGGACTAGGACAACTTATAACTCCATATATGGAGTCATCTAGCTGCTGACATCAGTATGACATCACACTGCTGACATCAGCATGACATCACACCGTACACAAATGAGCCTTATTAGTCGAGGACCCACATGGCCAAAAGCTCAAAGAAAAGAGGGGTACCTGTGATTTTCTGCCGTACTTTTTATTTCAGTTTTATCTATTAGGTTGGTCATTAAAGTCCACAGAATGAGAGGCCTGCTCTGCCGGAAACATCGCGAAAAAAATTATGTCCATTTGTATATTCACTGTCCCATTGACTCCACTAGAAATATAAAAAAATCACACCCGTGTGAAGTGGAGCTGTGTGTGTGTGTGTGTGTGTGTGTGTGTGTGTGTGTGTGTGTGTGTGTGTGTGTGTGTGTGTGTGTGTGTGTGTGTGTGTGTGTGTGGATCATGTGTACCGATTTTTGTGACATTTGAAGAAAATATGTAGGAAAAGGAGGAAAAAGGGTGTTTTGGAGAAAATTCAAGATGGCGGAAAATCTATCATGGCGCAAATGGGCGTGGCCTATATGGGGAGATGCGTCATGACCCAAGGAATCCAGGGAAAAAATATTTTTAATTTTCCGACCTACGGTTCAAGAGTTACAGGCCAAAACGTAAAGTGGGGTGTTATGGCGCCACCATGCGGCCAAATGACACAATTATTTTTTATTTAATCCTTGAAATCATTATGAACCTCCTCTCCAAGTCTTGAAACTCTAGCCCCTATGGTTTGCGAGAGACAAATAATTGAATGTGAGGTTTTGCGATTCCCATTATAAGTCAATGGGGAAAATTAATTCACTAATAAATTAATATCAATTAAACTATTGAACCTTTCTCTTAGCAAGTTCTAGCCCACGATTCCCGAGTAAGCCGGTCGATTTGACATATGGCGCGAGTGTGTGGTGGCAAAACTGTGGGACTAGTAGCGTGCCGAAGTTTAGGAAGTTCAGGCTACATACACACAGACACACACACACACAGACACACACACACACACACACACAGACCCACACAGCCACGTATAGGGAGCCTGTGCTTCACACAGCTCCAAAAAAAGAAGAAAAGTCTGCTTTAATTAGCATGTGAGGGGTCAAACTAGGGATTCTTCGTGATTCTGAATCCATTGCAAGCATTTGTTTTGCATGAAAAACTTCCTTGGGCTAGATATCAACCCCCCAAAACAGTCATAAAGTGATGAGTCATCACTTTTTTTCCACTTTTCACAGTTTTGGGCTGCCGAAAAGTAACCCAAGCAATGTTTTTTATGCAAAACAAATGCTTGCAATGGATTCAGAATCATGAAGAACCCCTAATTTGACCCCTCACATGCTAATTAAAGCAGATGTTTTTCCTTTTTGGAGCTGTGTGAAGCACAGGCTCCCTATACGTGGCTGTGTGGGTCTGTGTGTCTGTCTGTCTGTCTGTGTGTCTGTGTGTGTGTCTGTGTGTATGTAGCCTGAACTTCCGAAACTTCGGCACGCCACTAGTCCCACAGTTTTGCCACCACACACTCGCGCCATATGTCAAATCGACCGCCTTACTCGGGAATCGTGGGCTATTACTTTTCTAAGAGAAAGGTTCTATAGTTTAATTGATATTAATTTATTAGTGAATTAATTTTCCCCATTGACTTATAATGGGAATCGCAAAAACTCACATTCAATTATTTGTCTCTCGCAAACCATAGGGGCTAGAGTTTCAAGACTTGGAGAGGAGGTTCATAATGATTTCAAGGATTAAATAAAAAATAATTGTGTCATTTGGCCGCATGGTGGCGCCATAACACCCCACTTTACGTTTTGGCCTGTAACTCTTGAACCGTAGGTCGGAAAATTAAAAATATTTTTTCCCTGGATTCCTTGGGTCATGACGCATCTCCCCATATAGGCCACGCCCATTTGCGCCATGATAGATTTTCCGCCATCTTGAATTTTCTCCAAAACACACTTTTTGCTCCTTTTCCTACATATTTTCTTCAAATGTCACAAAAATCGGTACACATGATCCACACACACACACACACACACACACACACACACACACACACACACACACACACACACACACACACACACACACACACACACACAGCTCCACTTCACACGGGTGTGATTTTTTAAATATTTCTAGTGGAGTCAAAGGGACAGTGAATATACAAATGGCCATAAGAGGCCAAAGCAGGCCTCTCATTCTGTGGACCTTAATGGCCAAACTAATAGATAAAACAGAAACAAAAAGTACGGCAGAAAATCACAGGTCCCCTCCCATTTTGGGGACTGGGTCCCCGACTATATATAAGACCGGCATTATCTACAGAGAGATTAGATGCGAGCAGCAGCCTGACTCCGACACAACTTAACAGCTCACTAGCTAGTTCTCATGGAGAGAGCCCATAGCCTTCCCCACGAGTTGGGATATCTGTCGCCACCATGGTAACAATGCCCAACTGACATCAACAAAGCCCAACTGACATCACTGAATGACATCACTACAGTGTCCAAATTTGGAGATGACATCACACGGAACACCATATATGGGCATAAAAGAGTGCCAGACAGACAGACGGATACAACAGATTCTGCACAACTGGACATGGATGGCGACTGTTCTGCACAACGGGCACCAGTCTGGGTTCTCCAACATTACTTCTGAGACTCCTACATTCAGTCCCTCATCGCACACCCCCGGTCACAGGACTAGTTTTAAAGGTTAAAGCACTTAGGTTAGGCAGGTTTGGTTAGGCCCTAAAGGATAGGGCCTAACCAAACCTGCCTAACCTTCTTTAGGGCTTAACCCAACGTCACCATGACAACCATAACCAGTCATCAGTACATCACCATGATGACGCAAACCTAACTTGACTTAAGCACGGTGACCATAACCTAATCCACACTTTGATAACTTTGTTAGGTGGAGTGTGGGATTCATGGTTGTGATGTTAGTGTGACTGTGATCACAGCTGGGCTTTGTGGAAATTCTTTCGAATCCTAAAGTTGTCAGCTATTTTATTACATTATTTCAATTTCAAAAGCTAAAAGCGGTTTATTCAAACGCTGCTGAAATGGGGAACAGGGACAAAGGAGATCGAGACAAGAAGTCCAGAAAGCGTAGCTATGAGGAGGAGGAGGAGGAGGAGGAGGAGGCAATGGGCAGTGAGTCTGAGGAGACCCTACCTGCAGCTGCAGGGAAACAGGTGGATGAGTCTGAGTCTAGCATCAAACAAGATGATCTTTGGGGCAAAGACTACCGCGCTCAGATGCTCCTGAAGAATGATCACCACGCACGTCCCCTCTGGGTGGCTCCAGAGACACATTTTCCTCGAGGCCTTCTCACCCGTTTATAAATATGCGCAAGATTTCTTAGTAGCGATTGCGGAGCCTGTATGCAGGCCTACCCATGTCCATGAATACAAGCTGACAGCTTATTCCCTCTATGCAGCCGTCAGTGTAGGACTGCAGACCTCCGACATTGTGGAATACCTGCGGAAACTCAGCAAAACATCTGTGCCTGATGGCGTTGTGCAGTTCATCAAGCTTTGTACAATGAGCTATGGCAAAGTGAAATTGGTGCTCAAGCACAACAGGTACTTTGTTGAGAGTGCCTTCACTGATGTGATTCAGCGCATCCTGCAAGACAATGTGATCCGTGAATGCCGTCTCCGTACTGCCGAGGGAGAGGACACTGAGCTCATCACGGAGGTTATCCACAGTAAATCTGCAATCTCTAAGTCCATACAGGACAAAGGAGGGGCATCCACTTCCCAGCAGACTGCTGAAGATCCAAGTTCAACACCTCAGGTTCCCGAGGACATTTTCAGCTACTACGAGCAGATGGATAAGGAGGACGAGGAGGAAGAGGAGACGCAGACTGTGTCCTTTGAAATTCGACAGGAGATGATTGAAGAGCTGCAGAAGCGTTGCATCCAGCTTGATTACCCTCTTCTGGCTGAGTATGACTTTCGTAATGATACAGTCAACCCAGACATCAACATGGACCTGAAGCCCACCGCTGTGTTACGGCCCTACCAAGAGAAGAGTCTGTGCAAGATGTTTGGCAATGGCCGCACTCGCTCAGGAGTCATTGTGCTGCCTTGCGGAGCGGGCAAGTCTCTGGTGGGTGTGACGGCTGCGTGCACAGTGCGTAAACGCTGCCTGGTGCTTGGCAACTCCTCTGTGTCAGTAGAACAGTGGAAGTCCCAGTTCAAGTTGTGGTCCACCATTAGCGACTCGCAGATTTGCAGATTTACGTCGGATGCCAAAGACAAGCCCATCGGTTGCTCTGTGGCTATCAGCACTTACTCTATGCTGGGCCATACGACCAAGCGGTCCTGGGAGGCGGAGAGGGTTATGGAGTGGATGCGTAGCCAGGAGTGGGGACTAATTATCCTAGATGAGGTTCACACTATCCCTGCCAAGATGTTCCGTCGTGTTCTGACCATTGTGCAGGCCCACTGCAAGCTGGGTCTCACCGCCACCCTGGTCAGGGAAGACGACAAAATTGTGGACCTCAACTTCCTGATTGGACCAAAGTTGTTTGAAGCCAACTGGATGGAGTTGCAGAACAACGGCTATATCGCCAAGGTCCAATGTGCTGAGGTGTGGTGCCCAATGTCACCTGAGTTTTACAGAGAATACTTGGCTATTAAGACCAAGAAACGCATCCTGCTCTACACTATGAACCCCAACAAGTTCCGTGCCTGTCAGTATCTTATTCGCTACCATGAGAAACGCAATGATAAGATCATCGTCTTTGCTGATAATGTCTTTGCCCTGAGGGAATATGCCACCCGCCTAAATAAGCCCTATATCTTTGGCCCCACCTCCCAGGGGGAACGCATGCAGATCTTGCAGAACTTCAAACACAACCCCAAGATTAACACCATCTTCATCTCCAAGGTTGGAGACACTTCGTTTGACTTGCCAGAGGCTAATGTTCTGATTCAGATTTCATCTCACGGTGGATCCCGCAGACAAGAGGCCCAGAGACTTGGCCGAGTGCTCAGAGCCAAGAAGTCAATGGTGGCAGAGGAGTACAATGCCAACTTCTATTCCCTGGTGTCCCAGGACACCCAAGAAATGGCTTACTCCACCAAGAGGCAGAGGTTCCTGGTAGACCAAGGCTATAGCTTCAAGGTGATTACTAAGATGGCAGGCATGGAACAGGAGGAGCTTATGCTTTCATCCAGAGAAGAGCAGTATGAACTACTACAGCAGGTATTGGCTACTTCAGACCAGGATGCTGAGGAGGAAGTGGTGACAGGAGAGGCGGGCGTACAACCACAGTTCTCAAGACGACCAGGCACCATGAGCTCCTTGTCGGGTGCAGACGACACCATCTACATGGAGTACCACCACAGTCGGAGTAGCAAAGCCTCCCTGGCAAACAAGAACATCCATCCACTCTTTAAGCGCTTCCGCAAGTAGAGGCACAGGCACATCTCAAAGGGCTGAAGGAGGATGAGAGCAGCTGGAGATGATGCTGCGAATGATGTGCCTCCAAGATAATGGTGATCTAAACGTGATTGCTCTTAAACTGACAAGCTCTCCATTCCGTGAGCTTTATGTCCTGTAACTGCTGCTTGTAATTATAACTACACTGCACTCTGTTGAGATGCCAACTTACGCATTGTGCACTCGTGGCCATATAGTCAGTGTATGGCCTGCAGAGCGCCCAAGTACTACTTTCGGTGCTGTCTAAACAGTGCTCCCTCATTGGCTAATGGCCCTGCCTTTGTACTGTCAACCAAAAACAGACGGCATCGAAAGTAGTACTTGCGCGCTAGACAGGCGCATATAATTAAGCACACATAATCTGTTCTGGTATAAATAACCTAATGTTAACTAGAAAGGTGCAATTCTGGGGGTTACAGAAAATGTCCTTTTAAATCGATGGACTTTTGGGATTACAGAAAAGTTAAATGAAAACAGGTTTACTAGGTGACATACAGGTCCACAGAAAACCGGTTTAGGTGACATATAAATGTTTACAGAAAACAGGTTTAGGTATAGCCTATAGCAACCACACTAATTAATGACATAATATATTCTGATATTCTTGTTTTTTGGCCTCGAACGATATTGTCTAGTCATCGTTTCTAGAGATTCTTTTCTTCTCCAGCGTAGCTCTGAGAGGTAACATAAGCATCTATAAGAGAGTCTAAGATAAGTATAAGAAAACTAATTGTTCTTCAAAATAAAATCCAGAGGCTGCCTATAAGAGTAAGATATTGGGGCTTAAACCTTTATATGGAGTCACGCGTCATAGTATGTCATAGACAACAATTCACACTTCTACTTTTTAGCCATATATGGTAGAAATTCAGGAGATTTTGGCATACTGGATGACATCATGGGCATGATATCTATAGAGCAGATGTGCAAGCTGGTAATAATAACAGACTAGAAAGCTGCAATTCTGGGGAAATTGCAAGTGTGCTTGCACTGACAGGAGTCGCGAGGAATCCACTGGGAACTTGCCATTTATATGATATGTCATGTGAAGCATGAAAACAGTGAAGCACTTTTACATCTGAGCAAACGTTTACAAAAAGCAGGTTCACGTTGCTGGCACTATTGTTCTCGGGCCGAGAACTATAGTGTGTTGCCTATAGCAACCACACTAATAACTAGACCAGGTCAACCTGGTTGTGCCAGACCCCCTGTCTGTCATCATCATTTATGACATCATGCCTTTTGTAGGCATGTCATCATCATGTCATCATCATATATACCCTTTATATAGAAAACCCGGACAGACAGACCGACATTTGCTTATGTAGGCCTACCCATTTCATGGGTCTGGCAATAACTTGCGCTTCATAGCTCAGGGGTAGAGAAACCGTTATTAGAGCACGAAGGGTTCCCGAAGGGTTCCCAGTTCGAATCCGGGCTCCCCCTGAGTTAATGTCGAAGGGTCCTTGGGCAAGACTCTGAACCCCACATTGCTCCCGGTGAGCTGGTTGGTGCCTTGCATGGTTTCCTCCGCCACCGGTGAGAATGGGTGAATGGGTGAATGCACAATCTCTGTAAAGCGCTTTGGATAAAAGCACTATATAAATGCACCATTTACCATTTACACACAAGTACAGTAGGCCTACTTGGTCCCTCATTGGCTGGTAACGATGACGTTGCCAGAGATGCTGGTCCCTTCAACAAGAGGAGACACCGACATACACACATACACACCCAGACGATTACAGTACTTGCACGCTCTGCTTGCGCAAGTAATGATCTCTATCTATATTAGTCTGGGATCACTTCACTTTTTGGGGCTGTAACCGGTCTGGAGCGGAAACCACAACACGTCATGTTGTAGTACTCAAAGGACTACAATTTGCCGGAAAGATCAAACCGGATTCAGTTTTAACCCAAAATATTCCCCATGCGCTCATGGACTTACTTTTAGGGCCTACCTAATAAACTCCTTGATGCGGAGTAGTTTTGCTTTTGAAAAAATCGTTTGGTATATGCATCTTTTAGTCCAACTGTTAGCGACTGGCAAGACTACACTAGGCTACGCAAACATTTTAATAGGGATTGGGGAAACAAACGGAGGGAACCAAATCAAAGCAAAGCCACTTCTTCAAGTGGTTTCCGCGCTTTAGGCAGAAACCAAACAGCCTGTTGTGAACGAACACCATTAATACGGGGTTGATTGTGCTTTGTTGCGGACTGTGTCGCACACAGAGGGTGAGCTCACAACACGTTTTGTGTTGTGGGATCAGCTGTTTTTGGTACGTGACGCCAATATACAACTGATTATTTATTACGGTTTAGTTCTAACCTGAATGTTTGTGTGTGTGTGTGTGTGTGTGTGTGTGTGTGTGTGTGTGTGTGTGTGTGTGTGTGTGTGTGTGTGTAGTCTAAGCTAGGTCACATTTCAGAGACAAGGACCAGTCTGCTGAGGAAGAGTAGACCTCTGCCACACACACCCACACTGTGGAAGATGCCACAATTCACACAGGTCGGCACACACACACACACACACACACACACACACACACACACACACACACACACACACACACACACACACACACACACACACACACAGTCAAGCTTAGTAAAGTAATTATAGTTACATTTAATTTCAGTGATTTTAAAGTTCCATCTCTAAGCTGCAGTGTGAACATTGTGAGATTGATCTCATATAATGCTCACACACTGTAGACGGACGGTATACTTTAAGACTCTGTTTCTTTTGATATCACTTCTCATTTCTCCGTCTCGTATCCCCTGATTCAAAGCAATGCTTGTACCTCGCCACACGATTTGCAGCTGCTATGTTCTTCCATTCAGACATATAGAAAAGTTTCTCTCTCATCTTGATGTTCATAAATACTGTTTACTGCCAACACAAGCAAACAAACAAACAAACAAACAGAAAAAAAAACAAAAATGCAATCCAAAGACAAAATAAGCGCTAAGCGTTTTCCTCTCCATAGAAACCTGTTATAAGGAAACAGCTTATCATGGCTTAACGGGCTAAAACTCTGACCCGAGAACACGCGCTTTCTCTCACTCATCTTTTACTGGTCATAAACACTGTCTTCAGTCAAAATGTGAGCGTGTGTGTGTGTGTGTGTGTGTGTGTGTGTGTGTGTGTGTGTGTGTGTGTGTGTGTGTGTGTGTGTGTGTGTGTGTGTGTGTGTGGGCTTGCAAAGCTATCTTTGAGGGGACCTCATGTCCCCACAAAGATAGTACAATCCAGGGAAAAAAACGTGTGGGGACAAATTAATACGTCCCCACAAGGTCTTTAGGGGTTAGGTTAAGGGTTAGGGTTAGGGTTTAGGGTTAGGGTTAAAATGAATGGAATGTCCCCACAAAGATAGTAGACTATGTGTAATGTCCCCACAAAGTAGCAATTGCAAACCTGTGTGTGTGTGTGCGCGTGTGTGCGTGTGTGTGTGTGTGTGTGTGTGTGTGTGTGTGCGTGTGTGTGTGTGTGTGTGTGTGAGAGAGAGAGAGAGAGTCAGCATAGCGTTATAGCCTCATGAAACATTTATCAGTTCATTATCCCAGGGAGGATATGCTCTCCTCTTCCCCTTCTCCTCCTTTCATGTGCTCATCATTGTGTTTGTTTATCTTGTCATCTCTCCCTCTCATCCTTGTTACTCTTCGTCCTCAAACACAACAAACACAGAGCAGAGTCCAGCAGCGGCACGCTGCCGCGCACACTTCCTGCTCGCTCCAACAACTCTCTTCTATCTATCGCCGTCTTTGTGTGTGTGTGTCTCTCTGTCTGTCTGTCCTGCTCTGTTGTCTCAGATGTGTACTGTATGTTCTCAGAGCTGTCAGTAATAATCTCTCAAGACTTATCTAGATTATTCTGCAATAGTAAAAAGTGTAAAAGAATTCTGGTTTGCCAGCCAAGGAGTGTGTGTGTAAAGTATGGCATGGATAGGGGCAACAGTGCCGGAGATAAGAGTAGGGCCAAAAGTGTGACGTGACGTGATGTGACGTGACGTGACGTGACGGACAGACAGACAGCCGGTGGAGGTTTTCATAGTAACTTGAAGGGATCCCAGATCCGAACAGCTTCCAGATCAGTTCACAGATACGTCTGTCTGGACAGACAGACAGACAGACAGACAGACAGACAGACAGACAGACAGACAGGCAGACAGACAGACAGACAGACAGACAAGACAGAATTCTAGAAAGAACAACTTGATCAGGAGAGAATCATGTATCGTTCTTGTTCCCCTCATAAATGGTAAATGGTGCATTTATATAGCGCTTTTATCCAAAGCGCTTTACATAGATTGTGCATTACATTCACCCATTCACGCACACATTCATACACCGGTGGCGGAGGAAACCATGCAAGGCACCAACCAACTCACCGGGAGCAACTAGGGGTTCAGAGTCTTGCCCAAGGACCCTTCGACATTCACTCAGGGGGAGACCGGATTCGAACTGGGAACCCTTCGTGCTCTAATAACGGTTTCTCTACCCCTGAGCTATGCTCTCTCTCTCTCTCTCCCCCTCCCTCTCCCCCTCTCTGTCCTCCAGGTTGCTCCAGCATTGAACACCTTCAGGAATAAAGACGCTCATCTCAGATCCACCGGAGAGGAACAAGCCAACACGAGGAGAGAGGATCCTACGAGTCCAGAACGTTCTTTGACTGCTGTAGATGCAGCATCATAGCATGCACACTGTGTGAATGTGCCTCATTAGACAGAATAAACAGCACATAGACATGTTGGCACCAAGCGTATCTTATTCACTGCGTTCTACTGCATGTCTCCTCAACTCAATAAAGACTGACCTGAGTACAACTGGAGTCAAAAACACTTTTACATTCTTTCAGTACTATCAGTCTGTTTGTCAGTCTGTCCACCCGTCCGTCCGTCCGTCCGTCACGGAGTTGGGATCAGAGGTAAGCCCTGAATAATTCTCAGAAGTAAGAAAGAGAGCGGAAACCAGGACTACAGGTTAGGTAGTCACCGGGTGAGAAAAATGGGTTGCAAAAAAACGTGGGATAAAAAACATTAAAAATAAAAAGAAGTAAGAAAGATGAGCTCAGTTCAATACATTAGTAATTTAAATTTGCTTCGTTTGCATTAAATATTAGACCTACACATATTTGTTGCTGAAACAAGACAATCGAAAATAAAAACATAATAAAATGAACAATTATTGTATTATAATTAATCTTCTCAGAATGACTAGCGTTAAGATGATATTATGTTTACATTTTAAATAATGCATCTAAATTTGTGTGGAGAAGATGTCCTCCTCGGCTTGACCAGCTGGTGATATTGATACAAACAGCTGCTCCAAAAGACAATCATGTTTTCAACATGGATACAAAGTTTATTGTCAGGAAAGAGACTTACACGACTACAGTATAATTTGTGAGAACAGAGGAAAGGTTAACTAAATCTAAATTAACAGTGTAAAACAAACAAGTCAATGTGCCAGTAATTATTGTACTTATTTATACTGAAAATATCTAGTAGTGAATGTGTGTGTGTGTGTGTGTGTGTGTGTGTGTGTGTGTGTGTGTGTGTGTGTGTGTGTGTGTGTGTGTGCGCGCGCGCGCGCGCGCGCGTGTGTGTGTGTGTGTGTGTGTGTGTGTGTGTGTGTGTGTGTGTGTGTGTGTGTGTGTGTGTGTGTGTGTGCGCGCGCGTGCGCTTCACGTGGTGTTTCCTCAGAAGCTGCGCGAGACCGTCTCTGTCCAAGGTGCTGAGAACAGCTCGCGACTCCCCGGAGCAATGGATTATTATTTAGGTCATGATAATATGCAGTAGCGGCTTTTATTAATAGTAGGCTAGGTCTAATAATAACAATAATGCTAATAATTAAAACCAAAACGGCCTGGATACATTAATATTAGCAAAAATAACCCTTTTCTAAATGTTGTGTTTTGCCTACTTTTCCGTTTTGTTTCACAAGTTTCTTTGGAATTCAGAAACAAAAACCTATTTAGGGAACTTTCACAAAAATTCCCTGTTTGTTTGTTTGTTTGTCTTTAGTTGTTTTCATGACGCAAAACCGGGTAAGAAGTTTCAAAATAACTATTTGCATTCTGGAGGACATCTGAACTTTTGGAACTCTGTATGTTAACTTATAAAGACCGTCACATCTGAGTGGTATATCATCCTCTGCCTCTGGTCGGTCCATGGAGGTCTCCCGGTTCGGTATCGACACTCTCCTGTCCCGCCGGCCGGCCGGCCCGCTCCTCTCCCGGGGAGACTCGGCCGGGGAGAACCGCTCCTCCTCCCCTCCGGAGCTCAGCCCGCGGTCGGACACATCATCATCAGACAGCAGCGGCTGCTCGGAGAACAGCGGCTCTCCGCGGGGGAGAAGGCGGCGACCGTCGCCTCCTTCTTCCCCGCGGAGAGACGCTGTTCTCCGGCTGGTCCAGCAGCAGCAGCAGGCCCCCCGGGCGGCCCCCTCCATGGCCCCGTCCTTTCTGATCCGGGACATCTTGGCGGACTGTCGGCGGCCTTTGGAGGCCTGCGGTCCAGGGTCATACTGTGACCCGGGACAACCCGAGGATGCGGAGCCGTACCACCGGTCCAGACTGGCGGAGGATTACATGGAGAGAAATGACAGCAGCTCCTCATCCGACGCGGAGTCCAGGGGTAATTCATTTTGATCTGATTTAAAAGACTCTATGCTGGATTTGTTTGTAAATGATTAAATCACAGTTGCAAGATGCCTGATTAAAAAGTCTTATTGTCCTAATTAATTACTGAATGAATAAATAAATGAGATAGGGCCCTAAATGTAGCCTAAATGTAAATTGACTGAGAATTGCTATTTGATTTAGAAGTTTGCCTATTTTTATTTTGGACACCAAAATGGATAAAGCCTACTACTAGGCATACTACAATAATAATTAATAATAACCAGTAAGACTCCCTAATCGGGAGATAAGCGACCGTTGGTCTCCTGTCACACTGCTGACATCAGTATGACATCACACCGTACACAAATGACCCTTATATAAGACCGGCATTATCTACCGACAGATTAGTAACAAGATGTCAAAATCATTGAAGGTTTACCCTACTAACCAACTGTTTACCATAGCAACCATGTTTTTTACCTTAGCAACCAACTGTTTACCCTAGCAACCAACTTTTTACCACAGCAACCATGTTTTTTTTACCCTAGCAACCAACTGTTTACCCTAGCAACCAATTGTTTACCATAGCAACCATGTTTTCTTACCCTAGCAACCAACTGTTTACCCTAGCAACCAACTGTTTACCATAGCAACCATGTTTTTTACAGGGCCTGGGATTGATGACATCAGAAATCTCCATATATGGGCATGAAAGGGATTTTGTTTCTGGAAATATGTCTGTGGGGTGCCACATTTGGAATAAAACACTTACATCACACATCTGGATATCCATACAGCCCATCTAGTTTGCCTGTGTCCATTTATGCCCATATATCTGATGACATTGGGACAATGATCTCCATATATGGGCATAAAACTTATGTTAATTAGTAAAGCCTGGGGATCTCCATATATGGGCATGAGGGGTACCCTAAAAGGGCATCATCTGGGAATAGCAAATATAGTTATCCTAGAAAGTGAAAATCTTACATCAAAGGCCATAACTACCTACCTACCACCATACTGCATTCCTCATTAAACTACCTACCAGTAAGATGCCTAAGGGAGAAAAGCAAAGGGCGAGGTTGCACCATTTCTTGGTCTTCTGGCCAGTGATGTATATCGGACCATTTAACCATATATGGAGACATCTGGTACCCAAAGATATTCACAGATATGGGCTTAATATTGATGACATAAGGGATCTCCATATATGGGCGTAAAAGGGATTTGGTTCCCCTGGCATCACAGGGATCTCCATATATGGGCATAAAATGGATTTGGTTACCCTGGCAACACGGGGATCTCCATATCTCCATATATGGGCATAAAAGGGATTTGGTTCCCCTGGCATCACAGGGATCTCCATATATGGGCATAAAAGGGATTTGGTTCCCCTGACATTACAGTGATGTCAGTGGCTGGTTCTACAGAGGGGATCTCCATTTATGGGCATAAAAGGGAATGTATGTATGATGATGTCAGATATCATAGACGTCATAGGACTTTCACATAACGAATAACTGAGTAAGCATGTAAACCCGTAAAATCTATATTTGGGCATGGCTGATTTATGACCTCATCATGATGACACGAGCAAACACAGCTGAATTGTATAAATGATCAGTGCAGAAACCAACAGAAGTATTTGACCAAGACTCTTCGATTTAAACATCAACAAAGGTGTGACGTTTGTTGATGGTCACGTGTGACGTGTGACGGACGGACGGACGGACGGACGGACGGCCGGTGGAGGTTTTCATAGTAAACTGCTCCCTGACGGTCGCAATAAACAATTATATATTGATAAATATATTACTTTGGATTGATTGATTGATTGATTGATTGAACTCTAAAAAGAACATATTTTCAGCAACAAAGTTTGTTTTCATTCACCCCCACACTAGTCCACTAATGATCAATAATCTGTTAGATGTGGTGACTGCAGGCGTGCTAACAATAATTAAAATGTTTTGTTAATTATTAATGATGAAATGATGCAGGGGCCATGCAGTCAACTACCTGATCTAGAAAGAAATCAACCATCATCAAAGACAATATCAGTGTCAAATCCCCTTGAAGTAATTAAATAACATTAATACATAATCTATGTAGCCTATATATAATGCCATCAAATACAATTAATATGAATATAATGCCATTAAATAAAATGTATATATATAATATAATTAACCATCAATATAAAAAACACAATTAAATTACATTTATATATATGTGTACGTGAGATACCTGTTCAATATCACAGGATATTTTTTAGGAGATAAATTGTTAATAACTTAAATGAATAGAATGTAATTGTGTCCAATCTGTATGATAGACATAGACTAGCCTATATGTTAATACAATATGCAATTGGGGGTGATTGCATTTTGTCTCCCTGGTCTTCTATTGAAACATTTAGATCATGGTTATTTCTCACCTAGACAGGATCTGACACACATTTTGACTTGATGCCTGGTCAAGAGTCAATTTATCCCCTGAACAAGCAAGGCAGCTCTATTAGCCAAATGGCAAAAAAAAAAAAAAAAAAGCTGGTTCAAATCCAGGGTAGAAGTGGAAAGTTACATATAGTGCAGCTTTAAGTCTGAATCGATGGTGTAAATGGAAACATTTACCAACATGGAAAAATTAACATGTCATTAAAATGATACATTATTGTTGTGTTATTTTATTTATGACAAGTTAATGAAGACAAAGGTTTAGTTTCAACGGCTGTCTGTCTGTCTGTCTGTCTGTCTGTCTGTCTGTCTGTCTGTCTGTCTGTCTGTCTGTCTGTCAGTGTCATGTGATTTGAACAAAGTTGTCTGGTTTGATAAATCAGTAGATGCTGGTTTGATCTCAGAACTGTCTGGTTAACGAGTCCCTGATGACTCAATTAATCAGATTAACAAGTCATGGTATCAAAGCACGCACGCGCACATGCACCACACACACACACACACGCACGCAATTTTACAACACAGTTATTATAGGAAATATAAACCTTTAATAATGACCCCATGACCTTCTGAATGAAAAGATATAGGAAGCACGTTTATTGCTTCATAAGTCAAAAATATAATACAGCGTTAATAAACCTCAGAGCAGGAGAGACGTCATTGTATATTATCTTATCTAAAACACATGAACCCCAAATAGCAGATCTACAAGCTTAAATCATCGATATTTTGTAAACTTGACCTTTCAATACGTAGGCTATTGGTCTGCTCTACACCAAACCTATTTGCTGAAAATAGCCAATCTACAAGTTCTCTGCGAGGCGTTGAAAGCTTGATCTGCTATTTTTGACCAAAGTTCTCCTTGGAATAAGGATGCGAGGGTTCAAGTTAATTTAAAAGAATTGTCCCATCACACAAGGATTTGGCATCCCCCCTGTAGTAACTCTAAGGACCCCCTAGGGGTCCCGGACCCCTGTTGAAGACCCCTGGTCTAGACTCTTCTAGACCATCCATAACATAACGGATCTGTTTCTTATCTGATAATGATGATGATGATGATGACCACGACGATGATGGTGATGTGTTTTTGTGCTCCAGTCAGGGATGAAGATCAGGGCGCGGGGGGTTCCAGGATGAAGAAGCCTCGCAAGGCTCGCACGGCGTTCACGGACCACCAGCTGGCTCAGCTGGAGAGGAGCTTTGAGCGGCAGAAGTACCTCTCGGTGCAGGACCGCATGGAGCTGGCGGCGTCGCTGAGCCTCACCGACACACAGGTCAAGACCTGGTACCAGAACCGCAGGTGAACCAACTCCTCACTGAACCCATTCTATACGTCAGGGGTTTTCAAAGTGGGTGACGGGGCACCCTGGGGTGCCGTGACGGCAGTCCAGGGGTGCCGCGACATAATTTGATAATATTTGGAATTTATTTGGACACTTGAAAAAATATTTAGTATCTTTAAACTTGAAGTACAAAGTCAGTTCTAAGTCTAACCAAAATGGCTGTTATATCAACGTTTTCCTCGCAACATAATCACTAAAATATCGTCACTGTCGGGCAGAAACCTCGTATCTCCAAGTTTTAAATGTGTACGTTTTTTGCCCTGCTTCATCATAGGCTAGAAGACTGTCTCACAAAACCGTGGCCGATCTACAAGCACACAACGCCTCGCGATGCGAGGCGTTGTGTACTTGTAGATCTGCTGTTTTCACTAGTTTAGAACATTTTATAGATGATAAATACAAAACGGTTTTGGACATACAAGGTTCTACCCGACGATATGCTATAAATATAAGGTGCTGGGAGTGAAAATTATAATGTAGGGGTGCCTCGGATTAAAAAAGTATATTTATGGGGTGCCCTGAGACAAAAAAGTTTGGGAACCCCTGCTATACGTAAATGTCTTCTGAATCCTAGAAGTTTTCTGAACAACATGTTGCTATGTGTCAGTGGTGATCAAACTTTTTTAATTCAAAGAGAATTATATGTATTTGGCCGCAGACGCCCATTTCAAAATATTTAGTGCCAGGGACCCACCAAAAGCAAAGATTTGAGTTACAAATGTTTGCTTTAAAATATTTTGTGCAGATGTTCCTGATTAAAAGAAAATTGCAAATCTGCAAGCTTGTATAGGCCTATCTGCTATTTTTTAATAGCCAAAGTATATAAAATAATGGTTTAGAATGGTTAAAATGTAATGTGACACAGATGCTTCCCAGTTTTAAAAGGCTTGGTTAAAATACGGAGATGAGAGTTTCTGCCCCACAATAAGGATGGGGTTGATATGACTTCTAATCAATATCATGAGTATTTAAAACGTTTGCCTCGTTTATGATTAATGAACGATTATAAAAAATCTAAGTAAAATGGAAATAGCAGATCTACAACCATTCATTGGTATCTGATATAAAACCCTAACCCTAACCCTATATATCAAGTTCATTGTCCAGCCCTTCTATCAATCAATCAATAAGTCTTGGTCTCGCTCTCCGTCCAAAAATAGCTCTTACTTATACAGTATATAATAAAATGATATAATATCCATATTTACAGTCTCAGAGTACATTTTATGTTTATGTTACAAGGATGTTTGGTTTTAGATTAAAAAAATGAAAGTACACATTTCTATTTTTATTTTTGTATTAAGACAGATCCTTTATTAAAAATCTAATCATGTGAATCTCATGATCCATATGGGAACGGCATGGCTTCAGCGTGGATTTTGGACTTCACGGATCTATGGGCAAGTTTGGACAAGGTTTCACCCCGATCAGAGCCCCATTGTCTCCCATTTTGATCAATTTTAACTATTTCAATAAATATAAAACATACAGTATGTGAAAATAAAAGTATTGGAGGCCATTCGGCGGCCTACTGCCATTGTGCACAAGAAATGTGGTGCTGATCAGTTTGAACGTTTATAGCACACACAGATGATACGCGGACAGTCGTACAACACGTTTATAATCCTGCAGAGATTATATTTGAATATGAAGATTGAAACTTTGTGGCAGAAGAATATTAACACATGTTTATGCTGTGACTCTGCAGGAGTCTATCCATCTATAAGAGGTCTGTGTGTCTCTGTGTCCAAACAGATAATCTCACAACCACTGGACCAATCAGCACCAAATGTCTTGTGTACATTGTTGCCAGTAAAGGTCACAGAAGTATACCTCATTAGATGTCTTTCACATAATATGTTTTATGCTATTTAACTTTAAGTTTATAATGGAAATAAATGGGGTTCTGATTGGGCCTGAAATCTTGCTCAAATTGGAGTCATATAGGTTAATAAGTTTGGTATTTGTAGTAGTTATTACATGGACGGACAGACAGACAGACAGACAGACAGACAGACAGACAGACAGACAGACAGACAGACAGACAGACAGACAGACAGACAGAGCCAGATAGGACAAACACACACACACAACCCACAGAACACAAAACACTAGTTTTGTCGCCTCAGGGCAACATGCTTGGCCATCTGGCCAGTGATGTATATATCGGACCAGTTACGCATGGAGACCCCTGGTACCCATATATGGAGATCCATGTACTGTATATAGTACATCCCTTTTATGCCCATACATGGAGATCCCTGTCTGAATCAGCCACATATGGGCTGTCTTCCTCCATATATGAGCATTCCCATATGGAGTCCTGTTAGATATGGGCTTGATATTGATGAAAACCTTAACAAGAACGTGTAGAGGAGAAAATGGTACAATTGTCTGGGGTAGTGCGAGCGGGGCATCAAGGCCACTGTGGCAGGGGTCATCAATAGACTTGGTCTTGTCTGTGGCAACTTTTAGATTCTCAGTTTTAAGAACCACTATAATGTTCTTATTTTGTCACCATGTTTTCCTCCGAATATACAATATATGACACTGATTTACTATGACACTAATATGGCACATTATGAGACCACTAATAGCACTAGTGGTTCTCAACATTTGATTTGCAAGGATCCCCATAACTCTCAGAGTTACAGACCTGTTATGATCATTCAGAGCTATTTCTTTATATGTTTCTGGTCAAATTAATGTCCACTCATTTTATATGCCCGTGGAAAAAATGGAATGTCGACAAAAATGTCTGCCACAAGCCAAGACCATGGTGATGACCCCTGCACTGTAGCCTCAGGGCATATGATTTTCTGAGGGGCAGAAGGCCAAACTGAGGGCCAACCGCGGCCATGGCCTTCATGGCCTCTCTGAAATTCCTGCCCTGCAATATATTATCATCTCAATATCGATATCGAGGAATTTTGTCAAAAGATGTCACAATACTTCGTTTGATTTTGTCCATATTTGCCCAGAGCTACCACCGTTCTGTCTCCCTCACTCCATTGCTCCACCTCTCCATTACCCCATCTTTCCATCTCTCCCATTTGTATCATAATGTAGAAATTTACGCACGAGACATTTACGCATGAATAATGGAGCACGTGGTGCGGTGATCAATAATTCACGGCGCGTGCTGTAATTACACAACCGACTCTCTAATGATCAATAATTTAACCCCTATCATAATGATCAATAATTTAATGTGGTCAGCTGCCGGGTGCTCCATAAACAAATGAAAAGCTTTTAGCCTTGAACATATTATAAACACAACACGTTTTTTATAGGTTTCACTCAACGTATATTTTGTCCTGAAGGTTAGAAGGAGCACAACTGTTGTGCGTGGCCGTTTATTATTATGTCTATTTTATTATCATCGCTGTTGTCGTACTGAATGCTAAAGCGCTTTAAGGCAAAACATGAATAAATAACTGCGCTATAAAATGTAGCGATTTCAAATCTCAGCAAATTTGATTTTCCTACTGAAATGAAAGAAACCATAATGTGCTTTGGAAATTCAATGCACTAATAACAAACAAACTGGTATGGTCATTTATAAACTATTTGGCAATTAGGTACTAATAACTGGGTCCCATTTTTATTTTTAACACACTGTATATTTATTGTCTCAACATGCCAGGACCAAATGGAAGCGTCAGACGGCGGTGGGTCTGGAGCTGCTAGCGGAGGCAGGGAGTTACTCTGCCTTACAGAGGATGTTCACATCGCAGCAGTACTTCTACCCTCACCACCCTTCTGCTTTCCCCGCCGGCGTGGACCCGTCAGCCTCGGGACTTTACCTTTACCAGGGCCATCCGGCGGCTACACAGCCCGCCCAGAGGCCCCTGATTCCTCGGGTACTGGTCCACAATGAGACCGGCGGGATGGGTTCGATACCCTGGGAGGTCCATCCTGGACCCGGGAAATGAACAAACGGACGTTAGTTAACAGAAGAATAATTAGTACTTGAAAAGACAAGTGATTTTTTTGGGGGGGACATGAACAGACAGTTCAACACTTTACGTCCAAGTGATACACCAATCTGTCTAGAAAGAGCCTAAACACAATGTTTACATGGTCTTAAGGCAGGGGTCTTGAATGTTTTTTCAGGCCAAGGACCTGTTAGCTGAGAGAGAGAGGTGAAGCAGGGACTCCACACCACATCTTGTATAAAATTGTGCTGCAGATTAAAAAATGTCATAGATTTCAGATAGCCTCACTGACTATCAGTGTTTGTGTAAGCTCCTTTTTCCCAAACCACTTTGCCGAAAATAGCTGATCTACAAGTTCACAAGTACAACGCCTTGCAGGCGTCTGCTATTTTAAGATTTGGTTGCCCCCCCTGTAGTAAATCTAGGGGGAGCCCCTTTTGAGTTACATCATCTGACGTTTTGGGGTATATTTCAGAAATTGTGTGTGTTGATATGTTTCAATGTAACATGAGTTACAGTTCCTTTGTTCTTACATAGACAGCACCACACAGCTCCATAGAAGGTCTGTGAGTAGATCCTATATTTAACTGAATAAAACAGTGAGATATTTAGTACTTAACCACACAGCCTGTAGTTCTGTATGTTTGAACCGTGGAAGAATCTTTAGTTTCAGGTTTTCATTTTAGTACAAACAGTTTTAGTACAGCTGAAGTTTGCCTCGTCTACCTCGTTAAAGTCCATGGCCGTTTGTTTTGTTAAAATGCTAAAGATCATTGTGTAGAATTTGAAAACGCCACAAGAGCTGCATCTTGTCAAGTCAGCTCAATTGTATTTATTCATGATGTTATCAGGTACTCTGCTGTCTGATATTGTACTCCTCCTCGCTGTTGTAATGATGTTGAAACAGAGCATGATTCTATTGGTAGACTTGGTCTTTCTGTGTAAAAGTGAGGAGATAAGTTGACTTTAAAAGGAGTCATGCATCTCCATCCACGGAGGAGAGAAGCCATATTGTTCTGAATTACCACCGTGACACCTGCCAATCAAGCCAAATCAAATGATATAGACTAAAAGCAAGGCCTATGCTGTGTGTGTGTGTGTGTGTGTGTGTGTGTGTGTGTGTGTGTGTGTGTGTGTGTGTACACACACACACGGGTGCAGACTGTATATTGTTATCAGAATGTGAGAATTTGCTATTAAAAAAACAAGTCATGGTGTCATGTATACCAAATATTATCTTTTATTTTATTGTTATTTTAGGACTGACAAACTATAGACTATTAGCTAGAATAGAAATATCATGAATGACCAACCTGAATGGACTGCCATGCAGGACAGGTGCATTCAAACTGGGAAGAAAGAAAGGAGTTGATCAGTCAAATGCGTTATGATTTTTGTTCAACATGTTCACACTTTTGACTACATGGAAAAAGACAAGGCCTCTGTGATTTTCTAGCATCCCCAGAGGGGGGCTTGACCCCAGCTTGGGAAACACTATAGGGCATATCAGTCATTCATTGTTTCATTTGTGGCCTGTTGTGATTAGCTTGCATATTTCATGAAAATTATTCACGGTTAGCGATTCCTTTCTTATGAGGATCTAGGGTTCTGGAGACAGTAGGGCGGACAGTGAGAGGATGTAAAGAAGAGACAGCTGAGAGACTGACAGAAGGACAGAGCAGTGTTGTTTTTGACAGCAAATTTAGATTTAGTTTTAGTCGTAGTCTTTTGAATAAAATGTCATTTCGTTTTAGTCATAATTTAGTCACCTGAAAAGTATTAGTTTTAGTCTAATTTTAGTCGACTAAATATAATAAGATTTTAGGCGGCTAAATCTACGGTTGATTTAGTCAAGTGAAATCTATTTTGTCAGGCCTTGATGGCATCGTAATGACTGATTTTACACTGGTTGCAGATAGCAGATCTACAAGCTCACAACGCGTCGCGCTGCGAGCTTGTAGATCTGCTATTTGCAGCAGGCAACACCTGAAAGCAACCAAAAATAAAATGACTCTCTTCTCCACTATAGTCTCTCCCTTTAACGTTTTAGTCTAGTTTTTTTGTTGACGAAATTGTCAATATATTTAGTCTTAGTTTTAGTCATCACATCTTAGTTTTTATTGTTTTCGGCAGTGAAAAAAAAAACGCTGTCGACGAAATCAACACTGGGACAGAGAGAGACGGACAGACAGACAGACAGACAGACAGACAGACAGACAGACAGTATACAGAACAATATAAAGACATCAGTGCAACCAGAGGGAGATTACTATTCCATGATTCTATTCATGTCATGTAAAGAAAACACAAACCCTCCCTTTATGTACAATGTCAGTCTATGTGTGGACATTTTGTCCATAAAAAATGGTAGACATAATAAAACTGTGGACAACGGTGGAACATTTAATTGTCGACCATAGATTTACCAAAAGATCAGATGATAAAATATGAAACATTATTTATTTATCACATAAAATATTAACACAGTTAAAAGGAGAGATTATACATTAGAATGAGCAAATGCTCACTATCCATCTCTCTCCTTAAGTGGAGGAGAGGAGAGGGGGGAGAAGGGCGGGGTAAAGGAGAGAAGGGGGTGGTTGAGCTGAGGACATCAGTTGTCAAACCATCCTCTTTTCTCAACAACTAGAACTGATTGTAAAGAATTTCTGCATGAAAGGTTTAGAAATGTGATGAGAAACAGACTGGGAAATAAATAATTGAATTACATATTTATTTTAAGAATAGGCACATTAGATTTAGACATTAGTAATCATAATGTTGCATCAATTCAAAGTATGGAGAGAGCACTCACCTTTTTGAGCGGTGGTCACACCGTCTCCATAGCGTGGCCGTGTGTGTAGGTATGTTAGTTTGTTTGTATGTGGGTGGGTCTGTATGTAGCCTCAAGCCTGTGTAGTACCTTTTCTGACCACACATGTTAAGGGAGGGGCGCTGTTGTCCAGGCCCCCCACACACACACACACACACACACACACACACACACACACACACACACACACACACACACACACACACACACACACACACACACACACACACACACACACACACACACACACACACACACACACACACACACACACACACACACACGGGAGGGGGGGGGGGGGGGAACCACCGCTCAGTTCACACGGGTGTGATTTTTATTTCATCAGCTGTATGTACCGGTATTTATATTATACATTTTCTTCACCGATTCTCCATCAGCTATGGCTGCCACTTGCCACCTGATGTCATCGTCAGCCATGGCTGCCAGACGTACCAGATGATCATTGGGTGTCTGATCCTTTAAATCCACCAAATAGGAGGACACAATCTCCCACCGTGCAACAGCAGCCCTCACTCATCCAAAATTAGTCTTAACCTCCTTCTAGGAAAAGGACTCTGGAATGAATTTCCACAGATCATTTACGGCCCACCTGTCATTGTCATTCTCATGTCTCATCATCGCCCAGTCCTCACCACCAACTACGTACAAGTCTCCATTGTAGGCAAGGCTGCATGAGTGGCGCGTTCATCTGGAAGAAGCCGTTCAGAAGGAATGTTCAGCCAGCATTTGGTCTCTGATGTGTTGTAGCCTCCTGGTCCCCATCTTCACCAAACGATGGAGACAGAGCGCCATGATGAATCAGGTGATGGAGTACCTCTGGTGTTAATTCAGAACGGGTACACATTATTGTGTATCATTATTTTATGCTTTTAAATGCTATAAGTGTCTTTTGAATCCTTCTAAGGTTTTTTGAAAAACCTATGTTTCTATGTCAGCAATCTGGCTAGCCATCGTCAAAGAAAAGGTCCTTTTCACTTCAACTGGAGCTCAGTTAGTCTGTTCTTGAGAGACTACTGTGTCAGCGGTTCTCAAACCTTTTCATGTGAAGGACCCCCAAAATTATATTTATTTGGCCACGGACACCCATCTCAAAATATTTAGTTCCAGGGACCCCCCAGAAGCAAAATTTGAGTTTCAAGCGTTCGCTTTGAAAATACATATATTCAAAGATTTGCACGTACATTTTCACGACTTTTTCAAAAATAGCAGATCTACAAGCTCGCAGCGCGGCACTCGGTGCCGCGATGTGAGCTTGTATATCTGCTATTTTTCACAGGTTAAAGCATTCAATAATTCTAGGCCTAAATGGGTTTAAACCAGAGACCATTGTGGTGGTGTCCAACTTGTAGATGTCATTAGTGTATGCAGTCAGCCGGTGATCTCCTCTATAGACATACGTACACGTCACGACCTTCCCCAAGACAAAGGCTTCCCCAAGACACGACCTTCCCCAAGACAAAGGCTGAGTGGCCACACCTCACCTCTGGAACCGTCCCAGAAACCTCAGAATTGGGACATCAAATGCACGTTGTTGCAAAACTCTCCATCCTCTTCCATCCCCCCCCCAGATGTAGACGATATCTTCAATCAGCACACCAGTGTGGTAGATGCGCATGCAGGGAACTTCAAGGGGACGTTTTCCTCTTAGTAGTTGTCACTGGGGATATCCATCTCAGAGCCTCTGTGTTGTCATAGAATATCTACCGTATATCTAGATTTTTTGCAGATTTTCAACCCAAACATGGAATGTAAATTATTCTAAAAAGAGCAATATTAAAGATCCTGTAGGAAATTCGACAGAGTGTGGAGGGGGGGGGGGGGGGGCAGATAAATTGATGTGAGCTGGAATTGTACCGAGGAGGGCCTCCATAGTCCGAGGCAGGCTCACCAACCATTCAGCTATGGCCACCCCAAATTCCCTGGTCAGACAATATGCACTGTTTGCCAGTGACAGTGATATACACCAAGGGTTTTCAAAGTGGGTGACGGGGCACCCTGGGGTGCCACGACGGCAGTCCAGGGTTGCCGCGAGATCATTTGATAATATTTGGAATTTATTTGGACACTTGAAAAAAATATTTAGTATAATTATAAACCAAAATGGCTATTATCTCAAAGTTTTCCTCGCAACATCACTAAAATATCGTCACTGTCAGGCAGAAACCTCTGTCGCACAAAACGATCATCGCGAGGCGTTGTGTGCTTGTAGATCGGCTGTTTTCACTAGTTTACTACTTTTTATAGATGATAAATACAAAACGAACGGCTTTGGATATACAAGGTTTCCACCCGACAACGACGATATGCTATGAATATAAGGTGCTGGGAGTGTAAATCGGATTAAAAAAATATTTATGGGGTGCCTTTGAGACAAGAAAGTTTGGGAACCCCTGATATACACATTGACAGTCGGCTCAGTTGACATTTTCCAAGTTCACTCACTCACTGCAGGGTTTCTGTTCATCCCAAATGTTATCGTCCCCAACCTCAGGATGATGTTAGTATCAAGCCAAGCTATTTGTCTTCAATGGCCAGCAGCCAGAGGGGTTACACCTGAAGAGTACTTGATGCTGTTTTGCCAAAGGGTGTGCAATATTTATGACTTCTCGCCTTTCTGGAGTAGAGCATGTATTATGAATAAACACTAAATTGTTAGTAAGTGCCAATGGTAAAAGCTGGATACAGGGTTCCCACACATTTTTACCAATTAATTTCCAAAACCTTTCCAGAATATTTAACCCAATTTCCAGGACTATATAACAATAATTCAGCTCAATAACAAGTCGCTTACTCCTACTCGCAATGCCCAAAGACAGGCAGTGTATGCCAGTGGTTCTCAACCTTTTCAGGCCGTGACCCCCAAAATAATCATGTTTTAACTGGGGACCCGGCACCCCGACGACTCGACAAGCATTAAGAGTTGAGTAATTTTGCATAACACAGTTCTATTGTGAAAATAGCAGATTATTTTCACAATTTCTGCCTCTATATATTTGACAATTTGGCCGATGTTAAATTTGTCATTTCAGAGTTATTAACAAAATCAATAACCAAAGACAATGCATAGCTATTTTTTCCAGGACCTTCCAGGACTCTTGATAAATTCCAAAACTTTTCCAGTACTGGAAAAATATTTTTCTAATTTCAAAATATTTCCAGGAATTTCATGACTGTGGGAACCCTGTACACTTGAAGAGTACTTGATGCTGTTTTGCCAAAGGGTGTGCAATATTTATGACTTCTCGCCTTTTTGGAGTAGAGCATGTATTATGAATAAACACTAAATTGTTAGTACTGTAAGTGCTAATGGTAAAAGCTGGATAAAAATCTCTGAGCCTTGTGAAACAAACAGCTTATCGTTATTACTCATCATGTTTACTTATGAAATATTTTCTTGCTGAAATGTCCTGTTTTTCTTCTATTCTTATTCTGGGATGGACAATCACAAAGTTTATGACCAAATAACTCAACATCAATAGTATGAGATAGATACTGAAGATAATATCATCTTGTAAAGATATATCAATTTGAAAATCCCCTCAAGTCAAACCATGACTAGTCAGATCTGGCCTATACTAGAATATCACCTGATTTCAACCAACATAAATCCTGCCCACAAAAACGGACGTCCTGGAGTAATCAGAGAGGGTCCGATCGAGGCCAGATAAATACCATAACTAGTCAGATATGTCCCACAATATAACCTTATATGCTCATATTTCAACTAACATTACAAACAATAACAATAATCCTGTCAAATGAAAAAGTCCATATGACGTCCTGGTAATGACGTCAAGATCATCCCCATATATGGGCTGTGATCTGGCCTTGTTCTGAACGTCTCCGGAGTCACCGGAGGACGTCATCATAACGTCATTTGGCTTGCTGGGTAATAACGATATATCCCAACCCTATTTTGAGTTACTTCGAAAAGTGCTATATAAATTCCAGGCATTATTATTATTTAACACACAAATCAACTTTTTCTATAGCAAAACCACAAATAGCTAGAAAACATTTTGAACCAATAGAATATGTGTATTGTTTATTGCAATAGATAAATTTTTGTGCACGCCTTGGAGTTTTGGTAATAATGTAATATAATACAAATACTGTATACAAAGTTATGCATTGTTTTTAAATTTACTACATCAGTACTTCTCATTTGCACAATAATGTCTCAAATAATACAGCAACAAATTCTATACCCGATCCCTACATTCTTTTTTTATAATATTACATTGAAACCACTTTCAACCTGATGTCATTATCTTGGGCATGTCATTATAAGCAAAAATTTGCGGCCCAGTGTCGCCTGAAAAAAGCGGTTCTCGGTGATCAATGCATTTTTGGAAGTAGATTCCGAGATAAAGCCGTTTTGTTTTTGCAGCAGTGAATAGGAGCCTATGAAGATTACATGCTTCCTGGTGCTGGCGGCCGAGTTGCATCATGGGATATGAAGTTTGTTTGCTCACCAGCTGCCACAGCAGCGCCTGTTTACCTGGTAACCATGGCAACCAGCTAAGACGTCTCTGAACGTTTTAAAGGGGACTTGGCACCAAGACGTCTGGGGACGTTTAGGCACTTAATGTGTTAAATCAAAGCCCTACTTCATCATACAAGAGTGTTCCACAAAAGTAGTGAAAATATCTGATCAACAAGCACACAACACCTCGCGATGCAAGGCATTGTGTGCTTGTAGATGTGTGCTTGTAGATCAGCTATTTTTACTACTTTCATTAGTTTTCAAAATAATACTTAAAAAAAAGGAACATTTTTTGACATACAAGGTTTCCACCCGACAACAAGGATATTCATGTGCATGGATGGACACACTGCTCACTCCAGCTCCTCCTCAGGCTCCTCCACCTGACCTCCAGTCGTCTTCTTCCTCCTCTTCTTCTTCTTCTTGGAGTCCGTCATCCCACTGGAGAACTCAGAGCGCAGCAGACTGGATTCTCTCTGTTTCACTGAAGACCTGAAGACAAGAGACAAGGTTTTACAACGGCAGTTCACATCTGAACACCCGGTTCTGTTGAAAAGGCAGTCAGAGTAACAGACAGACAGACAGACAGACAGACAGACAGACAGACAGACAGACAGACAGACAGACAGACAGACAGACAGACAGACAGACAGACTACACCAGCGGTTCTCAATCTTTTCTGGATCAGGATCATTTTCAAAGCATGTTTATTTTAATGATCAATCAATCAACTTGGATCAACAGAACTAGATAGATAGATACCTTTATTATCCCAAGGGGGAAATTTAGTCTAACATAATGTATAGTAACATAGTATACATTATTTATCTATTTTTATTAGTTTATTTAGTTATTAAAATCTTCATGTTTTGCCAGTTGTTTGGGGGCCACTTGCAACATCCTCCCGCCCTACTGGTGGGCCCCGGCCCTTAGAATCACTACACCATCACAGCAGACAGTGTGTGTGTGTGTGTGTGTGTGTGTGTGTGTGTGTGTGTGTGTGTGTGTGTGTGTGTGTGTGTGTGTGTGTGTGTGTGTGTGTGTGTGTGTGTGTGTGTGTGTTCAACTGCTGTCAAGGGAGAGTCATTTTCTGCATGTATATCTTTCTCTGTGTGTGGACTGTGACTGTGACAATTTTAAAATCAATCCTAAAAACAACCGGGAGCCAGTGTAGCGACACTAAGACTGGAGTAATATGTTCTCTCATCTTAGCTTTAGTTAAAACTCTGGCTGCCGCATTTTGAACAAGTTGTAAACTGTCAATTGTTTTCTTTGGCAGACCAGAGAGAAGTGCGTTGCAGTAATCAAGCCGAGAGAAAACAAAAGCGTGGATCAGCGTTTTTGCATCGTCCGATGTCAGATAGGGAGTATTTACTGGATAGTCAGGGACCCAGTCCCTGATAATGGGAGAGGACCTGTGATGTTCTGCCGTACTTTTTATTTCTGTTTTATCTATTAGTTTGGTCATTAAGGTCCACAGAATGACAGGCCTGCTCTGCCGGAAACATCGCGAAAAAAAGTTATGGCCATTTGTATATTCACTGTCCCATCGACTTCACTATACAGGAAAAGAATACAAAAAATAAATGTGCTTTAAGTAGCATGTGAGGGGTCGAACTAGGGGTTCTTCATGATTCTGAATCCATTGCAAGCATTTGTTTTGCATGAAAAACATTCCTTGGGCAAAATTTTGGCCCCCCAAAATTTAAAAAAGTGATGAGTCATCAAAAAATCTTCACTTTTCACAGTTTTGGGCTGCCGATATTTTGCCCTAAGAATGTTTTTCATGCAAAACAAATGCTTGCAATGGATTCAGAATCATGAAGAACCCCTAGTTTGACCCCTCACATGCTACTTAAAGCACATTTATTTTCTTTTTTTAATATTTTTCTTTTCCTGTATAGTGAAGTCGATGGGACAGTGATATACAAATGGCCATAACTTTTTTTCACAATGTTTCCGGCAGAGCAGGCCTGTCATTCTGTGTACCTTAATGACCAAACTAATAGATAAAACAGAAATAAAAAGTACGGCAGAACATCACAGGTATCACCCCTATTCCTTGAGCTTTTGGGCTTGTGGGTCCCTGACTAGGAGGCCTACTGGAGGCCTCTGCAGCAGGGGCAATTACTTTTACTTCTTCACCCAGCAGATGTCTGCTAGGTGAAGGCTCAGATGAGCACATGTGCAGGGAGGGGGCAGTTAGAGGTTAAGTGTCTTGCTCAGGGACACTTCACTGGGCGAGCCGAGGATCGAACCGGCAATCTTCCGATTCCCAGACGGCCTCTCTACCCACTCAGCCACGACCCATTTAACTACAGTCTGTCTGCTCCCCTCACTGCAGGGAGCCATGTTCAACCAGCTGGCTGATCAATACACACACACACACACACACACACACACACACACACACACACACACACACACACACACACACACACACACACACACACACACACACACACACACACACACACACACACACACACACACACACACACACACACACACACACACACACACACACACACAGAGCCTTGGGGCAGAGTAGACTGGTTGAGGGTTCAGCTCCCTGGGGGACATTTTACTTTACATCTTTATTGATCGCCGGCATCAACGAACCTCATTTATCTGTAGTGTATCCCTCATGTTACTGTATGTACGCACTGTGTTATGTACATACTAGGGGTGTAACGATATAGTAACTGTATCAAAATATTGTTTTTAACTTAAAAAAATCAAAGTATATCGAAATGAAAACAGGTAAAATCGAATCGTATCGTTTGAATTTATATCGTATTGAATCGGCAGTGCAAAGAATCAATTGTATTGCCACTAACTACTTGTGCATTGTATTTAGCATTTTTAAGAAAAAAAAATTAAAAGGAGGGGTTTAATTACTTTTCCTTTCCATATAGCTACACTGGTCTATCGATAAATGTGTGTAATCTCTGTGTTCATGTCAAGGTGCAGGTTTGTCAATATACAATGTCCATGTATTTGCCAGGTAATCACTGTGTTTACTTATTTATATCCATAATAATACATGTTGCCCTTAAAAACCTGCACTATCCACACCTTTCACACAGATTTAATTTCTTTGCTAAATTAATAGTTTAAATCATTGAATCGAATCGAATCGTATCGTATCGCCATGAATGAACCAATACCGTCCATGTATCGTATCGTCAATGATACATGATGTGGTTCCTGTATGGCAATTCCTTCCTTCTTTCTCTTCTCTCTGGTATGAGCTTGGAGTTCATTATAACTACAGCAAATTAACACCATCTTGCTTTCCCGTGGTATATTAGAGTAAACAAGCTGATTTAAACTGTCCTTCTGACAGTTGGTTAACTGGTAAAACAAACCTGTAAAATGTTTACTACACAAACAAGCTGATACAGCCATTTGATTTGTCAATTCATCAATCAATTGGTGGGTACATTTCTTGCTTTATTTATCCGGGGTAGGTATGCTGAGTACGAGTGCTCTTTTTGAGCAGTGCCCTTGACTGAGTGTGTATGTCCCGTATGGCCGTATGCGGACGGTGTATGTATGGGGACGGCCTCAACAGCTGCAATACCGCTGGGTGACCAAGTGGCACTGTTGAGCAGCCTTGAAATTACAGTTTCTCCACGCAAAACACAATTGGCAAAACCTTCACTTCATACCCATCGCTCGACCCAATTTGGGTCGAGCTATTTCACACTCTCTTAACTGCATTAGAATCTGAATTTCCTGCTTTACACTCTGATGTCAATTACACATCACCCTGTTGTCTTAACACTACACACAATGTTCAGTTGTTGCACACACTTCTCACGTAAAATCTCTAAGTATCAACCTACAACACACAAATGTTCAAATCTCAAATTCAAATTCAGGTCTGATGTCAATTACACATCACCTTGTTGTCCTACACACACTCACAAAAGGCAAACATAGCCAAAACTTCCATTTTGTGAACACAGTTACCGGTAAGTGATTTGCTGGCAAAGAGTCTTCTTGGGAAGGGAGAGGGATCGTGTCAGGATTAGCATTTTGTGTGTGAGGTTTTCAGTTTTGTGTGTGCAGTTTTGAGAAAGCCGTTATTGTACTGAGAAACGTGTGTTAACAGTTGTGAAAAACTGTAATGGACAACACAAGAATTCATATACATAGCTTAATGAAATTAACTACTCAAAGCAAGGCACCGCTCATTTCACACTGGGTGTGATTTTTCAGCAACACCCTGCTCCACATTCACACAAAACATTTAAACTATTGTTGGCTATCAGTCTTTCCTCATGTAGTCCATCGGTCTACTAAAGAGAAGCTTCACAGCATCTACCTGACAGAGATGCTTGGATCAACATACCTCTGTGAGTAGGGCTGTTATAATTATTACATAATCGTCTAATCGTGATTATTTGACATAATCGCGATTATTTTTGTCAAATATGTCAGTAATCTATTTGTATATTTAGGTTATGTGTCATATCTGCCATGTGCAACTTCAAAGCATAAAAGCCAAACAGAAATGTAATTGTCAACAACAAAAACACAATTAAATCGTTAATCGCAATTATTTGAGTGACAATTAATCGCCATGTAAAATGTCATAATCGTGACAGCCCTATCTGTGAGTCTGTATTCTTTCACATGAAGGCTTTCAGGTCACACACAGTGACATGTGACCACCTTGTGGCCTCTTTGACAACTGCAACTAGCAGTTAAACACCCTTATTATGGACGGGTACACTCTAAAATAATTAGTGTTAATCTAACACTGTAAAGCGTAGAAGTGGAACCAAATATGGACCTGTAAAACAGGGGTTTTCAAAGTGGGTGACGGGGAACCCTGGGGTGCCGCGACAGCAGTCCAGGGGTGCCGCAAGATAATTTGATAAAATTTGAAAATTATTTGGACATTTAAAAATATATTTAGTATCAATTTAAACTTGAAGTACAACGTTATTTTCAGTCAGTTCTAACCAAAATGGCTATTATCTCAACGTTTTCTTCGCAACATAATCACTAAAATATCGTCACTGTCGGGCAGAAATCTTGTATTTCCAAGTTACAAGACCGTCGCACAAAGCGAGTGAAAAGAGTCGATCTACAAGCACTGCTTGTAGATCTGCTGTTTTCACTTGTTTAGTACTTATTTTAGATGATAAATACAAAAGAACGGTTTCCACCCGATAACGACGATATGCTATAAATATAAGGTTCTGGGAGTGAAAATTATAATGTAGGGGTGCCTCGGATTAAAACAAATATTTATGGGGTGCCCTGAGACAAAAAAGTTTGGGAACCCCAGCTGTAAAAGGTACACATTGACACCAGGTATAAACAGGTCCAGCAGATAACCATCACATTAATACCAGAGCACTGGAGGCTCCCACGTCAACTGCATCCACAAGGAAGTCAATAGAGACTTCATTATAGGTGTGTGTGTTTGAGAGAGAGAGAGAGTGTGGTCAAACAACCTTGTCCAGACAGGCCCACTGTGAAAAGCTGTTTACCACAAACTACACATGCGCACGCACACACACACTCTCAAGTCAGTCAACAGTGTGTAAATATGGATGTGTGTCAAGGGAGTCACACTCATAATTGACTGTATAAATAAGGTTGTGTGTGTGCATGTGCCAGTCAACACAGCAGGGGTTCTCTGTTAATGAGCAGGGTCAGGAACATGTGTCTGTCTGTCACACACACACACACACACACACACACACACACACACACACACACACACACACACACACACACACACACACACACACACACACACACACACACACACACACACACACACACACACACACACACACACACACACACACAGTGAAGAGCTCTAGCCCAGATCTCAATATATGGGAATAAGCTAGGCACAAACAGGCCACAGACCCCCCATTTTAGGTTTTCTCTCTGGGAACCCCAAACTGCATTGTAATATCCTCTGAGTTTATTTAACTCCAAGAGTGTTCAAATGGACCCCTAGGGGTCCTAAACTGGCTCCCTCTCAGCTGTCCTACTGTCTGTCTCTCATACACTGTCTCTCTTTCTCAGCTGGTCCCACTCTCTGTCTCTCCTACCCGGTCTAGTAGCTAACACTCCTTAACACATCGGACGCCCACGTGGTTAACGTGTCTTAATTTGCTGGTGCCCATGGCAACGCGTCATTTTACCTACCGGCGAGAGTACTGGCGAGAAAAGTAATCCGAGTAAATGTAATCCGAGTATGTCCTGTTTATTTCGCGAAAATCTTTTCTTTCAGTCAGGACCGTTTTTTATCATTTCTAAGCCACAGTGTTTGTGTTACGGCAGGTAGAAGAGGCTGCCGTTTTGAAATGAAAGTGATTTAAAAGCTAGATTAGGAGAAAACAGCATTTTTGTGCAGCCGCTAAACAGGAAGTCAACGAGACACACAGCACGTCCGGGTCACGTAATTGCGCGCTGCATGTTGGGAAATGGAGTTTGTTTCATCACCGCGGTAGTCAAGTGCAGTAGCTAGTAGCTACAGTACAGTATAGTTTACTGTACAACGCGTCAAACGCGTCGTGGGCCTCCAGCGACATCAAAGAAATTGACTTGTAGACACCACGTGGGCATCCGATGTGTTAAAACTACAGACAGAAACAGATAAATAATGTAGATTAAACAAACCCACCTAGGCGCTCTTCCTTTGTCCTGGTTTTTGGTCTGCTTTCTTCCAGCGTCTTTCTGTCCAGCAGCAGACAGGTCTTGTGGAGCATCTCTGAGGCCAAAGCTCTTGGCCGCGTGTCCCAGGTGGAGGCCACGGATGTGGAAGATGTGTTTGAGAGAGGAAGGGTAGGCTGCGTAGGACCTCAAGAACGACTGCAGGGCTGTAGATATAACACAATACAACAACTATGAGAGATGAAGGGTAGGCTGCACATAAGACCACAAGAACAACTGTAGGGCTAGATGTGTTTATTTTTAATCCACCCCTTGGAAATGCAGGTTAAACAGAGAGATGCCAGACTATCATCTATGCCAGGGGTGGGCAACTTTGATGATGGAGAGGGCCACTATATTTTCACACTCACTCCAGAGGGCCACAATGCATATACATAATAAATATACAATTTTTGCTATTTTTGAATTGGAATCGGGAATTATTTTTTAGCTATTTTTGAATAGGAATAGTACATTTTTTATTTACAATATATGCTCTTATGTTAACTTTATGAACTTAAATACAAATACATTGGACATAGCAATAGACTAGTGCTAAGTCATTAAGCTACTAATATAGACTGAAAGTAATTAAAGTGAGTCATGTTTGCATGGTTGTAACAGCTGAAATCAATAATATCAGTATTCCAATATTAACCAGCATTAGCCGCATTAAGTGAAGATGGGGGCCACATGTGGCCTCCGGGCCGCCTGTTGCCCATGTAGGCCTACGATCTATGCAGTGATATTAAAGGACCATTTCACCTCTGGGACAACCAGATCTTATTTTATTGTTGTTTGGGACAACACAACACAATGCTGAGTTATTTTTTGTGTTCAATCTGTGTTTTAGATATTTTAGTATTTCAGCATGCTACAAAGCATTTGTAGCATGATATTGCATCATACGATGCGTCATATGATGCAAAATGCATCATGCTTTGTAGCATGCTGAAATACTAAAATATCTAAAAACACAGATTGAACACAAAAAAATAACTCAGGAACTGTGTTGATCGTGTCACAAACAACAATAAAATAAGATCTGGTTTTCCCAGAGGTGAAGTGGTCCTTTAACCCATTTAGAACGGGTACACATTATTGTATGCTTTAACTATTGAAAAATAGCAGATATACAAGCTCGAGCTTGTAGATCTGCTATTTTTGAAAAATCGTGACAATTTGAATTTTGACCCGATTCTGTTCAAAGTGTCTTTTGAATCCTTCTAAGATTTTTTTTGAAAAACCTATGTTTCTATGTCAGCAATCTGGCCAGCCATCATCAAAGAAAAGGTCCTTTTCACTTAACTGGAGCTCAGCTAGTCTGTTCTTGAGAGACTACTATGTCAGTGGTTCTCAAACCTTTTCATGTGAAGGACCCCCAAAATTATATTTATTTGGCCACGGACCCCCAGCTCAAAATATTTAGTTCCGGGGACCACCCAGAAGCAAAATTTGAGTTACAAACATTCGCTTTGAAAATACATATATTCAAAGATTTTCACAACTTTTTTAAAAAAATAGCAGATCTACAAGCTCGCAGCGCGGCACTCGGTGCCGCGCTGTGAGCTTGTATATCTGCTATTTTTCACTGGTTAAAGCATTCAATAATTCTAGGCCTGAATGGGTCAAGTCTGGCCATGCCAGGCTAGCAGCGCTGACACCACCTCCTGTGCTCTCACCTTTCTTAGCGTTCTGTACGTTCTGTGGGTTGGAGTGAACCTCGTTCTCACCTTTCTTAGCGTTCTGTACGTTCTGTGGGTTGGAGTGAACCTCGTTCTCACCTTTCTTAGCGTTCTGTACGTTCTGTGGGTTGGAGTGAACCTCGTTCTCACCTTTCTTAGCGTTCTGTACGTTCTGTGGGTTGGAGTGAACCTCGTTCTCACCTTTCTTAGCGTTCTGTACGTTCTGTGGGTTGGAGTGAACCACGTTCTCACCTTTCTTAGCGTTCTGTACGTTCTGTGGGTTGGAGTGAACCTCGTTCTCACCTTTCTTAGCGTTCTGTACGTTCTGTGGGTTGGAGTGAACCTCGTTCTCACCTTTCTTAGCGTTCTGTACGTTCTGTGGGTTGGAGTGAACCTCGTTCTCACCTTTCTTAGCGTTCTGTACGTTCTGTGGGTTGGAGTGAACCTCGTTCTCACCTTTCTTAGCGTTCTGTACGTTCTGTGGGTTGGAGTGAACCTCGTTCTCACCTTTCTTAGCGTTCTGTACGTTCTGTGGGTTGGAGTGAACCTCGTTCTCCAGCTCCGTCTGCAGGACCGTCGCTCGCTCTCTGATCTCCTGCTCTAAAGCCTTGGAGGAGGTCTGATGACACACAGGACACACACACAGGGTTCCCAAACATTTTTACCAATTAATTTCCAAAACTTTTCCAGCATACCCAATTTCCAGTACTATATAACAATAATTCAGCTCAATAACAAGTCGCTTACTCCTATGCGCAATGCCCAAAGACAGGTAGTGTATGCCAGTGGTTCTCAAACTTTTCAGGCCGTGGCCCCCGAAATAATCATATTTTAACTGGGGACCCCCCACCCTGACCAGCACTAAGAGTTGAGGAATTTTGTATAACACGGTTCTATTGTGAAAATAGCAGATCTACATGCTCACAACGCCTCGCGTTTGCGAGGCGTTGTGAGCATGTAGATCGGCTATTTTCACAATTTCTGCCTCTAATATTTGACAATTTGGCCAATGTTTAATTTGTCATTTCAGAGGTATTAACAAAATCAATAACCAAAGACAATGCATTGCGCTGCTGTGTGTCTGTTACCCAAGTCAGTGTGTGTCTGTGATGAGTCTGATGTGTGTCTCTCTGATGTGTGTGTGTGTGTGTGTGTGTGTGTGTGTGTGTGTGTGTGTGTGTGTGTGTGTGTGTGTGTGTGTGTTTTGTTTTGTCCGTCTCTACCATACCTGACTGTGGTACTTGCCCCGCCCCTTGTATGTGTCATCCAGCATCAGATTGGACAGAATGTCCAGCAGCTTGATCTCTGATAGGCTGGAAAAAACAACAAACCCCGCCCACGCCACAATAGGTTAATGATTGGTAGCTTATCATTATGATTGGTAGGGTTAAATGATTGTAACATGATCTCTTTTCCTAGTTTTGGTTAGAATTCTTGTTCTCAATGAGTTGCATCCAATCATAACTTAACTCTTATTGTGCCTATCCCGAACTAGTAAGGGATAATTATTAACGTCCTGGGTACCTATCCCGATTTTTTTTTTTTTTTTTTTTCGAGCCGGGACGCCGGCCGTCATCTGTTTACACGGCCCGCGAGAGCGTCGCGCCGCCGATATTTACCATCCACTCCAATGCAATCCAGGATCTTTAGAGCTCATTTTCTCTGTTCCATGCATATCCATGAGGTGTGCAAAGTTTAATCATGGCTAAATCGCCAAAAATAGGGCTTCTAAAATGCTTGGTAGCCAATAGCTAACTTCAAGCTAACTTCATCCTGTCCCTGTTCATGACACAAAGGAAAGTGTTCAGGCGCGTCATGGCTGTGCACGACTTGTGCATATACAGCGCTTTTCTATGGTGGATTCCATGGCCATTGGGCGCCCTCTAGTGGTGAAAAGGTGGCATTGAAAGGGTTAAAAGTACATTATAATAATTGAATAATGTGAGAACATCGTGATATGCGTTTGTAATTACAAATCACTTTATCATAATTTAACCACCTTTACAGCTTTGAAGTACCGTCAACACACAGACACAGGGCTCTATTGCCTTAACTTAAAGGCTTATCCATACTGTCTCCGACCACCCAACTTTTCGTCGAAAAGGTCCGGTTCAACTACAAAATTACGTCACTCGCATCTTCTGAAAAGCATTACCCGGATTTAGAGTTCGGAAAGATTCACGTCGGAAAGTCAGAACTCTCAGATGAAAAGTGGGGTGGTCGGAGACAGTATGGACAGGCCTTGAAGTTAAGGCGTAAGAGCTGGTACTTAAAGGGCGACTTCGCCACTTTTCAACCTATCTTCATATAATCGGTCCTCACTGTAGATGAAATAGCAAATTTTGTTCTACTCTGTCTGTGTCTCATAGGAGGGCTGTGGGCAGTTCAGAAATCTGTCCGCCAGTGATCAATGGAGAATCCAAGCTAATAGAAACTATAGGCAATCTATTCCTGAAAAATTATAATGTTATAATGGAGGCCAATGTTCTCGAGATAATAAAAATCTAAATATTTTTTCAAAAATCCTGTTTAAAAAAAGAATATGCCAAATGATGAAGTCACTGGCAGTGACATCTGCCTACAATCCACAAAAGTGTGCTATTTTATCGTGAACATCAGAAAGGACCAATTATATGAAGATAGGTCGAAAAGTGGTGAAGTTGTCCTGGCTGTAAGACAATCAAAATACAGCCAAAATACAAACTCAATTCGTGGATCAAAGACGTTCAAGAACTCTCTGTAGTTCCTAGAAAAGGTTCCTCAAACTTTTTTTTTTTCTTTTTTTTTAAAAAGCCAATAGGCTTTCAAAACCAGTCTGTGTACCATCAATCAACACACCTGATATTGTGATTGGCCAGGTCTGTGATGAAGGCGGCCTCAGCAGGCGTGAGGAAGAGGAGGCAACTTCCTCGAGTTCCGATGCGAGCCGTCCTCCCCACGCGATGGACATACTCCGTTACACTGGTAGGAGGGTTGTACTGATGCACGCACACGCGCACACACACACACACACAAAACAGAACAGCAGAAGGCCTGGTGAAATGCTATTGTTTGACTTAAACTGTGTAGCTCTTCTTATGGAAGTAATTTAAATGATTAACATTGACAAAACGTTTTAATTAGAATGAAGAGATCTTACCTGGATTATCCAGGTCACCTGTGGCAGATCTAGACCTCTCGCTGCGACGTCCTGAAAACGTGTGCGTGCACGCACACACACACAAAATTAACCACTTTCAACCTGGTGCCCCACATGTATGTCATCAGACAAGCAGAATAGAATAGAATAGATACGGTACACAGTAGAATAGAATAGCATACGTACGGTACACAGCAAAACTCCAGTCTTGCTGACAGAAAACTCCTCAAACGCTTCTGTTCGTTCCTGGAGACACAACCCATGATTACTACTGTATGGCTGGTAACCACTCAGCAACACACTAAGTTACTAAACTATATCATTAAACTATTTATAGTAATTCATCTCTGGCAGGTTTAATCTTTTTCATTATTGAAAAACAGATAGAGATACACTATGTACTCCCTAATCGGGAGATAAGCGACCGTCAGGTCCCATACACACACTTTAGATGTAGCCAATCAGGAGGGAATATGGGAAATGGGACAGATCCATGTTGATGACATGACTTCAACATGGAAATCACACAAAGATACGCTTTGCGTGATTTTAGGCCAAAATCTGTAGGAGCAGTGTCCAGAAATGTGTTTTGCAAAAATCTGCCTGATGGTGGCGCTAGAAGAGGGCCATGTGAGATACACTATGTACATTACCAAAAAGTTTTATATTATGATTTGTATTAATAATAACAATAATACTAAAACAGCGATACATTCATTCTAGCTATTACTCAATAAATCAACAGCACAGTGATTCAGTAACGGAACATGCGGATGTGAATTAAGGTTATTATGGGATGTGGGGGAGACCACTCACCTCCTGCTTCATGTTGCCATGGAGACGCAGGAATTTGATGGGATGCTTCTGATTGGCTGAGGGCCGGCAGAGAACGGAGGTGAAGAGAGACAGGAGAAACTCCACGGCCTCGCAGCTCGATATGAAAACTATCAGCTTATGATCCTGCACACAGACAGACAGACAGACAGACAGACAGACAGACATTTATGTTTGGCTTTTAGGCTTTGTAATGTAACAGAAATCTGTATAGTAGTGATGCGCGGGTCAGCTTTTTTTTCATAACCCGCACGACCCACAGCCCGCACGAAACGTAACCCGCCCGCGCCCGCGCCGCAGAACAATATATAAAACAACGAATCTGCCTGCCCCGCAACCCGCATTTAAAAAAAAAGATGGTATATCATCTCCACAATAGCTCATCTTTATACGGCTCTCTTCCCAAAGTCGCTTTACAGAAAGGTCTACAGTAGCACAGTATTGTCATGGGCTAAATAAACAAACGTGTTGTTCAAATTGGGGTTTAGCCTAAAAGACATTCATTCAACGGACAGACAAGATGTGACAGTTTTCATAGTTAACGGCGACCTACGGTCGTAAATACTAGTAGTACTAGAGTAACCTCGCCTCACCAGGCTTTCTGCTGGGAGAAAGCATGGTCTTCGTTTACAAAACAGGTTGTTTGATCCGGTCTAGACCGGATGGGCTCCTATGTCATTTTGTATTCAAAACGGACTACACTTTGGCAGGAAACACCAAACCGGAAACAGTTTCAACCCAGTTAGCGCATGCGCAAGTAGTTTGCGCATGCGCAAGTAGGGGTTAAAACTGTTTCCGGTTTGGTGTTTCCTGCCAAAGTGTAGTCCGTTTTGACTACAGAATTACGTAGGAGCCCATCCGCTCCCGACCGGATCAAAAGCCCGAAATTGGAAGCCAGCCTAGGCTAGTACTAGAGCATTATGGGATGTTTTTCTACCTTGCTCTTGTCCAGTATGAAGGCAGCCAGGCAGACCAGGCGCAGTTTAGAGGGAACCATGACGACGTTCTGCTGCAGAGCCTCCGGTACAGAGAAGCTCTCCGATTGGCCAGCAGCTGAGCCGGGGTCAGGGGTGACAGCGGTGGTGATGTCATCGGAGGAGGCGGGCTCAGACGCGTTGATACTGACAGGGTTGTTCATGCACACCTCAGCCAATCGAGATAAATCTGGAGATCGCACGGCACGCATACGCGCACACACGCACGCGCACACACGCACGCACGCACACACACAGTTAGCCTTGCCTGTCTGACTTCAAGTTCAAGTTCAAAACCTTCAACTCAACAACTAACGTGTAGGTTAGTCGTATTCTGTGTTCTGACGTGTAGGTGAATGATAGATGATAGACTGAATGATTTTGACCAAAATCATATCACACACAGTCACACACACACACACACACACACACACACACACACACACACACACACACACACACACACACACACACACACACACACACACACACACACACACACACACACACACACACACACACACACACACACACACACACACACACACGCGCGCGCGCGCACACACACACACACACACACACACACACACACACACACACACACACACTACCTTGAGTCATGGTAGCAGACAGCAGAACGTTGGTTCTGTCATCTGCAGCAGAGTTCACCGCGTTCAGAATAACCGTGAGATCCTTCTCAAAACCCAGGTCTAACGTTCTACAAACACAAAGAAATATATAAATACTGTATACAAATTAAATTCTCTCTCCCAGGAGGTGACAACCATAAGAGACAAGAAGTGGAGGGAAATAAGAGGAGTAGAAGGAGAAGCGGCAGAAAGAGAGGAGGGATGGAAAGAGAAGAGTGCTAGGAGGAGGAGGTGAAGAACCTGTCTGCCTCGTCCAGGACCAGCCAGCGTAGGGAGGTGAAGGAGATGTTCAGGGTGTGTTTGATATGATCCACCAGGCGTCCAGGAGTGCACACCAGGATGTTTATACCTTTACGCAGTCTAGAGAGAAAGAGAGAGAGAGAGAGTCAGAGAGAGTCACTGAAAAGTGACGACCACAGTACGCTACATTTGTATTCCTAGGTAGAGCACTTGATTTCAGACACCCAGATGGAGGTGCTCTGAAGTGGACTTGAGCCGCAAGAGGCACCACAGGGCGAACGATTATGGAAAATATTAATATCCAGTCAGGGTGCAGTTTTCAATTTATTGGAAGATTCATTTCACACCCTCTGTCACACAGGTTGTTGAAGTGTGCATCGCTGCATGCCTGGCTGACATCTCTCACAGTGGATGTATTTACCCCAACCTAAGCTCAACGTGCACAAAACTGAGCTTCTCTTCCAATCCAAAGCTATAGCCTCTGTAATCAACCATGTGATAACATGCAATGTAGTGTATATAGGGCCTACTGGGCCTTAAACCAATCATTAAATACCTATGTCATTAAGCCGCTGCCACAGGCACTGTTAGGAAGCCTGACAAACAGTACCCCTAGTGGCGGAAATAATTACCTCTGGGAACTCAGATTGGACAAACAGTAACAACCGGCAGAAAGTGGTAAATGCAATAGGATCGGTTACCGTGCTCAGAGCCATGTCTGCCATGCATAACAGCAGCTATTTAGTGTTACACAGGATTTTAATATGATACCATGATGTGGTTTAATGTATAACATACTGTACATAGACAGACAGAGAGACATAGTTATTACCTGGCTTTCTCAGCCTTCCTTTTCTCTCCTCCCATCAGAACTCCTGGAACAATCCAGGTAAATGGCTGAGGAGAGGGGTCAAAAGGTCATCATTAGATTGTCCTTCAGAACACAAACACAGTCTCTCCCATAGAGATAAACAACACAGTGTCCCACAGAGACAAACACTGTCCTAGTGAGACAAAACGTTCACAAACATACTAACCTTTACTAATTTCTGGAAGGTTTGAAAACTCTGCAGGGCCAACTGGAAGAGAGAGAGAGAGAGAGTTGTAATTTTAATTTCTAAATTCAAATAAAAAAACAGCAAAAGCAGCAGATCTACAAGCTCGAAACACGGCTGCTACTTTTGATGCTTTTCTTTGACGCTGTAGTATGGTCAAACAGGGTGTTAATTTACAAAGAAAAACACAGATATTAGGTTTCAGCCCGACAGCAACGACATACAGCAGTATACAGTGTATAGACGGTAACTAACTCTAGCAGTGTACCAGTATGTAGTTAATAATAATATTAATAATAATTTGTATTGCACTTTTAATTCACAGGGAATCCCGGGGTGCTACATGGTTAAAAACACATACTGTAACCAATAGGCGGTTAAAAAATAAAAATAGACAGTACCTCTCTGGTTGGTACTATGACCAGCGCTAGTGGCCCGTCCGCTCGCTGGATTTTAGGCTCGACTGCCTGAAGTGACTGCACTATAGGAATACCATAGGCCAGAGTCTTACCTGCACACACACACACACGCACGCACGCACGCACGCACGCACGCACGCACGCGCACGCGCACACAGTTAGTGACTGGAGCCTGATGTTGCTACGCTACATGTGAAACATGAACATCCAGGTTGTTGTTCTCACCAGAACCAGTCTGAGATCTGACAACAGCGTCTCTTCCTGACAGGAGTACTGGGATAGTCTGTTTCTGGACACTACACACACGCACACACACACACACACACACACACACACACACACACACACACACACACACACACACACACACTTATTAGAGGCATTATAAACGGTGGTAGTAGTACATGTGTATTTGCAATAGAAGTATAGCGTCAACAAAATATAGCGACACCCTGCTTGCAGCAGTGTGTAGCAGACTCTGGGCCTTACCCCATATGCCTAAAAGTTTTTGTTTTTTTAACCGCTTTGAAAAACATTAAAAAATATTTCAAATAGACGATCTACAAGCGCACGTGTCGATGTAGATCGGCTATTTTCACTATTGTAAAAACAAATGCCTAAAAGGTTAGGCATAAGGGGTGTACAAAAGGGTCATGCTAGGGAAGTTCCACCAGCACTCCAGCAGCCAACCCTCCCCCTGGCTAATCATGGACAGCTCCACCCACCACACCTGCACTCACTCCCTAATCATAGCCTACTGACTATATAAACTGCCTGAGTTTCTCACTCTGGTGTGGCAGCAGCAGAAGAGCCTGGCCTGGAGGCACAGTCACCAAACCTAATCCCTGTTATGCGTGGATGAAGTGAGTTAGTTTAGAGTTTAATGATTACTTACTTGATTACTATGGTGTTATGGTAATTGAGCTCACTTGTTTGCTGTAGAGAATGCAGCCACCACAATAACCCCTTAAGAATATTACATAGTACATGTTTACTGTTTATTGTCTGCCTTTAAACATGCATTGTTTGTGATGCCAAGTGCATAGTAGTAGGTATTGTAGACTTGAAGTAGGCATTGTAGACTGCTGAAGCTGAATGTATTATATTGTAGACTTCTGAAGCTGAATGTATTATGTATATTAAGACTGTTGTTTATTAATGATGTTGAAATATATTGTTGAATGTATATTTGATTGTATTATATCTCTGTCTTTTATATAGAAATAAAACCATGACAATGGGAATCCTTCTCTCCTCTTCATTCGCTTCCTGACCGAAGCACCCATGGTGAAGCTAACCCACCTAGCCAGCCCTACACCCTAGCTTAACAACCTTCTACTTTACATGGTCCTTCGAACCCGGAAGAAGAGCTTCACCATGGAAGAACTCCTGCACAACTACAATAGAATGCAGGACAACTACAACAGAATGCAGGACAACTACAACAGAATGCAGGATAATAACAGCAGAATGCTTCACATACTCTCCTCGCTCCAGACTAGGCCCACCAAGACCTCACCACCTCTACCATCCAGGCCCACCAAGACCTTGCCTCGCAAGACTCCTACTCCTAGCTCGTCTCCTGTGCCCAGGGCTCCTCCTCCTCCTGCAGTGCTGCCCAGTCCTCCTCCTCCTGCAGTGCTGCCTAGTCCTCCTCCTCCTGCAGCGCTGCCCAGTCCTCCTCCTCCTGCAGTGCTGCCTAGTCCTCCTCCTCCTGCAGCGCCACCCAAGTCTCCTCCTCCTCCTGCAGTGCTGCCTAGTCCTCCTCCTCCTGCAGCGCTGCCCAGTCCTCCTCCTCCTGCAGTGCTGCCTAGTCCTCCTCCTCCTGCAGCGCCACCCAAGTCTCCTCCTCCTCCTGCAGTGCTGCCTAGTCCTCCTCCTCCTGCAGTGCTGCCCAGTCCTCCTCCTCCTGCAGCGCTGCCCAGTCCTCCTCCTCCTGCAGTGCTGCCTAGTCCTCCTCCTCCTGCAGCGCTGCCCAGTCCTCCTCCTCCTGCAGTGCTGCCTAGTCCTCCTCCTCCTGCAGCGCTGCCCAGTCCTCCTCCTCCGCCGGCATCGCCACCCAGGGCTCCTCCTCCTCCTGCAGTGCTACCCAGTCCTCCTCCTCCGCCTGCAGCGCCACCCAGGGCTCCTCCTCCTCCTGCAGCCAGGGCCCCTCCAGCCTCCTTGTCTCCAGCGCCCAGGGCCCCTCCAGCCTCCTTGCCTCCAGCGCCCAGGGCCCCTCCTGCCTCCAGCGCCCAGGTCTCCGCCTCCTCCAGCCAGGGCTCCCGAGTCTCCGCCTCCTCCAGCCAGGGCGCCCGAGTCTCCGCCTCCTCCAGCCAGGGCTCCCGAGTCTCCGCCTCCTCCTCGGGCTCCTGCTCCGCCAGCTCCGCCTCCTGCACCTTGGGCCCCACCGCCAGCTCCTCCCCCCTCACCGCAGTCTCCGCCTCCAGTAGCCAGCCCTCCTCGGTTCCCTCCACCTCCTGAACCTCCACCCAGCACCCAGTTGGTACATGGGGCGGCGAGACCACTCCCCATCCCTAGCATGACCTTTTTAGAGTTAAATACTTGCGTATTTGGGGCGGCTGTACAAAAGGGTCATGCTAGGGAAGTTCCACCAGCACTCCAGCAGCCAACCCTCCCCCTGGCTAATCATGGACAGCTCCACCCACCACACCTGCACTCACTCCCTAATCATAGCCTACTGACTATATAAACTGCCTGAGTTTCTCACTCTGGTGTGGCAGCAGCAGAAGAGCCTGGCCTGGAGGCACAGTCACCAAACCTAATCCCTGTTATGCGTGGATGAAGTGAGTTAGTTTAGAGTTTAATGATTACTTACTTGATTACTATGGTGTTATGGTAATTGAGCTCACTTGTTTGCTGTAGAGAATGCAGCCACCACAATAACCCCTTAAGAATATTACATAGTACATGTTTACTGTTTATTGTCTGCCTTTAAACATGCATTGTTTGTGATGCCAAGTGCATAGTAGTAGGTATTGTAGACTTGAAGTAGGCATTGTAGACTGCTGAAGCTGAATGTATTATATTGTAGACTTCTGAAGCTGAATGTATTATGTATATTAAGACTGTTGTTTATTAATGATGTTGAAATATATTGTTGAATGTATATTTGATTGTATTATATCTCTGTCTTTTATATAGAAATAAAACCATGACAATGGGAATCCTTCTCTCCTCTTCATTCGCTTCCTGACCGAAGCACCCATGGTGAAGCTAACCCACCTAGCCAGCCCTACACCCTAGCTTAACAACCTTCTACTTTACAAGGGGTATTGTATATTGGAGGACAAGATCGTCAAATTCCACAGATGGCTGGATTTAAATGTAATGTGAACATATAGACTCCGCTGCCCTGGAGTCCCTGACAAATAAATGATCATTCGGTGGAAAAGGTCTAAATGTCATGGTCAAAATGACGAAATCTTCTGAGAAATGTGAAGTTGTGGAAAGATGAGGTTTGATGAGTCAGATGGTACCATCATTCCCTGGCCGTCGTGAACGCCCATAAACTAACTAACCTGAACGAAACTAAGCGTTTGACAGCCCTGAAAAAAATTTGAATTCACATACTTGAAATAACTGTGTGTGTGTGTGTGTGTGTGTGTGTGTGTGTGTGTGTGTGTGTGTGTGTGTGTGTGTGTGTGTGTGTGTGTGTGTGTGTGTGTGTGTGTGTGTGTGTGTGTGTGTGTGTGTACCTGGTCATGGTGCTGATATTCAGAACCTTGTTGAGAGTCGCCACCTGACAAACAAACAAACCAACCAATCAGAACACAGGATACTCAGCACATACAAAGTTACAACCACTTCACAGGGGACTCTCCACGAAGAAATCTGATGAAACCATGAGATGGTGACGGAGGTAGCCCAAGGTTTTTATGTTTTCTGAAAATTGTGGGTTTTGGAATACAATGTTTCTAGCGAACAGCAACGATATGAAAATGTTAAAGGTGATACACCATGCATTTAAAAAGTATTTATGTCATATTGTTTATGTCCCAAAAACGTTTTTCAAAAAGTTTGAGGCTAAATTACCACTCCTGAATAGAGAGCCTCTCATTTTTGAATGGCTCTCAGAGCATTTTCAGCTGCAGTACCACCGCCCCCCCCCCCAAAAATCCTTTTGAAAAAAAAAAAAAAAAAAAAAAAAAAAAACATTTTTTGGAAAAAAAAAAAAAAAAAAAAAAACTTTTTTTGAAAAAAAGAAAAAAAAAACTTTTTGAAAAAAATAAATAAAAAAAAAATCTTCAAAAACTGCCGTTTATGACGTCAAAAAAAGGCAGCAAATCTGGACAGCCTGTTTTGAGAACCCGTGGGATGCTTTTAACCTCCACCTTCCCAAAACCAGAGAAAGACACAACGGTCTGAAATGGGACTTATAGGGAAAGTGAATTTTCATGGTGTATCACCTTTAAGTACAACATGTACTAAAGAGGCAGAACAGACAACAGCTCTGTGTGTGTGTGTGTGTGTGTGTGTGTGTGTGTGTGTGTGTGTGTGTGTGTGTGTGTGTGTGTGTGTGTGTGTGTGTGTGTGTGTGTGTGTGTGTGTGTGTACCAGGTGTGGATGGAGGTCGAGGTCTGTGAATGAGTCCGTGGTGAAAACCTTCTCCTTCAACTGGGACACGTTTGCTCTGGCAATTGAGAGAGTGAGAGAGAGAGAGAGTGAGAGAGAGAGAGAGAGATAAAGAGAGAAAGAGAGAAGGGAACTGTGGATTCTCTTTTAAAGTTTAAAGACCTACAGCGTGTTTAAAGTAATCCCCCCCAGCTCTAACATATCGTCGATAATTTACAGCATGTTCATGTCAGAAGAACGTTCACGTTGTTTGTCGTAAAATACACACATAGGTTTTGTAAATGTGAAGCTAAAGATGCGTTCATTGGATTTATTGCATGTATAAAAACACATGGCAACAAGAATGCCAACTGGATTTTAAGACACACTCACCACTCACCAGTCAGAAAGGGGGTGGCAATACTAGGGCTGTCATGATGATTAAATAATTTAAGTTGACAAATTAATTGTCATACAAATAATTGCGATTCAATGTCATTGTGTATTTGGCATTGAATATTGGAACATACGAATAGCCTTTTAGTCTTTGTAATCCAAAATTGCACGGGGTAGATTTGGCAAATAACTTACATAAAAGTAATTACTGACAAAACCCAAGTAAAAATAGCTGATCTACAAGCTTGCAGACATTTTTCATCTTGGAAACGATAATGCAAAATCACTGCGATTAGATCATTATGTATTAAAGGTATATTCAGTGATTGTATTTTATTCAAATAAAAATATAATTGGTACATTTTCCATTCATTCTCCTCACTAGAATGTGTGCTGACCATATAAGGACTTCCACCATGGCCCGTGTTACGAGCATAGCTAGATTCCGTTTTCAGAGGTGGCCAGGCAGTCCTCGACCAATCTGGATAGAGTATGGCCGTAGTTATGTTATGATTTAGTTATGATGGTCAAAATAAAAGTTTTGAGAACCACAGTCGCTCTGAATTAAGAACGTCTGCTAAATGCCTAGATTGTAAACTACTGAACTCATAAAATGCCACAGTCTCGTAGTAAATCAGTATCATACATATCCTGAAGCTGGAGACGTAGGCCTACCGATATTCAGTGATTGGGTCTAATGGGTCTAATTGTCAAAACGAGAACATTATAATGGTGTAAATAATCTATAAAAAACTAAACATTTCCACGCTGTAAGGCCAGTAAGGGACAAGATGACCCCTGGCCACTTTCATTATCACTGAATACACCTTTAACTATGACCGGCCTACAGTAGGAGATACCTGTCTATATGTGGGATGTCAGGGTTGTGTTTGAACAGAGAGGAGGTCTTAACGCCTCCTTTCACTCCGTGTCGCTCCCTCTTCTCTCCGTTCGTCTGGTGTCCCTCTTTCATCCTCCTCTGCTTCTTCTGGCTGGGTGGAGTCAAGACCTGGGAGCAGGAAGAGCACTTTTTATCATTTTACAGTCTATAACAAGGGGGTCCGGGACCCCTAGGGGTCTTGGCTTACGAATGCAACAAAAACAAAAGAATATTATTGAACTCAAGTCTCCATGTGGTGAGTAATTGATAAAATAGTTTTGTACTTTTTCTGGTTTTCATGTGTCTAGGAGGTTGACAGTACTTCATTAGACCCCCTGGTGTGGTGTTGGTGTTATGAGCAGTTATGTATTCCCTTTGTATTTGGGGTTTCTTCCTGGAGGCTGACACCTTGTGGGTCAAATGTGCCGATCCAAAAACACAGAAAAAATTACATCATATAATCATTCCCTCCCTTTTTACCATTCACCCAACACTGTGGGTGTGGCTAACTTCAGCTGGGTCACCACCCACCATGACAACCAGGCATTAATGAACTGGTGGGTGTAGCCACATAAAAACCTAATTTTAACTCTTTCTGCACTTTTTTTGGAAACATTCTTCCTCTAGTAAAATCATAATACCTGATAATCATGTTTTAGGGGGAGAATAAATCATGGCACTTCATCTTTAAAGTTGTGCCATGTAACTTTTTTTATAAAACAAATCTTAAAATTGTCCTAACTGTTAAATCGCTAACGTTTTAGAACACCCACTCCGTGAATTTCAGCCTGTAAAGCCTTCTCTATATATGTAAACTGCGATCCTTGCCGGGGACCGGATCTCGCGCCAAAATTGCGTCATCACACTACCGGCCAATCACAGCGAGGGTTATACAACTGCCGGCCAATCACAGCGCATCTTGAAGTGGGGTCGCTATGGCAGCCATATTTGTTGTCGCCCGTTTGTACCATCCCTTCTCTAGGTAATTTCGCCTACCAGGCAGGGTGAAGGAGTCCGTATCTCTGGAATTACTGAACGCACAGGAACAAGGGACCCCTCAAAAGATAGATCTCAGCGAGGTGGAGGCAGACGCGGGGGTCTGAAGGTACGAAAAACGGCCGAAAGACGCGGACGCGACCGCGGTTTGCTATAGGGCTAATGACCACTAGTTGGGCATCTTACACAGTATAGCTTTAAGCTAATCATTTGGTGACCCCCCCCCCCCCCCCCACACACACACACACACACACACACACACAAAAGACAATATATATATATTTGGGAACCACTGCATTAAGCCCCTATCAGAGTCGGTGAAGAGCTATCCACCGCGGTGTAGTCTTTTTGAGTCATAAAACTACAATGTTACGTCATTACTCGCGGTGAAGAGCTTTCCACCGCGAGTCCCGACACATCTCTCTGTTTTTACTTTCAGACAGATAGGCTCTTCACCCCGTTCACTGATTGGTCGATCTAGACCAGTCAGTCACGGTGAATAGGACTTCACCGTGACTGACTATGATGGCCTCCACTTATTTTCTCACTCTAGGTGGATAGCTTTACACCTAAAATTTGCAGTGAATAGCTCTTCACCCTGGACTCTGATAGAGGCTTAAGATAACAGTATCTGTTAAAGCTGTGAGTATGTGATACAGTGACCTGCTGCTCTGTGGCGTTGTTGTCCTCCTCTCTCCTCCTCTGTTTGGAAGGAGGCGTCCCTGATGATGTCTTCTGTGGAGGCGTTTCATGTTTGGAAGGAGGTGTCCCTGATGATGTCTTCCGTGGAGGCGTTTCATGTTTGGAAGGAGGGGTCTCTGATGATGTCTTCTGTGGAGGCGTTTCATGTTTGGAAGGAGGGGTCTCTGATGATGTCTTCTGTGGAGGCGTTTCATGTTTGGAAGCTGGTCTGTCCGATGATGTCATCTGAGGGGGCTTCTCCTCCTCTCTCCTCTGTTTGGAAGGCGGTCCCTCCGACGGTGAAATGAAAGGAGGCTTTTGCTCCCCTCTCCTCTTTTTGGACGGAGATCTATCTGATATCTTCCTCTTCTCGGCTTTTAGTTTCTTCTGCAAAAACAATGCAACATGATTCTAGATTAGAGATTTTAACCGATATATTGTCTTTATCGGGTGGAAACCTCATACAGTATGTCCAAAACCGATACTTTTCAGGATTCAAATAAAAAGAAATTGCAAAAGTAGCAGATCTACCAGCTCAAAACGCGTCGTGTTTAAGAGATTTCTGCCCGACAGAAACGGTATACTCATACTGTAGATATTATGTTTTAGTGGGTGTATTTCAGGGACAGGTCATGAGCCCAATGTTGAGTATAAAATGGTACCTACCCACTGTCATGAGCCAGGAGTCCAGGACTGGGTATAAAATAGTACCTCCTCACTGTTGTGAGCCCAAGGTTGGGTATATAAAATGGCACCTACCCACTGTCGTGAATGAGGAGCCTTCTTCTTCCGACAGGGGGTGAAGGAGGTGGGAACGGTAATGTTGAGACATAGCTGGCCCTCGGTAGATGACATCACGGCGTCAAACCTTACACCTTCCTGAGAACAAATCATGCATGCAGCGTTCGATTACCGTGACAGGCCCAAGAACACATGGCATCCTTTTCACATTGGCCTATTATAGCGCCACCAGGAGGCCGCAATAACCTACCTGACCTGGCGGAGGGGAACGTTTCGCTGTTACTACGTGTCATCTGTTCGACACCCAACTCTAACCCTTACCTCTGTGGGGTGAGTCGCTAACCCTCCCGACGCTCCTTTGTCGAAATGACGGTCGTTCGAAAGAGCAAGATTTCCCCCTGGCGGAGACCTGTGCTCAGAAGAGCACTGCCTCTAGTTATTATACTGTAACTGTTTATTTTAGACTGAGGATTTACCTATGATCCTAGATTACTATTTTCTATTTGATGTAACACAGTAGTGCTTACTGTTAGTTGCTTAGGATTAAGACAGAGCATCTGCTAAATGAATACATTGTAAGCTTAGTTAAGTAAACAAAACAAATGTACCAAATCTAACCTAACAACAGCAGTACTGTTTGTTATCATCTTCTCGTATCATCTTATGGGGTCCTTGACATGAACATACATGTTTTGAGAAACACTGCACTAAATGACATTATGAGAATATGAGTGGAGGGTTGAGGGTAGCCGCAAATTGCAACACTAGATTTTTTTATAATGGGATGAATCTAGGGTTGCAATACCTCCCATAGGCAGCCGATGCATGAAAACAGTTTTTTGCTAACTGATTGTATTAAACGACTTCAAACTCACCAATATTGTAGCTCTATGGAAAGCTTGGAATTTACTCTTGCTAACTGCAAAGTACAGTAGACATGTTAGGAGCTACTTTCTATCCAAGAAATTTGGTTCAGGTGATAATTTTTTCTAAGTCCTGGAGTTTGGAAGCGCTCGTGGAAAATCCCTCAACGGTCCTGTGACCACCTGGTTCTAAATGTCACATTATGCAGGAGGCAGCGGTACATGGCGTTATAGAAGACGAGCGCTTCCGAAGTTCAGCACTTAGAAAATAAACCATGTCTGCTCGGATTTCTTGACAGAAAATAAATCATAACAATTCTTCGGTGGATTTTTCAGAAACAAACACTTTGCAGTTAGCAAGAGTAAATTCCAAGCTTTCCATAGAGCTACAATATTGGTGAGTTTGAAGTCGTTTAATACAATCAGTTAGCAAAAAACTGTTTTCATGCATCGGCTGCCTATGGGAGGTATTGCAACCCTAGATTCATCCCATTATAAAAAAATCTAGTGTTGCAATTTGCGGCTAGGTTGAGGGCTAACTGTAAACACACTGAGGAGGACGCTTTGAACATTGACATGTCTGTAGGTGGTGTCAGCATAATCTACAGCAGAACGTACAGTCAAGAGCAACACACGCGCGCGCGCGCACACACACACACACACACACACACACACACACACACACACACACACACACACACACACACACACACAGTGCAAGCTACTTATAGCTGTTAATGCTACACACTGATGCTGTATTATGACAACACAACTAAACTACATGAATACAATCAATGTAGTAACAAGAGTTGTTCTGTTACCTAGGCAACGTGGTCTCACAAACACACACGTGTTGTTGACACTTCTTCCAGTTTTAGTAAGTTAACCCTAGAAAAACAGAGGTATTTCATATAAATACATACATACTATGATTGTTTTTCACAATCTAAATGAAGGAGACTGAAGCCAACTTAAATCTGTCACCTGTAGGCTGGAGCTGCTCCACTGCGTTGCGTTCAAACACGTAGTGAAAGCAGTGAAAGTCGCATTAATTTAACACACACATAAACACACGTGGGATACTTCCGTATACGTCATTGAAGCCCCGCCCATAGGCTGTTAAGTATGACATCATTTTGTAGGCAGAGGAGAATTTCTGCCCCCAGTTTCCGTGAATCTTTTTACTATTTTTACTATTTACACATTTTTCTTCTCTTTGTTGTTGAAAGGAAAGTGTTAGAATTATACTTTAGGGAGTGTGCGATTTTTACGCGCGGTTGGTATGGCCCATAATGGGGGGGGGTTATCAAAAAAGATTTTGAGCACTTGGGGGGATCATGATTTTTTTATTTTGGCTTTAGGGGGGGCCATGCAAGTTTAATTTGTCAAATTTTGTAATTCCAAATGTTTAGCTTTGTTGTTTATCTAAACAATATCAAGTTAACAAATGTATTAGGTGTCCCCTACTGACTTGGTACATTCCACTTGCTGCTTCCCCCGCTTCCCCCTCCCACCTCCTGTTCTCAGCTCCGTGTTGCTGCTTCAGTTCGCAACGCGTTGTGTTGCACAGTCAGAATGCACACAGACACACACACGGAGTTTCCTTCCCTCCTAGCAGCAGAACACAGGCTAAACAACTATATTTGTAGCCACAACTCCAAAATGTTTCTTAAGAGAGGAATATAGGCATACTACTTGATGTTTACCCCCCAAAAGAGCATGTAGAAAGGTAATTGCTCTCTCACGGTTCTCTCTCTCTCTCTCTCTCTCTCTCTCTCTCTCTCTCTCTCTCTCTCTCTCTCTCTCTCTCTCTCTCTCTCTCTCTCTCTCGCACACACACACGCGCACGCACACGCTGCGAAGTGAGAAAGCAGTCGGAGCTTTCTTTTCACTGCATTTTCTTCTACTGTTTGTGTGAATATAATTATAAGGCAATGGTTTAATCCAGAGTGATCATCTCGCAGCCACCACATTGAATCATACCAAATCAGTGGTGGGAAAAGTACTAACATTCTTTACTTAAGTGAAAGTATCAATATTGCAACATAGATGTACTCTGTTACAAGTAAAAGTCCAGAATTCAAAATGTACTTGAATAAAAGTATGAAAGTATTGGCATCAAAAAGTACTTAAAGTACCAAAAGTAAAAGTACTAAATGTTTGAAAATAGCCGATCTACAAGCTCACAACGCTATGAACTTGTAGATCGGCTATTTTCAAATAGCCTAGGTATAAAACAGGGAAATAATAGATTAATGTATGTTTTACAATATATATTTACAAAACTGTACTTAAGTACTGTACTTAAGTAAATGTACTTACTTTACACCACTGTACCAAATACAACAAGATCGCAGGACGGAGAGTGAATAGAACGTTCTGGGAACTAGCAGCAACAAGGGAAAGCTGGCAACGCACAGATTTTTGGCTCATAAACGATATAGCAGGAATTATGTTAAACTAGTAGAATAGCAGGTGGCTCTGAAACTAGCCACTGTTTTGGGAGTTTCTGTACCCAGAGAAGGCACAAAATGTACCATCAAGGCTGTAATGGGTCCATTTGGTTACACTGATTTGAAGGCTGTTGGCTGGGAAGGAGGTAGGAGAAACGGCTTTTAGATTTAATATCATGGAAAATTGTTCACAGTTGCTCAATCTTTCTTTTGTTTGGAGTGTTGTTGTAACCCCAAGAGGCCACCAATGGAACCAAATGGACCCTTTCTGTATTAGTTGAGTACAAAGAGACCCAAATTGAAGCACTAAAGCTTTCTTGTGGTCCTTTCAGTTGACCTTATCATTGAACAGTTCTGTTCGGTACCCTCAATCAATCGTCAAATAGGGTGCAATATTAATAGGTCAGCATTCATTTTATTGTCTCCTCCTACTGTTGGTGTGAATATATAAATATATATATATATATATATATAGTTTATTGGGAAGGGGGGTCATGCATTTTCCTCAAGTCACACAGGGGGGACCACAAAAAAATATCTTAAGGCTTTGGGGGGACCAAGCAAAAAAAAAAAAAAGATATCACCTGTCAACCAGCACCCCCTAGTGGGTAAATAACGTACACTCCCTTAGTCGTTATTTTTGTCTCGGATTTGTTGAAAATAGCGAGGGACAGAAAATGCTCTGGGGGCAGATTCTCCTCTGCCTACAAAATGATGTCACGGCTTAAAAGCCCCTAAGAAGGCATTGTTTGGACATGCGCACCTCTCTCTCTCTCCCTCAAACCCTCTCTCGCACTTTATTTACAGAATATAAAAGATACACCTAAAAAAGTACCACATCAACATTTCCATAACTTGTTAACCGAAAATATTACTCCGTAACGTTTCATTCGGTTCTATGGTGTAATGGTTAGCACTTTGGACTTTGAATCCAGCGATCCGAGTTCAAGTCTCGGTAGAACCTTATTTTGGATTTGTTTCTCTGACAAAAGCTTAGATGGACCAGAGCTAACAAAAGCCATACGTATGAGGATCTGTGGAAGATTCCGTCGATTGCGTTCAATACATTTAGTTAAGTGACAGTGACCATCATGGTTCTAAAAATCTCCAACCTGCTGCTAAACAGGTTGCCACAATGTTACTGAAATCAGATTAAGGAAAGTAGTTATTTTCTGTGTTGATTTCTTGTTTTTATAAACACAAAAGATGCAACCAATCTGCGCATGATATGATAATAAGATCTCGGTGATATAGAATTTTCGCAAAGTAAGGTCCTACCGAGATTTGAACTCGGATCGCAGGATTCAGAGTCCTGAGTGCTAACCATTACACCATAGAACCTACTGTCCTCTATAGTCATTCAATTGCTATTATAGATCTTGTCCCTCTTGTGGCCATGTGACATCACTTCTGACATGATGTAGGTATAGAGGAACCACTCTTAACAGCTTGGTTTTGCTTCTCTCTGACATCACGCTCTGGCTTAGCCTGATTTCAGACTCAGTGCTATTCCGCTCAGAGAGTGGGCGGGTCTATGGGCTGGAGCCAGGCAAGCAGCAAGCTCTGGCTTTATGTCCCTTTTAAGCCCATATATTTTATGCCCATGGTCGACAATGTGATGTCAGAACATGCCCATATATGGGCATTCCCAGACCACACTTGCAAATTCATTACGTCCTTGTCCGTTCTATGCCCATATATGGAGATCCCTGTCCCGATGCCATCAATATTAAGGGCATATCTGGGAATGGGAGAGTGTTTTCTGCTGGTGTTTCAGTCCGAGTGTATCAAAGGGTGCGTTTGGAAATGCGCACCGAGTGTGTGCTCAGTGTAGTGAGTGCCTAAACCCAACCCTAATCCTAACCCTAACCTCAGTAAAACTATGCCTAAACCCAACCCTAACCCTAACCCTAACCTCAGTAAAACTAAGCCTAAAAGTTAAAACTAACCCTAACCAGACCCAGTGCGCATTTCCGAATGCACCCTTTGATACACTCGGACTGAAACACCAGCAGAAAACACTTTCCCATCTGGGAATGCCCATATTTGGTAATGCCCATATATGGGCATGTTCTGCCAATCTCAACAGGCACTGTTGAGATTGGGTAACTGGTCCGATATACATCACTGGCCAGATAGCCCAGTGATGCGACCTCGCCCTGAGGCGTCTTACTACTAGTATTCTGAGTTCTAATGAGCAAGCTCAGTGTGTATTCTTATTCATCCAATAAAGACCTACAATACTATACAAGACATCATCAATAATAGGAGCAGTAAAAGTATATTTACAGAAAAACTGTGGCAGTGAATGTCTTTAAGCAAGTTAACAGTGGATCACTGTAGAGCTGCACAGGGGTTTAAGTGCACCTGTGTTTAAAAGTAAATGAGATTAGCACCATGCAGATCAGATGGTTGTCTTGGTAGATCAAGGTTGATGTAGGCCTAGTGATGACCACAGCCCTCCTATCTATCAAACAGTCGACGTGTCGTGCTCATCTCTCTTCCAGTCATTCTGGTGATTATCATGGGTGGCTGACAGCCTTCAGTCAGAGGAAGACATTATTAAAGCTAATAATAAGCACTAACGAACACCATGCAGCCGGGAGGTTTGATGACAGTAGATGATACACTTCTATTTCTGTTTTCACTTCAAACTGCTTTATTCATAGTCAGTCAGTTATTTAAGTCAGTCAGTCAGTCAGCCAGTCAGCCAGACAGACAGACACGCAGACACACACACACACACACAGACAGTCTGAGTCTGTGAGGGCCTCAGTGATGATTTTACCAAATGATGGTAATTAATAGTTGAGTGTTTTAATCCTTTGGGGGGGGGGGGGGGGGGGGGGATGAGGCTGTCAATGATGTTGTTTGACTGACAACTTTATATCCTTTCTTCCTGTCAAGATGGGAAGTTGAGCAGGAAGTATAAATGAGTTGTGACAGGAGCTGATGGGATGACAGACAGCCAGCCTCTGTCTTCTCATCCTGTGTCTCTACCTTCTTCCCTTCTTCACTCCCTCCAGGGGCGTCACAAGGGGGGGGGGGGGGGGGGGGGACTGAGTTACTAGGGCCCAAGGTGAGGGGCCTTAATTATTTTGGTGCTTTAACTATTGAAATATACAAGCTCACAGCGCGGCAGATGGTTGTCTTGGTAGAGTGCCGAGCTCCCAACTTAAGCAAAAACAAATTTCACCCACTGTTTTACACCTGTAAACCTGAGATGTGACAATAAAGTTGATTTCTGATATAATACCAGAACATTCTGTGAAAATAGCAGAGCATTTGGGGAAAAGTAACAAAATCTGTACAAACTCTTTGCAAACAAAAAAAAACAAAAATCAATACTTTACTATGTGAAATAGACAGCTTTATTTATTTACTTATGTATTTATTTCACTCATTGAACATTGATAGTAGAAGTGGTCGTCTGTTCTTTAGCTCCTCTGCACTCCAGTGGAGGAGGTTCTTCTGTCCAACAGTTTGCTCTCTAGACTCTCAAACACAGTGTGTGGCTCCTGGTCAGCATTCACCGGCACTGCATCTACAAACAGAGACTACACATAAACACAAATACACACACACATACATACAAATTAATTCTGCAGTCATCTGTTATTGTGTTATACTGGACAGACTTGTACATACGATACACAGTAACACACACATATACACATAGCGCCCCTCCAAAAATGGTCGAAATGGCCTTGCAGGCCTGCAATGCTGTTATTTTGGTGTTCACCTTTGTTGCTTGGTTCATTGAATGATTGCACTCTCCACAGTAATAAGGAAAAGAAAAAATCACACCCGTGTGAACTGAGCGGTGGTTTACCCACCTCATATGTGTACCGATTTTTGTGACATTTGAAGAAAATATGTAGGAAAAGGAGCAAAAAGTGTGTTTTGGAGAAAATTCAAGATGGCGGAAAATCTATCCTGGCGCAAATGGGCGTGGCCTATAGATGCGTCTTGACCCAAGGAATCCAGCGAAAAAAGAATTTTAATTTTCCGATCTACGGTTCAAGAGTTACGGGGCAGAACGCAAAGTGGGCCGTTATAGCGCCACCATGAGGCCGAGTGATGTAATTATTTGTGGATTAATTCTTAAAATCATTATGAATCTCCTCTCCGAGGTTTGAAACTGTAGCTCCTATGGTTTACGAGAGAAAAATACTTGAAAGTGATTTCTTGCATTGTCCCATTATAAGTCAATGGGGACAATTAAGCGTCGTTTTTTGCCGATTACGTCGGCATGGTAAGGCGGATCGGAACGAAAGGTAATAGCACACCATTCCCGGCCGAGCCGCACATTTTGATGTATATATTGCGCGAGTGGCGTAAATGGTGCGGCACTAGTTACGCGCCGAAGTTTAGGCTACATACAGACACGGACGGACGGACGGAGACCCGCACACACGGCCACGTATAGGAGCGTTGTGACCACCGCTCAAAAAACAACACATATTGGCCATTTTTTACACTTTGTTAATTTTAAGCTCAGTGTCAGGGAAGCCCAAGACGAGAGTAAATGCCAGCAGGACAGTATTGCAAGCCATTTTGGCAACATTTTGGTTGGCGCTACCCACACGTTTGGCTGCGTAATGCCCAATGCTTACAACCTGTACCTTGTTGTAAAGGTGACGAATCAACGATGAAAATGATATAAAACACAATACAAATTGGTATTATTAAAGGGGAGATATAATGGACCGAAGTCACGTTTTCCTTCTTTTTGAGTTTATATTTCTATTATACTGCCATACATACAAAGCAAATGTTGGTGTGCTTATTTGTTACATTTGGTGTCTAGTACTGTCTACTGTATATTTCAAGGAAAGGCATTCATTGTTGTCTGAGCATTTAATCAACAGTCGCAGTCCTATGGGAAGTTTCTGCTCCACCATATTTGTCTCACCACTAAAATCCACTAAACATCACAAGCAAGGTACTATATAATTTCTTTCATCAGAAACCACAAAAAAGAAGGAGAAAAGGCTGACAACTAACGTTTCTGACAGCAAGCAATACCACGCTCCCCCATGCAAACTGTAATTTGCACAATTTGTGTAAGAACTTGTATACAGTAGTCCCACTATTTCCCAACTGTGTCACCAGGTCTGGTCCTGTGTAGTTTTAGTTTTTGCCACTAGATGCCCTTTTCCCCTATCCTTCGGTCTCAAACATTTTCATGTCAAGGACCTTCAAATGAATATCGTTGCTGACGGGCAGAAACCTCATATCTCCATATTTTAACTTTTTGTATTTTTTCCGCCCTACTTGATCATACTAAGGCTCACACAAAATCATCAAGAGTATCAGATCTGCTACTTTTGAATTTTAATCCTGAAAAGTAACAGTTTTGGAGGTTTTCTACTTACGATAAGTATTTGGACGCATTTCAGAAGATTTTGTGCTAGTGTGGCCCCCATAAGAGATTTGTCAACTCATATTTCAAAAATGTTTGGTAATAAAAGATCAAGAAGCTCACAACGATTGTGTCCATTAAATTCTATTTTATAATTTTCTTTATGAATAAACGGTATGGGAATTTGATGAACATAAGCCTGCCCTCAGCGGGATAAGCTTGGTCAATGACACACGCACACATGTGTGTGTCTGTGTATGTTACCTTCAGTGGAGCAGTGTTAGTCCAGTAGTCTGTCAGTCTGCCTTTGACCACTTCACGTGTGTCTTTAGGGCTGGTCTGGAGTCTGTTCTGAACCTCTGGAGGAGCTGGGCGATACACAGAGTGGTACCTGACCAACACAAGGAAGGTTTTTTGTTATCAATTGTTTTTTTATTTTGTTCAAAACATGAATGAAACATGTACACAAATACAATATGAATAAAATAAGAAAAAATAAAAACACTAGATGAAATAATGAACATAGAGGACTAGTTTAGTTTAGATTAGATTTGTTTATTCGAGTTTGTTCTAATACAGTTTTGATTTAGTGTTGTCTAGTTTAGATATGTTTATATTAGTTTACTTTCAGCTTAGTTTGGTTTAAGAAAGTGAAATTGGCAGCTAGACAGTGTAGGGGAGACACAGGAGGGGTTACTTTAATGGGATGTGATAGACAGACAGACAGACAGACAGACAGACAGACAGACAGACAGACAGACAGACAGACAGACAGACAGACAGACAGACAGACAGACAGACAGACCTCTCTCCACTGACTGGGTCCGTCGTTCTCAGGGTCAGCCTCTCCATGGCAACATCGTCTGTCATCTCAAGAAAGAAAACTCTACAGAGGATAGAACACATTTACAACACTGTATGTCACAATATATTCACAAGGTCTCGTCCTGTCCATGCCAGTCTTTTTAAACCTGTGATCATGATGAATGCTGAATACACAACACCACTAGAAAGGTGCAATTCTGGCAAATTGCAGGTGTGGTTGCACTGACGTGAGTCACGAGGAATCCACAGGGAACTGAATTATGTCTTACCATTTATTTATTTTTTTCTTCTTCTTTTCATTCTTCTCTGTAACTTTAAAAACTTAAACTGCTGTGCTTCCCCCTTAGGATAAAAATCTATCTGTATTGTGATGGCATGTGAAGCATGACAACAGTGACAACATTGTGTGAAGCACGACCAAATGCTTCACCTTTCTTTTGTGCAAAGGGTAACAAAAAGCAGGTACACTTTGTTGGCAAAAGATTCTCGGACCGAGAACAATAGTGTGTTGCCTATAGCAACTACACTAATAAACAAAACAATACCATGGTCTTTAAGCAAGTACTGGACTGAAAGGGTCGCTATTACTTCTTCTACTGTAGTAGTAGTAGTAGTAAGTGTACCTGCTGGGTATATAGTTGCTCTGGTTAAGTTTCTCAGCCTGTTGTTGATCTCTAGGGAAGCCGTGGAGAACCCAGCCTCTGGAGCAACAGTCCAGTCTGCTCAGACGCTCTGTCAGGATCTGCAAGACCAGGCTGTCTGGAACTACAGCATTATTTATCAATCAATCATTACCACTCATCAATAACACCCCTGTCAGGGTCTGAGGCACCGTGATGATCACAATCATACTGTAGCATGTTTCAGGTCAAGTCAATTCTACCTAAAAACTATCATTGCTGTCGGGCAGAAACCTCCTATTTTTGAGCGGTGGTCACAACGCTCCTATACGTGGCCGTGTGTGTGGGTCTGTCTGTCTGTCTGTCTGTCTGTATGCGTGTCTGTCTGTATGTAGCCTGTATGTAGTACCTTTTGTGACCACACATGTTAAGGGAGGGGCGCTGTTGTTCAGGCCAGGCCAGGCCAGACACCCACCCACCCACACACACACACACACACACACACACACACACACACACACACACACACACACACACAATATATATATATTTGTTTTGCTGTTGCGCAGCCTCCACGACCACCGCTCAGTTCACACGGGTGTGATTTTTTATTTATGTTTTGGTAAATTAACGTTCTACTTACTTGATCATACTACAGCATCACACAAAAGCATAAAAAAAGTAGTAGATCTAAAAGCTCGAAATGCGGCATGAAGCTTGTAGATCTGCTACTTTTGAATTTGAATCATAAAAAGTAACTGTTTTGGACAGTTGTTCATGTGTTCATTTGTATTATTTATGGTGTTGATTGTAATGATGTACTACCGTATGCTCTGTTTTGTATGTTACTTGCTTTTTACGTTGGGGACAGAGGATGATAATTAGCATCTCTTGCTAAATCCTATATCTTTACAGTGCATTTTATGTTGTATATTAAATACATATTGTCCCTCTCAAATAAAACAATTAAATAAAATGTACATACTGTATACAATTAATACGTTTTACAGTAAGTACCACATTCAGTTAATAGTGTTATGTATGAATGGGAATAGTCTTCTTACGTAAATATACAAATAATAGTATAATTTATTGTACATATAGATAGTTGTGCTACTGTATAGTAATATGTTCAAATGATTGATGGTGTTATGATTGATTTATCTGAACGTTACGTTATAAAAGGAAAATACAAGTAAGCTGAAATAACATGTCAAGGATAAGAAAACACAATAAAGTCAAAGACTTATTTCCATACGTACACGTACATACCGGTACAGCTAATAGTGTTATATATATACCGGTCAAATATACTGTACATAATTCTTTCTAATAAGCAGTCATGCAAACTGCTGTATTTTAAGGGTAGTTTTCATGTGTTTTTGTGTTACATTTTGATCTGCTGTCTTGTGTTCCATTTCATCAGGATTCTATTCATGTTGACTGTGACCAACCAACCAACAGTACCCTCTGGGAGCCATTAAAGCTCCGTCTATCTTATCTCACACAGTTCAACGGCGAGTTCATACAGTGTGTGTGTGTGTGTGTGTGTGTGTGTGTGTGTGTGTGTGTGTGTGTGTGTGTGTGTGTGTGTGTGTGTGTGTGTGTGTGTGTGTGTGTGCGCGCTGTGAGGTATATATGGTTTGTGAACAGAATGATTATACAGCCTTTGAAGTTCAATCAGACTGTTAATATCAGCCTGTTAGGACGCACATAAACGTGTGTGTGTGTGTGTGTGTGTGTGTGTGTGTGTGTGTGTGTGTGTGTGTGTGTGTGTGTGTGTGTGTGTGTGTGTGTGTGTGTGTGTGTGTGTGTGTGCGTGCGTGTGTGCGTGCGTGCGTGCGTGCGTGTGTGAGAGTGAGAGAGAGATAGTGTGTGGAGGTTCTTGTTAGCCATCCAGACTTCACTGTTAAAATCAACATTGTCCCTGTTTAACACAAAGACTGTGATCACACACACACACACACACACACACACACACACACACACACACACACACACACACACACACACACACACACACACACACACACACACACACACACACACACACACACACACACACACACACACACACATCGTTGCTTTGATGATGAAGAGGCTGTCAAACACTCTCCAGAGTGAAGCTGTCACCATGACGACAGGGAGATAGAGAGAAAAAACACAAAGTGATAATAAAGAGATGGATGGATGGATGGATGGATGGATGGATGGATGGATGGATGCATGGATGGATGGATGGATGGATGGATGGAAGGATGGATGGATGGATGGATGGATGGATGGATGGATGGATGGATGGATGGATGGATGGATGCAGGGGCAGGAGCCAGGAGGGGACATTAATGTATTTTATCTTTCTAATCAAATTTGGCTCATTGCTGAGACAATGCTCTGGCAATTTAAAGGCCCGCTGACACGCCCCGAAATTATAATAGTATATGATACAGTAGGTGACGTGGTCTCTCTGAAAACGGTCTGAAACAGTCTGAAACTCATGTCACAGTGTAATCTGCCCCTCGCTCCCCAACAACAGCTGACCAGTACAGTAAGTAGTCTAAGTACAGTCAATTAATGTGATTGGCTTATAATTGCGCGTTCCCACAATGACATCATAAAAATATTAACTCATATTTTAAGATGACTTTTTAAAGTGACAGTACCCCTTTAAATATTGTACACCTAACGTGCCACTGTGCGTAGAATTTACTGTGTGCTCGCAGCACGTTTGGAAAGATCCAATATATATCAATGATATCGCCTACACCAGGCTCACGGATAGCGCAAGCTGTAAAATATACGCATGCTGTAAAAATAGGATTGGTTCTATTTTGTACACTCCTCAGGTCTCCCTCACAAATACTCCCTCCTTGGTGTAGCCAGGGGCCTTTCGCATTTACATTTTAGTCCGGCCGTAATGTATGTTCATAGGTTCGGGATTTGTAGTGCGCCCCCCATTCAGTTATTACACTGGCCCTGGGTAAAATGTCTGTGTGCCTGCGTGCGAGCGAGTGTGTGAGGGTGTGTTACCTCTTTGTTCAGTCTCTATGTAAGGTTTGACCAGTCCTCCCAGCCTGGAATCATCTGCTGCTGCTGACTTTAACAACTGCCCACAACACACTAAAACACAACATAGATAACCATTTAAAAAACACAATATGTATGACGTGCAATTCATCTAAAAGTTACCAGCATAGCACATACAGTATACTGTAGGTAAAGAGCCATGGTGCAATCCTTAAAAGGTTACGAGCAGAGTTTAGTAAAGTGCCGTTGTGCACTTTTTCAAAAGTGCAATTACATCATGGCCAGTCAAGGGGGCACATAACACGAGTGTTGTAGAAACCCTTTTTGTCGCCACTCGCCACGGCTTCCTCTGGCCTTGGCAGCTATGCAAGCAGGTGTGTAACTGATGACAATCTGATCAACTGGAGGCAAGTCTACACCCACACACAACTAGGGATGGGACGATATGAACATTTCATGTCACGATTATTGTGACCAAAGAAATTGTGATTTACGATATTATCACGATAATCAATATATCCCCAACATCCATTATCCTGGGGAGGAACATTTGCCAAACAATAGCAGATCTTCAAGCTTGTAGATTGGCTATTTTTTGGCAAAGAGATTTGATAGAGAGTGAAAAAAAAGACTGTATCAACTATCAAGTACGTTATTTCCAGGTCTGTTTTACCAATTATCGAGGGTTTATATGCAGCTCAGCAAATAAATGGTTAATTGATCCCAGTGCATGACGGAGGATAATTTCACGATAAACTTAAATCTCCACAATATGATAATTGTGAGTGTTTTTTATCATGATAAATGATAATAACGATTATCATCCTATCCCTACACAAAACACAGACCGAGATACCAAGTAAAACTGCATTTGTACTTTTTATCCTACTATTCTTTAGCTTGAAGCGAGCCCACATTTGTTTCTTTAGGAACAATATTTTCGGGTTTACATTTGTATCTCTGCACCAATGATAAGGAGGGCTCAGACAGTTAAATAAAGGTTACTTAAAGGAGGACTTCACCACTTTTCAACCTGTCTTCATATAATTGGTCCTCACTAATGTTCATGATAAAATAGCACAATTTTTAAACAATATTTTTGAAAAAGATATTTAGATTTTTATTATCGTGAGAACAATGGCTTCCACTTAAACATTGCAACTTTTCAAGAATAGAAAGCCTGCAGTTTCTATTAGCTTGGATTCCCCATTGATGATGTCACTGGTGGATGGATTTGACCCGCCCACAGCTCTCCTATGAGACCCAGACTGAGTAGGAAAAAACATGTGCTATTTTATCATGAACATTAGTGAGGACCTATTATATGAAGACAGGTTGAAAAGTGGTGAAGTCCTCCTTTAAGTGTGTACTAACCGTTGACCATGTTGTATTTGTCAGAGAGCAGCGTTGCCTGATGACTCTTGCCAGAGCCAGGCGGTCCCAACAGGAGGATTCTGGGAGTGATGGGCGCCGCAGAGCGACCAGGAGTCAGCACCAAGTTCAGCACTGCCAACACATCATATAATGATATATATTTTTTTATTATTTATTTATTTTTTGCATCTTGGTTACTGATTTTCACCGATTTTCTGCTGCGGAATACGTTTTTAACGCTATTCTAGTATGTGGTGACTAGATGTGTGAGCCTCTCGACATTTAGGATGGGAAAAATATATTATAAATTAATTGACCACTATTTCAAATTGGGGGATACATTTTTTTCTTTTTTTTACTTAAAATGCATATCGGTTCATAATATCGGTAATCGGCTTCTTTGATCACGACTTATCGATATCGAAATCGAACACGAAAATCCCATATCGGTCGACCCCTAGCATAAACGTAAGGTCTGCGCGGCACACAGAAAGATGCGCAAGAGCATCAAACCACTCCATTCCCATTGAAATGCATTGGTAACAATCCACCCTCATGGGTAGAATAAAAGTGCAGTGTGACTGTGCCCTTACACAAGTTATCATACAGTATGTGTCAAATGTATTTGAAAGATCTTTTGAAAATAGACCAAGTTTAAATAGGGCTGAAGTGGTTAATGTAAGTTTTGTAATAATAATCAGCATCTACAAAGTACAGTATCTAGTAAGTAAAGTTTTCAAATAATTGTAGTTGAGTACCAGTAAGACTCCCTAATCGGGAGATAAGCGACCGTAGGTCGCTTATCTCCACAAATAGGGCAAAAATGGGTTTTTCCAAAATCTTCCTGATCCATGTTGATGACATGAGTGTAGACATGCTGTGTAGTGATTTTTGTGATTTTAGGGCAAAATCTGTAGGAGCAGTGTCCAAAAATGTGTTTTTAAAAATCGGCCTGAAGGTGGCGCTATATGGGACAGATTCATGTTGATGGGATGAGTGTAGACATACTTTGTAGCGATTTGCGTGATTTTAGGGCAAAAACTGTAGGAGCAGTGTCCAAAAATGTGTTTTAAAAATCGGCCTGAAGGTGGCGCTAGAAGAGGGCCATGTGAGAAATGAGGGGTGGGGTCTCCGCGTTGCCTTGGCGGACGAATAGGTACCGGCCCCGGCTCTCCCGGACGCTCCTAGCCCGAGTTACAGCATTTTATGTGAGCTGCAGTGGAGGGGGTCCTCCACTGGGGGCGCCACCACTTTTGCATCCGTTGTGGAGCACCAGGAGTGGGTGGTCCCCAGGAATTCCCCGTGAGCAGCCCCGTTGGGGTGGTCATTTGGTCATTTTTGCACATTTGGTCATTTTTTACACCTGGGGGTCCCCCAGGGACCTGGGGGTCCCTGAAGCTCCGGGGGTCCTTGGAGGTTGTAGTTTGGCAGGTAAGGAGTGTGTGTGCAAAATTTGGCATGGATGGGGGCAACGGTTGTGGAGATAAGAGCAGGGCAAAAGTGTGACGTGTGACGTGTGACGGACGGACGGAGAGACAGACAGACAGACAGACAGACAGACAGCCGGTGGAGGTTTTGGTAGTAAATGCGACCTACGGTCGCAAAAAGTACAATATGTTTCTCTGAAATGTAGTGTTGTAGATCGAAGTAAAAGTATAGAAAATTGGAAATACTCCAGTAAAATAAAAGTACCTAAAACTTTTATTTAACTACAGTACTTCAGTAAATGTACTTAGTTGCTTTACACCGTCGCACATTACAGTGTTTTACAATTGCTTACTTGCAGGGGCGTCACACCAAATTCTGGGCCCTGGGTACAAGGATTCACTGCGGGCCCCCCATGAATGTTAACTATTGAAAAATAGCAGATATACAAGCTCACAGCGCGGCACCGAGTGCCGCGCTGCGAGCTTGTAGATCTGCTATTTTTTTAATTTTTTGAAAATGTGTGCAAGAAACCCATGTCAGTGGTGCTCAAACCGTTTCATGTGAAGGACCCCCAAAATGATATGGATTTGGCCACGGACCCCCATCTCAAAATATTTAGTTCCAGGGACCCCCCCGGAAGCAAAATTTTAGTTACATATGTTCGCTTAAAAAATACATATTCAAAGATTTGCACACATTTTCACGACTTTTCAAAAATAGCAGATCTACAAGCTCGCAGCGCGGCGCCGCGCTGTGAGCTTGTAGATCTGCTATTTTTCAATAGCTACAGTTACTAGGGCCCCTCCACCTTGGGCCCTGGTAACTCAGTCCAACTTTCCTACCCCTTGTGACGCCCCTGCTTAGTTACTTGCATGACTCAAGAGTGCACCAATTCTCTTCTTCACCTAATCAGCTCAACAACAGTCTATGTGGATCAAACTGTGAATGATTTGTCGTTGCTTTGACACAAAACACATTCTAATGAAGATGAAAATTCACAAATTGTTTTCTGGCTCAAACTCCACCACCCGCAAAACAGTTAAACTGAAGTTCAAAGCCTTTCAACTGGACAGCAATTTTGCCGCATCACAAATACCATAATGAAATATTCAAACAAAAACAAAGTAGATATTATTGTTATGGAGACCAAACTGTTGTTTGAAGTTTTGTAAATGAGACCAACCACAGTTGGAGACCTAGAGTACAGTTACTACAGTATCCCTGGTGATTTCCATTTTATTAACATCTAAGGGCTTTTGATCATACGTTTACTTTAGACAATCCTTCAACAGGAACAGACGTCTGCCTAGGGCTGTCACGATAACATATCTAAGTTGACGAGTAATAGTCACACAATTGTAACGTAATTAACGATTTAACTTTGTTTTTGACATTGAACATTCATATGAATACAATTTGAAAAAATTGCACATTCAGGGCAGATAATGACAAATAACTTAAATATACAAATACATTTATGACAAATGTATTCATTTTCGAAGAAAATAAAAAAAGTAATGGAAACAGCAGATCTACCAGCTTACAACATGATGCATTTTAAGCTTGTAGTTCTGCTTTTGCTGCTATTTTTGGACAAATTTTGAAAATGTACAAAATATTTTCAACATGGAAAAGATTATGTAAAAACTAGAAATACTGTTCCTTCGAAACAGTGTGGGCTCGATTCCAACCCAACAAATAGGATACTTTAAGGTACTGTAAGGTACAGTACCCTACAGTATTGTACTGTACCTTACTATACTGTACTGCACCTTACTGTACTGTACTGTACTGTACTGTACTGTACTGTACTGTACTGTACTGTAACTTACTGTACTTTACTGTACTCTACTGTACTTTACCTTACTGTACTTTACTGTACTCTACTGTAACTTACTGTACTTTACTGTACTCTACTGTACCTTACTGTACTGTACTTTACTGTACTCTACTGTACCTTACTGTACTGTACCTTACTGTACTGTACTTAACTGTACTCTACTGTACCTTACTGTACTATACTGTACTGTACTCTACTATGCCGTACTGTAACTTACTGTACTGTACTCTACTGTACCTTACTATACTGTACTTTACTGTACTCTACTGTACCTTACTGTACTCTACTGTACTTTACTGTACTCTACTGTACCTTACTGTACTGTA
>NC_137832.1:61267784-61282784 GCF_963921795.1 Nannobrachium achirus | reverse complement strand
GCCAATGCACAAGCTTGTAGATCATCTATTTTGGCTATTTTGTACAGGGTGGCTCGTCAAGATGCTAGAGGGTCTGTGTGAGAATATACACTATGTGTCTGGAGTTCATCTTACAAACAAACCAGCGGCAAACTCTGTTTACAGAGAGCCAATAGGCCACAGAAATACCTCCAAAATAGTTTCACATATATGTTTTAGATTTTTGGAATATTCAACTTTAATTTTATAATGGAAGTAATGGGGTTGTGATCCTGAGACCTTGCACAGATTTGCAGTCAAGCATCATAGATTTATTTTATAGACGACAGTTTGGTCGCATGAAGTTCCAGATCCACATTGGATGCCGTTCCCATGTGGATCCTGAGACCATTAAATTATTTTTACAAGGAGATTAAAAGACAAAGCAGAATTGAAGAATGTAAAAGAAGATATAATACATGTAAATTGCATTGTTCTTTAATTTGGTTCAAGCAACTCATGAGAAGTTATGTTATGACATACGTTATAGGTCTTGGCACGCACGCACGCACGCACGCACGCACGCACGCACGCACGCACGCACGCACGCACGCACGCACGCACGCACGCACGCACACACACACACACACACACACACACACACACACACACACACACACACACACACACACACACACACACACACACACACACACACACACACACACACACACACACACGCACACACACACACACCTCGTTATATGGCTCTGATTGAGTCCTGATTGAAATTCTAATACGGATCTCTCTCTTGGCATTGACCCCTAGGGTCTCACTGTTGTCTTCTAATCCTGTTGCCCCCAACTCACACACATGCACACACACACACACACCCACCCACATGCACACTCACTCATTCACACACTCTCTCTCTCTCACACACACACACACACACACACACACACACACACACACACACACACACACACACACACACACGCAATGGAGGGGGATCAGCACAGAGAAGAGGAGACTGTTACAATAATTAATCAGATAGATAGTTGTAGCCAGGGGGGCTTAGCTGTCAATCACGCTTGTGTGTGAATGCACGTGTGTGTGTGTGCACGCACACACACAAGCAGTATAGTGGTCATGCTGAGTGCTATATGACCGAGGCCCTGGCGTTTAGCCTGCAGCTACAAACACACATTAACAGATGAAAGGAGCTGGTTAATCACAACCGAGCTCTGAGCTAACAACACACGGGAGCTAAACGCTAAATGCTAAAAAGCAGCAGACATTTGTCCAGTTTAGGGAGAGAAGTGAAGCTAAAAGCAAATGTTTTGTTTTATTCTACTCCAAATTCATACTCTAAGCCAGGGGTCTTCAACAGGGGGTCCAGGACACCTAGGGGGTCCTCAGAATTACTACAGGGGTCCTCCAAATCTTTGTGTGGTAGAAACTTTTTTTCGTCTTTTTTATATTAACCACTTGAACCCTAGCACCCATATTCTGAGAATCAAAAATAGCAGATCTACAAGCTCACAACGCGGGCGCTGTGAGCATGTAGGTCGGCTATTTTCGGCAAAGAGGTTTGGTGTAGAGGGGAAAAAGAGCAGACTAAGTACAGACTGAAAGGTCAAGCTTATTAAGTATTGACAGTTCAAGTGGTTAAATATCTGAAAACACACATTGACATGAATACAATATACACTGATGATTGGGCTGTCAAACGATGAATGAAACAATATGGAATCTATGAAACGGTTGTGGGGGTCCCTGCTTCATCTTTCTCTCAACTAAGGGGTCCTTGGCCTGAAAACGTTGAAGACCCCTGCTAAAGCTCTAATCCACAGGGTACAACTATACGTATAAAGTAGAAACCAGTGAAACAAAGCTATACAACTACAGTAAGAAGCAGTAAACATAAGGTACAACTGCACTGCAGAAGTAAAACCACGAAAAATATAGTCAAAATAGTTGACCCCCAAACTGAACTATATACAGCCGCGGACCCCCATCTGAAAATGAATGGTTCCAGGCAGGGACCCACAGAAGAGAAGATTTCTTTCCCTAATTTTTGAAAAATAGCAGTTGTACAAGCTCTCAGTGTGATGGTACAAAGTAACGTGTTGTGAGCTTGTATATCCATGCTATTGTCTTCAACTACAGTAGAAACGGGTAATACTACGGTACAACTAGCCTACAGAAGAAATGATTAAAACTAAGGCTACAGCTTGCAGTAACCAGTAAAACTACTGTCAAATTAAGATGCAACTACCGACAGAAATAGACAGGTAGATGATTAAAGACAGACAGACAGACAGACAGACAAACAGAGATAAAATGACAGGTATATAAATAGAGACAGAGAGATAAATAGAGACAGATGAATAGACAGGTACTGTATGTAAATAGGGACAGACAGAGAAGTACATTTATAAATACAGAGCCATTAACATTAACACTTAATCTAATGAATTAATCAATTATACAAAATAATCTTTTTTTTTTATCAAACAATAGATTAATAATCAATCCCTGTTTTGGATATATCATTATAGGCAAAAGGTTTAAAAAAAAAATATATATATATTAAAAATAGTCAATGTACAAGCTCACGACATGGCACAATGCTTTGTGAGCTTGTAGATCAGCTATTTCCCCTGCAAGTTGCATGACCACTGTGTGACAAAGTATAAAACACCGCTTACATTAAGTGGTTGATCGATTCACAAATCACGAAAACGCAGCGCCTCGCGTTTCAAGCTTGTAGATCTGCTATTATTATTATGCTTTTGTGTGACGCTGTAGGATGATGCAGTAGTAGGGCATTCATTTACAACAACAACAAAAGTTAGAATATGGAGATAAGAGGTTTATTAAAACAGTGATATATAAAAGAAAAGGTTTTTGGAATTGGTTTTTGGAATAATCAAAAAAGTAATCAACAGAATAATTGCTAGGAAAATAATGGTTATTTGCAGCCCAGTTTATATATATTTTTATTTTTATTTTAGATATTTATGGGTGCCTTTCTGTCTGTATTTAATAGTCGAAAGTGGAGGTGGACAGGAAAAGGGGAGAGAGAGACGGGGAGAGGAGAGACACGCAGCAAAGATCACTTGGAATGGGACTCGAAGCAGGTTACAGAAGAGCCTGACATTATCATTATCAACGTATTATTATTATTATATTATTTGTATGTACACGTACAGTATACTATAAGTAGACTGACAGTTACCTGTCTGAAGCAACGTGGTGTGTTCAGTCTCTGTTGTATCAGCCTGAGCAACACATCATCAGGAACATCCTATAAACAAACATGCAACTCAATCAGCTGTTATGAAATACATAATAACATTGTCAACAAGTTCCACAAACGTCTGTTCAATCTTTTAACCTATGCTGCGAGGAAAAATATTTTATTGTCTTGGAGCAATGAAAAACCGCCAAAAAAGAGAGGCTGGGATAAAATAATCATGCAGTGCATGCCTTTGGAATATCTGACTTGCCTGCTGCGCTCTACAACCGATACCTTCTATAAGATTTGGGACCCATATTTACGTTTTATTGGTCCTCAGTTAGCTGAGACCTTGACAATAGGGTTCCTTAACAGAAGTGATGCTGCTAACCTTGATGGATAAGATAGGAACATCACTTTTTGTCTCTTTAACACCGTGGTTTTGTTTTTCATTTTGTGTACATAATGTATGTATACAAGTGTAATTCCATATGTATATTGTTATACTGTATATAATCTAAAGAAATGTACATTGATACCTGTGTCCTTTGCTTTTGCAACGTGTCTGAGCTGAGCTGTCTGTCTGTCTTGTCTTTTTTTTTGTCATAACTTTTGAAAATCAATAAAAAATATTATTGAAGAAGCTGTTATGAAACACTTCAAGCAGGAGGGCTGGGAGAGAGAGCTGAGAGAGAGAGATGGAGCAGGGACCCCCACTAGCCTTCATATTGTATATCGGCAAAGTGGGGGTATTATTAAAGGGGTCTCTTTAAAAATACAATTTTGAGGTAGGTGGCCAGTCTTCAGCCAATCAGGAGAGAGTACTCATTTATTAGCTTCAATTCTGTGGGGTTTCAGTTCCAATTACTCTGATCATTTCTTTGTTTCGTCACTTCTAATTCCACTTGTTTATCATGTGCCCTGTGTCAGTTCTCTCTCCTGATTGGATAAAATGTGTATCCCAACCTGAAGATGTTCTATTTAATAATAAAGATTGCCATATATGGAGATCCCTGTGATGCCAGGGGATGTGATCCCTGTGTGTGTGTGTGTGTGTGTGTATGCAGTATACCTGTTGTGTGTGTGTATTTTGAAGGCCAGCGTCCCGCAACAAACTGTCAGTCGTCACATGAACCATTCCCAGCTGACAGCACAGCTTCGTCGCCTAGAATTCATCATCATCATCATCATCATCATCATCATCATCATCATCATCATCATCATCATCAGCTGTCTGCTTATTTATATCTAATTATTTATCTATCTCTAGAACTCACTATAGTTGTCTTCCCGGAAGCAGGTGCACCTAGAATTAAGATTTTCGGCACTGAAAGAAAGAAAGACAAGTCAAGTCAATTTATTTATATAGCACATTTAAATACAACAGTAGCATGTTTAGAGCTTTTTAGTCATTCGCTCAGTTCTATAGTTAATTTCACAGAATGTGGAACTACAGCTCCATCTAGTGGTCAGAACAAATTCAAAATGATCTGATCAAAACAATCCTGGTAGTGGCAGGAGACACATTTATGGGGTCAGTACTACAGTCTATGGGTCAGTACTAGTTGATGACACATGTTGTGATGGGGATGTAGGATGTAACCTGTGGTATTTCAGGAAGAGGACAGTGTCTCTGAGGACTACATTACCCACCATCCACCCTGTCTCTCCTCAGCAGTGAGATCAGATAGGTGATTGGCTCCTCTGGTTTATCTATTATCAGACTGCTCACCATGGTCTGAAAAAACAACAACACTACTGCTATTAATTACTATTGCTATATTATTATAATAATTATTAATAGTATTATGATCTACTATTGCATTGTGTCCGACTACCAGTGAACTGTACCGTCATGAATCTGTACATTTTCCTATGCAAACTTCTAATAAAGCCTTCAATCAATCAATCAATCAAAGTTAATTAAATCATGTCAGCACCAACACTGAGCATATGTTGACAACACAAGCTGAGATTTTGAATACAAATATACATAGGTATTATTAGCCATAAATCATAACTCTTGTAGAGAGCTTTTATTTTGGAACGTCCCAAAATAAAAGCACTCTACAAGAGTTATGATTTATGGCTACATATAGGTATATTTATAGGAATATTTAGGCCTATAGGCCCTATAGGCTATATTATATATATTTTTTTACCTGAACCAAATCAAATATCTCATGCGTCTCTGCGTAAACAGATATTTGTGGAGGAATCCTCAGAGGTTTGACCGTTTCGTCCATGATGAAACAACGTCTTCTGCTCCAAGCTGTGAAACAACTTTAATCGTTCTGCTCACAGGAGGAACACAGGATGTTACTCAATCAGACTCACCTCACCGCTACTCACCAGTTAAGAGTGGGGTGGCTCAGAGTAGATGACAGAGTACAGCAACTTGCAATGGGCCTGGTGTACAAGATACACTACACCACTATGATACCCAAGTACCTGTCAAAATACTTTAAAAACGTTAAGGATGTCCATAATTACAACACCAGAGGCAGTGCCACAGATCACGTTCAACCCAGAGTCAACTCAAAGAAAGGGTCGAACTCGTTCTTCTGCTACACCACAAAAATGTGGAATGCCTTACCGAAGGCCATAAAGGAGTGTGGATCACTAGCATCCTTTAAAATTGCCCTAAAAAACCACTTACAGGCAGCAGCCGTTCACAACTGGTAAAAACCTAGCCCAACCCTACCCTCCCTGCCCCTTCCTTGTATATACTGTACATACTGATTGTTTAGACTTACTGTTACCTGCCCCTTCCTTGTATATATTGTATATACTGTACTTACTGATTGTATAGACCTACTGTTTTCTTTTTTTTCTTTTTTTCTTTACATATCTACTGCATAGTACTGTGTTCTATTTGTCTGTCATTCAATGTTATATGAGATACTTTAATGGTTTCCTGTTGAAATAAGCTTAGTCTTTTCATGGATCTCCTTTTAGTAGACCTTGTACCAGTGAACTGTACCGTCATGAATCTGTACATTTTCCTATGCAAAACTTCTAATAAAGCCTTCAATCAATCAATCAATCACTTTATAAGGATATGAACCCAGTTCTTCCACACATTATAACAAACAACATGTAAAGTAGTCTATCAAAGTAGAAACAAGAAACACAAGTTACTGTAGGATCTTATAGAAATTAACGGACCAGACATATCTTACCTTTTACCAATTAAACCGTCCACTTGTTGTTGTTGCTATGGAAAACGTCATCCGCGTGCGACGTTTGTATACATGTGCGTTGCCTGGCAACACTGTTCTACTATTGTGAATTTGTGATGAGCGCAATTTGAGTTTAAAAAAAGTATGTATCAATCTACCTGCCCCAAATTGTTCATATAGGCCTATCTCAATGAACATTCACCTACAGTACATCCTGATGACAGCCAGAACTGTTTGACAGTGACCTAGTAATACAAATCTTTTGCACTGTTGCAGTTTGACTTTCAGGCAGTACCACTTGTAGACCAGTAGGTGTCCCAACACGACCAAATCCAGGGGTTATGCTCTGTGGTCAAAATAACATATTTTTCAATAAAGATAGTTATGATTATGAATTGCAGAATGAAATGGTAAAATGTTTGTTCAAATCACTCCAAGAACAACGTTGAGCTTGTATTAATTGTATTGTGGAGAGTATGTTTTCCCCTCCGTCCGTCCGTCCGTCCGTCCGTCCGTGCGTCCGTGCGTCCTCGCAGTTTGTGAACAGCTAATCTCAGTCACCGTTGGCCCGATCGCTGCCAAACTGAGCACACACACTCCCTGGATGCCAATCTAGAACCTCTGCCCCACATTTTTCAAATCAGCCTCATGGTGGCGCTATAACAGGCCGATTTGTGTGGCCTGGTTGTTACCAGCTAATCTCCGGCGCCGTTGGCCCGATCGCTGCCAAACTGAGCACACACACTCCCTGGATGCTAATTCAGAACCTCTGCCCCACATTTTTTAAATCAGCCTCATGGTGGCGCTATAACAGGCCGATTTGTGTGGCCTGGTGGAGACCTGTGCTCGGAAGAGCACTGCTTCTAGTTGTATTTCATTTTATTGTATTGTTTTTACCGGACATTTACAGGTTGGATGAAGAAGGTATTTATCTCTGACTGTTGTGAACTTGTGAGATTTTCTTCATAGGCTGCTTGTGTGTGTCCTGGACCCTAGCTAGGATTTTAAACTGAAGCTTTCTTTGCGTGAACAAGAATGCTTGTGAAGTTATCTTATGATGGCATTCCAGGACAGACAGTCAAGGTTGTGTCACGGTCTGTTCCTCTGCAGTTGGTCTTTTCCTTTGCAAACTTCTAATAAAGTATTCAATCAATCAATTAATCTCACCTATCCTGTAACCATTAGGTATAAGTGGATACAGCATGCATACAGATTTGTCTCTTTGAAAGACTGATAAAGATGTGCTGGTAGCACTTTACAATAATGACCTGTTATAAATCATTTATAAACATTTATAAGCAGTTTGTAGATGAGTAATAAACATGAACAAACTGTTTATTGACATTTGTAAATGTTTACCTAAACATTTATAACTGTTTTAAACATCATTTACATGTTATTAGTAAGGTATTAGTAAGAGTAAACTAATCATGAATAAACCATTTATATACATTTGTAAATGATTAATACATCATTTGTAATTATGCATTATTTTTATGCTATTTTTAGATAAGTAACTAATCATTTACAAGCTATCAATATACCTTGTAAAACATTCCTAATATATCTATAAATCATTAGTAGATGTTATCAAGAGCCCTAATGTAAAGTGAAGACTAGGTCGCTATAGTTACAATGAAAACCTCCAAAGGCTGTCTGTCAGTCCCTCCGTCAGTCTGCCCGTCACGCCATGTCACGTCACGTCACACTTTTGGGGCTACTCTTATCTCCGGCACTGGTGCCCCTACCCATGCCAAACTTTGCACACAAACTCCTTGGCTGTCTGTTAATGTGGTTCATGGTTAACATAATACTTTGTAAAACATTCCTTAAATATCTATAAATCATCAATAGATTTTATCAAGAGCCCTAATGTAAAGTGAAGACTATTCATTATTTACAAATGTCTGTTAAACATGAACAAACATGGAGGCCACTTTAACAGACAGTTGGCTGCCAAACCACAACCTCCACCCCTGATTTCTCACATGGCCCTCTTCTAGCGCCACCATGAGGCCGATTCTTGCAAAACACATTTTTGGACACTGCTCCTATAGATTTTGCCCTAAAATCACGCAAAGCGTTACACAGTATCTCTAAAGTCATGTCATCAACATGGATCTGTCCCATTTCCCATATTCCCTCCTGATTGGCTACGACTGCCTTTTAAAGTTTGTGTATGCGATGTGATGGTCGCTTATCTCCCGATTAGGGAGTCTTACTGGTAAATAATGAATAGTCTTCACTTTACATTAGGGCTCTTGATAACATTGGTAAATAATGAATAGTCTTCACTTTACATTAGGGCTCTTGATAACATCTACTGTGATTTATAGATATTTAAGGAATGTTTTACAAAGCATATGTTAACCATGCACAAGGCCACATTAACAGACAGCCAAGGAGTTTGTGTGCAAAGTTTGGCATGGATGGGGGCAACTGTGCCGGAGATAAGAGTAGGGCCAAAAGTGTGACGTAACGGACAGACTGACAGAGGGACTGACAGACAGCCGGTGGAGGTTTTCATAGTAACTAGCGACCTAGTCTTCACTTTACATTAGGGCTCTTGATAACTTCTAATAATGATTTATAGATATATTAGGAATGTTTTACAAGGTATATAGACTATTCCTACTGGACTTGGATATACCGGTATCCAAGTCCAGTCACAATTCCTGATTTTCGTGACTTAATCCTGATTTGAGTCTGTCCTTTCTTTCCCCTTTCCAGGAACCTTTCTTTTATAATTTAAAATAGGCCTAATAATAATAATAACTATAAGTGTATTCCTATAGCATGCGCTCTTCTCTGGGACACAATAAGGGAGAGAATTTGTAAAAGATTTAGAAATCTTTATTTCTCTTGTTCACAGTTTTAACATTCGTCTCCTTGGGGTAGTGATACAAAGGGCAGAATGTTATGTACACAGGGCAACATTCATTGTTACACAGCCACACCAAACATTAAAGTCAACAGAGTTATTGTGCAGTAGGTGGTTGTGTGTTTCTGTCATCATTTTGGTTGCTGGAACATTCAAAAAAAAAGAAAAAGAATGATGTATTTGGTTGGTTGGTTGGCAGACACCAAACAACCCGGACATCTGAAAATAGCTTCATAATGTCCATCATACAGGGACAAACCCTGTCCGATATAGAGACAATCAACGTACAAAATAACCTTTAAATTGTATCCGCTGTGCTGTGACAGATTATAGGCAGTTCATATTTTAGTTGTATTATTTAATAGTATTAATGATATTGGGGCAGAATGGGACCATCATTCAATCATTCTATCAGTTCAGAGATCTGTCACATTCACTTCATCCTCTTACATTTGAATTACGTTTCTGTCAATATCAACATTTGGGGATGTTTGATAATAAAGAAATGAGACATTAAAATAGCCTGCAGTTATGAGGATGAGCGCGTTCAATTCTCATTTTGAATTCAGTGAACTGATGTCGATCGATCCTGCCTCTGTGAAACATTTGTTACATTCAAACATCGCATGCTGAAGCAAGATCACCTCAAATAAAAACATGTTCTCAAAATCCTGCTGATTGGATTGAGAGGTGACTGCAGCAGACAGACAGGAAGTATCCTGTAAAGTAAATATAGTTACAGCCACTACTGAGAAGCATAAAGTCCACCGTTTTTTATCCCAAAATGCATCTGGTTGACTGCATAACTAACTCTGGTCTTCATTATTTACTATAATCCTCAACCTCCTGTCTTACACATCACACTAACACTGATTTAACCTCAACCCAAGTTAAAGGAGTAGTTCACCCAAGAAATGACTTAATTCACCCAAGAAATGACTTAATTCTATCAATACACACCCCATGAAGCCTTGAATTTGAGAAGATCGTTTAGTTTTTGTCAGTTATTTCAATCAATAATTAGGTGGCCAACGGAGCTTGCCTGGCTCCAGACCATAGACCCGCCCACTCTCTGAGCGGACTGGTTCTCCAGCGCCGAGTCTGAAATCAGGCTATAGCGGAGCCTCCGGTAAGAGACTCAATTGGGTCTTGCCATTGACCAGCCACCCACCGGGTGATCAAATTATTGGTTTAGGAATGCGACAAAAACAACAAGATGCGACAAGACAAAATGACCACTGACTTACTTGGCAACCCAGGGCCAGCATTTCTGTAGCTCACAGGCTACTGTACATACAGTAGGAGACAAATAGATGGAGTTGACACATGGACAAGCAGACAGCGGTCGGTCACTGTGCTCAGGCTAGCACAGCCTGCAAAGTTCAGTCTGAGAGTTCTTTACCTCTCCACCGCCCAACGTCAAAAAGGCATTTGCTTCATCCCCCAAGGTTCCTTTCTTCTTCAATGTATATATATAAAAAAGACAAACTGAAATAAAGGAATACGTAGCACAGCCAAACAGTGGAGGGACAGGCGGATGTGCAAGCCTCATCGAGGGTGTAATTGATAGAAAGATAAGTCATTTTTTATGGTGAACTACTCCTTTAACCCGGGTCCCAAACCAAACCCAAAGAATTTATCAACTGAATCCAACTGAGAAAGATTTTGCATATATTTTCAATGTTTTAATGAATAGCGGGATTAGTTTGACCTCAAACGCAAGCAGCTGATCCAGAGTCTGCTTTGGGGACAGAGGTCCATTTCAGGTGCTGGCAGAAGAGATCTGGTAGTCCTCAGTACCAGGTGAAGACTATGTAGATGACTAATCATCAACGGGAGGTTGGCTTGAGAACAAGGCCTCAATAGCAGGTGCGTTCTAACGTTTTCATTTCAAGGATTGCATGCGTTAGGGCCACAGACCTCCATGATAATTCAGTTTACAGACCGGTAAGGGTTTCCATTTGATTCATAACTATCAATAATTGAACTGCGGACCCCCTGGAACCCCAAGCCCCACTTTCAGAACCAGTATTCTATAGCAGTAGGCAGCTCTCCCCCAGGGGTCCTTGAGCGGATTCTAGGGGGTCCCGAGTTAAACAAGGAACGTTATTCTAGCAGCCGTTGAGAACCAGATTCTATTGAACCAGATGTGTTAGGTCACATGTTCACTAACTTTGGTAAAACCTTTATGGAGGAAAGGCACCAGGTGTTTCCTCCACGGTGACAGGTTGTCTCACGGCCCCCACCAGTCAGACCAGTGACAGGTTGTCTCACGGCCCCACCAGTCAGACCAGTGACAGGTTGTCTCACGGCCCCACCAGTCAGACCAGTGACAGGTCGTCTCACGGCCCCACCAGTCAGACCAGTGAGAAGACAAACTGCTTTCACAGCTCAAAGCTATGAGGAGGAAAAACAAGGAGTGGGCAGTGACATCACCACGGCCTCACCCAACGACAACACTGTCCTCGCGATTGCGTCCTCCTCGCGGTCTGTTCGCTAGCATCACCTCTGACAGCCAATCAGTTATAGACATCCATAAAGGCACTAATTAATTAACCAGTACAATACAAACGTGAGATGACAAATCCCCAGCCCTCTGAGCAGGATGCAATGCCATCGGTCTAATCAAATGGTGATCCAGCCAATTAGTCAAACAAATTACTGTAACTTGAAAACAGCAGCAGCGTCATAAACACAAACAACAAAAATAGTTTTAAATTGAAGCTCATTGACCCACAGCAGATGGCGGTACGGCTGCCAGTGGTACAACTTTTACCCGGCTGTACGGCTTTGCCCTGAAAAGCAACATGGCATCTTTACTGTTCTCTCTCGGGAATCTAGTCAGCAGAACTGCTCTTCTATTGGCTTGGTTGTCTCCTGTCTTCAATGATCATTTCAAATGTTATTTTTTCATTGAAGAACTGGGTCAGTACACTCAGAGAGAGAGAGAGAGAGAGAGAGAGAGAGAGAGAGAGAGAGAGAGAGAGAGAGAGAGAGAGAGAGAGAGAGAGAGAGAGAGACACACACAGAAACAAAAATGTATGTGTGAGTGAAAGAGGACTCTAAAGGGGAACACACACTGGACGCGGAGGTGGCGCGTCAAAAAATACGGCCCCGTTATTTTCAATGAACTGACCCACACCGGCGGCGTCAGACGCGCACAGCCGTGCGTCTGCCGCCTCGCCTGCCGCGCCGATACGCAGCTGTTCTATTTTTCCAGCGTTGCCACGCGGTGAACATGTTCTCCCATGGTTCTCCCCACCGGGGGAAATGGATGTGCTGTGTGGCAGCGCACCGCGTCCAGTTGGGGTTACCGCGCAGCACTTCACTTGCGTCGATACCGCGACGCGACGCTGCGCAGCCGTCCGCGTTCAGTGTGTGCTCCCCTTAACACCGACTTCAGATCTGTCTGGCAGATGCTCTGTTGATAACTCTGATAGCTGATAATACGTAGTTGTGTCTGGTGGTATAAACCTGATTCTACCTGAGAAGAACATAAACCTCTGAGTTGTGTGGCGGTGTGACTGTGGTTTGAGATACAACACATATCACACCCTCACAGCCATTTAGCACCGCTCTGATTGATGTAGTAATAAAGACATTAATGACCGGTGCTGAGACTCATGCACACAGAGAGGAACGCTGGGATGTAAACGATGTCGAGTAGATCCACTCTGCTCCTTCCAGGCTGAACCCCGATTTACTCTTTTAATGCACGCCAGTGTTGCGAAAGGGAAACAGCAAGATCACAACGCGCAACGATGTGACACGTTGTGACACGTTGTGAGCTTGTGGATTATATACTACGGATAAATCAGCCTTTACTTGTACTTCTACTTACTCTTGTATTGATTGTGACTAGTGACATTTCTAGTGAATTGGTTCCAAGCCTTTCTTGTTTCCTATCATTCTATCCAGCCTTTTCTCTCCCTCCATTCATTGCTCACATCACTGTCATCAATGTACCCGGTCTTGCCATTCAGCCCAACATCTCTCAACATGGTTCAGGCACTGTCTTCTTGTTGTGTTTCTCTCTCATTTATCTATCTATCCATCTACCCATCCTGGCTCCATCTCCCACTATTCAGACAATGTTTCTCGTTCTCTCTCTCTTTCTTCGTGGTCCGTTACTCTGGCAGGGTTTCGTTGTAGTCCATGATGCTGAGTTCATATCTCCTCCGTCGGACTGCCTCGGTTAGGCTGGGAGCCCTCTGGACAGAGGCTGATGCCCTAGGAAGGGGAGGGAGGGCATCTCTGGGCAGGGTATCTCTAAGTAGGGCATCTAAGGGTAGGACATCTCCCGGTAGGAAGTCTCCGGGCAGGATGTCTCCGGGCAGAGTTTCTCTAGGCAGGTTGTCCCTGGAAAGGCTGTGTCTGGGTTGGGTGTCAGTAGGAAGAGCATCCCTCGGTGGGGTGTCTTGGGGGAGCGGGCTGCCTGGTGGCGGATGGAACTCCTGAGCCCTGGCCTCCTGCTCTTCGCGTCTCTCCCTCTGCACCTCCTCCCCCTCCTCCTCCTGGCCATGAGGAGGTCTGAACAGCTCCCTGGCTCTCTGGTCCAGGAACGAGCCCTCCGTAGGGTAGGAGCCCACGGCCATGGGAGCGTCGATGGGGGAGGTGGAGAGGAAGTTGAGGGGGGAGGTGGAGAGGTGGTGAAGAGGGGACGAAAGGATGGCTTCCACACCTCCGTTGATGATGCTGAAGGACGCAGAGGGCTTGTTGCCAATGGAACAGTTGCTATGAGAGGCTGGGACAACGTCGCTGCCATTGGGTCTGATGGGAGACAAACGGGAGGTTAGAGCTGTCTACCTCAGTATTGCAGTCTACTTCAGTATTGCAGTCTACTTCAGTATTGCAGTCTACTTCAGTATCTCAGACTACTTTGGTAGAGTGTATCAGACTACATCAGTCGATCAATCTTGTTATTATACTATTATCAGATTATACAGTATTGTTAACCTTTCTAATTAATATTGTGATAATATGGTGCATTTATATAGTGCTTTTATCCAAGGCGCTTTACATAGATTGTGCTTTACATTCACCCAAAAGCACATTCACCCATTCACACACACATTCATACACCGATGGCGGAGATCACTGCTCACCGGGAGCAACTTGGGGTTCAGAGTCTTGCTCAAGGACTCTTCGACATTAACTCAGGGGGAGCCCGGATTCGAAATGGGAACCCTTCGTGCTCTAATGACGGTTCCTCTACCCCTGAGCTATGCCGCCCCACATACACATACTGTACATATACATATATTTACAGAACTTTTAACACTATTAGTCTGCATTTAACCAACGTTAAGGTAGCCTTAGCAACCCACATAATGAAAAATGTTCTGGTGCTTCAGCATTAGACCCAAGATGATTATATTTATATTAAGGTTAATAAGATTAATAACAATGAAAAATGTGTACTAACAGGTAGAGCAGTCATTTGGAATTATGTGATAAACAGAAACACAAGTTTATTCATTACCGGTTGGTGCTGAATCCTTCAGGCGGGGTGCTAGATTCCTGGGGCTGGCCGTGTGTGTGTGAGCGTGCGTGCGTGTGCGCGTCCAGGTCTATCTGGCTGTAGAGCTGCAGCATCTCGGTCTGCAGAACCTGAGTGACTCTCTTCAGAGCGACATAGCGACTTTCACAGGCCGTCAGCTGGCCGCTGAAAAGGGAAGCAGCCAATGAATGACCAGATCCTGCACTAGAATAGACCAGTATAATTGCAACTGATC
>NC_137832.1:61250284-61260284 GCF_963921795.1 Nannobrachium achirus | reverse complement strand
AGGAAAGTACTGGGAATTGGACTCAAGTACAAATACCTACAAGTACAGGCTACTCAAGTAAATGTACTTTTAATTACTTTACACCACCACTGCTGCGAGCTGCCTGTCTGTGGGGGAATGGAGCGGAGGGGGAACGGTGAACGCGTGTTGTCTCTTCTGTGATGTGATGGGTTGTGTGCGCCGGTGAAGACTTCTTCTTATTCTTTTTTTTCTTTTTATTATTTAATAGGCTAACAACCACGGCCAGGTCATCATCACTTGAGGATGTAGTTTCCATTGTTTTATTTGTTTCCCCGTCCGTTCTCCTCTCTCTCCTTTCTTCTCCTTTCTCCTGTGGCTACACAGGCAGATATCACCCCCTCGTATTTAGGCGAATTAAGCGAATATTATACGCATATTCGCGTCGCTTTTTGGTGTGTATGGAAAAAGGCGAATCGCGAATTCTTCGCCTTTTTGGTTCGCTTATTCACGTCGCTTTCGCTAATTCGCCGGTCTGGACAGAGCTTTAGTGTAGTTTAAGTGGACATTTTATGCTGTTTTTCTTACAAGGCTCTGCTGGGGGTGCTGTTGACAGGGTTTTCAATAAAGGCACTTTTTGCAATAGAAGGGACATCATAGAACCCCCTCCCAAAGGTTAGCTCATGATATAGAACTTGTTGCATTAGTGGTTGTTTGGTAATTACCAGTACTAGTGCTAGTGGTTGGTTAATGTTAGTCTAGTTAAGGTTGTTTGATTACTACTAATTGGGGGTTTGGTGGTTAGTACTAGTTAAGGTTGCTTGGTTACTACTAGTTAAGGGTTTTGGGTTAGTACTAGTTGTGTTAATGGTTGGTTAATGTTAATCTAGTTGAGGTTGATTGCTTAGTAGTACCAGGTGTTAATTAAAAGTGTACCTTTGACTCTCATGCTCTGTTGTTTACCTCCAATCTGACTCCAATCCACCGACAGCCTGTAACACACAAAACACACATAATCAATTAGATTTGTTTGCGATAAACATGATTTAATAATATTTTACAATCCTGTCATAATATACTGTATATAAGTACTATTGAATAGCTAATATATTGCAGTGTAATGCTGCGTTGACACTAGCATTGCGATGCATCACACGTTTCTATTTTCTAATACAAGCAGTTAGATATACTGAAAAACATATTTTATTTATTCTAATATATATATACACACTATAATTATATTTAGGCTTCGAATATTGATTATCAGTTATGTCACATTGCTGAATTGAATTGCAATGCATTACTGAATCAATTGTTTTTAACACCACTACAAAACAACCAAGGGTGGTCAGCTATACTGTCGCCGAGTGTTGCTCAACGTGCTTGTTAACGCCATCAAGCGTGCGTCCGTGTGTGGGAGCGACGAATGAGAAGAATATAAAGGAAAATATAAAGATCTTGGTTAAAGAGAACAAGGAACTGCCTGATGGCGATGATTAGTTTTCCCCATTAAGGGCAGCTATTGAGTGACGAGAGAGAGAGAATTGAGTGCCTCACTGGAGCGCTGAAAAATTTCAGCTCAACCTTTTTTTGTCGAATTTGTAGAAAGTTTGTATCTTCATGTCGCTGGCTTCCAGTGAAAATTACTTGTAGCCTGTCACTTTGTCGCTACTAGCATGAATGCCACACAAAACATCCTGTTCGGTGGGCTTCCGTAGCAAATGGGCCTAATTGTGGCCTGATGCTTACTTCCTGCTGAGTCGCTGATGTGTGTCATTGCCGTGGGTGATCAGATGGTCGAGGACATCGAGAGGAGATAAAGAAATCTCCTTCTCTCCCTCCTCCTTCACGTCCTTCTCTCCATCACCTCCCCCTTTTCCTGCCCTCTGGATCACCTCCTACAGGAAGGAATCATATTCATCAAATCCCATTACTCTAACATAACATTTAAAATGCTCAATTAGCATAAAAGTTTTTATGGTAGTGGATGAAAGCAAATGTTCACCGTTCTTATAGCAAGCTAGTTAGCAGCATTCTCCAATACAATGAAAGGTTAATATGAGCCAAATGCTAGCGATAAGGCATCACAAGCTTGTTTACATTCAGCTTCACTATAGTCTTGATGGGATGAGGACCACTACTGCTGGTTTTCTGTATTGCGAGTTGCAGTGGCCTGGCATTTTTGTGTAAACGTGAGACCTGCGATCATTCCATTAAACTATACGTTTTATTATGCATACTGCTGCCCCATGCCAGTATCAAACCAGCAGTACTCTCAAGCATCCGAGGCATTCACCTGTGTCTTTCTGTCCACAAACAGAGAGGCGGCCCTGGGCAAGGCGAGCTGAAACAGGGGTTCGTAGGGAGGTATGGGACCCTGGTGGGGACTGGGGGTCCAGAACAGGGCGGGCCCTCCATCTTCCAGCCTGTAGGGACTATGGTTCTGCCCGTCTGTTCCACCAGGCTGCCCCGAGGCCAGGGCCTGGATGGGAGTGAAACAGGGTCTGAAGGACCAGGGCATGGGCTGGTGGGCTGTGCCCAGAGACGCTTCACCACGGCTGGGAGTGGAGGCATGGACGGTCAGGTTCAACAACTCTGCTGTAATGGCATCTGGTGGGGGAGGGGGGATAAGTGTAAATGATTTGGATCAAATCCATAGTGTTTCTGTGTGTGTGTGTGTGTGTGTGTGTGTGTGTGTGTGTGTGTGTGTGTGCGTGTGTGCGTGTGTGCATGCGCGTGTGTACACGTTACCATCCTCTCTCTCTTTCTGTCCAATCGTGTGGTCCAGGTCTCTCTCTCTGATGAAATCTGACACCTCTGTCAGAGACAAGCTCCGCCCCCCTTCTACACAAAAAGAACGGACTAGATATTATGATTGCAGAAGTGGAGTGCAAGACTGGAGACGATTTTTTTTTTCTTAATAATAGTCAATAGTCAATTTGTGAGATAGACAGCGAGGAAACAATCTGTGATATGTCTTGTTTTGTTTTCCTGTGTTGATATGATACGCTTGTCCCTTTGAGTCTCACTGACTTCAATAACATCAAACTTTGGGCTCCAGACTGCCTCCCAGTGCCGTTTAATGTGCCAGCCTGAATACCGCGTGTGCACAACCGTTCCGGTTCAAGAAGCGCTGTCACGATTACTTGACGATTAATTGTCATACAAATAAATTGTGATTAACGAGTTAATTGTGGCTTTTAGGCCTTGTAAATATAGGCTGCATGGGGCAGATAAATATGACAAAAGACTTAAACACACAAAGAAATTACTGACAATGATCTATACTAATAATCAAAATAAAGAATGCATTATAGCCAAAATACAGCATATTTAATATTTTATACACAAATGTTGTTGTTTTAGGTGGAAATAGCCAATCTATAGCTTGTAGCTCTGCTATTTCCACAATTTTTGAAAATGTTTCAGAATGTGTTCTCAACATGGAAACGATTATGATGATTATACAAAATAATTGTGTTTATCTCAAATAATTGAGATTAGGTGATTATGTATAACTGTGACAGGCCTGCTCGGCAGGAGATTTGAACCGGGAAAAAAACACATATGAAGGTCATATGTGTTTTCTAAGCAGGATACAGACAGCATGCCACCTTTTGGAAACCTGTGACTACTACAGTTCCGCACAGAGCCTATGGTCTGACAAAGAAAGTGACGTATCTGTCCTTTAGCTCTGGACTGAACAGCACTGTTTATTGTTGATGACATCAGGCTTACCTCTCTCCTGTTTGACCGCTTGCCCGGCGGGTCCCTCCATTGGCTGCTGCTTTGGCTGGAATTAAACAGAAGCAGAAGAGTCAGGTGGTCAATAGACCCCACACACACACACACACACACACACACACACACACACACACACTCTAACACACACACACACACGCGCGCACACACACACACACACACACACACACACACACACACACACACACACACACACACACACACACACACACACACACACACACACACACACACACACACACACACACACACACACACAATCTTTCTTTCTCTTTCTTTCTATTGGTACAGTAGTATGTAAGTGTACTGTAGTACTGTGATGATACCGTTTAATACTAGTGCCAGTGATAGCAGTAGTACTAGAATAAGAACTAGTTACCTGGTTGTTATTGTCTGGTGGCTGACTGTGTTCTTCAGCCAATGGCGTTGCGGGACACGGAGTGACAGGGGTGGTGGCTGAAGAGGGACATTTTACACCTGGAGTCAATGAGACGACGACATTCAATCAGTGGAGGGTATGATGTGTATTTAGGGTTGAAATTACACGTCAAAATAATTAACGATTAGCGATATTATCGAGATAATCAAAACATTAAAAACTTAAAACAGCCGATCTACAAGCTCACACCGCAAGGAAATCAATTTGTGTAGAGTGAAATAATAGCATAACAAATGTGCTGTTTAATCACGTATAGAGGGTTTAAGTGGTACTGAATTTGCTACTCAATAAAAGCTAATTCATCCTAGCGTATTACCATTTTACGATAAATGAAAATCCATGCAATACGATTTATTAAGAGTGAGTTTTTTTTATCACGATAAATGATATCGTCACATCCTATACCTAGTGTTATCCTAGTTACTTTGTTGCTCTTACTTAAAAAACATAGACCTACAGTATAAGACAAATACAGTACATGAATCAGGGTTGGGAGTGTGTGTGTGTGTGTGTGTGTGTGTGTGTGTGTGTGTGTGTGTGTGTGTGTGTGTGTGTGTGTGTGTGGACAGGGAATTACTACTTTGTGGGGACCTCATGTCCCCACAAAGATAGTACAATCCTTGCACAATACCTTGTGGGTACTTATTAATAGGTCCCCACAAGGTGTTTAGGGGTTAGGTTAAGGGATAGGGTTAGGGTTCAATATGAATGGAATGTCCCCACAAAGATAGTAGACTATGTGCAATGTCCCCACAAAGTAGCAATTGCAAACCTGTGTGTGTGTGTGTGTGTGTGTGTGTGTGTGTGTGTGTGTGTGTGTGTGTGTCGCGCGCGCGCGCGCGTGTGTGTGTGTGTGTGTGTGCGTGTGTGTGTGTGTCCAACCTGACATAGAGGTGGTCCTCATTATGGGTGGCTGGGTGAAGCATGTTGAAGGTTCCAGAACACTTGCTGGAGAGGCTGGGGGTGTGGCTAAACCACAGACAGAGGAGGGGCTCCATGTGACAGCATCTCCCGGCTCACAGTGCTGAGATTGAACACACACACACACACACACACACACACACACACACACACACACACACACACACACACACACACACACACACACACACACACACACACACACACACACACACACACACACACACACACACACACACACACACTTCAATTGCTCTTGTCAAACAGTAGCTGCTAAGTTGAAAATGTTGAAAAACATATCTTAAAATATTTATTTTTGTGATCGTTCGCATACACCTTCCATTCTGAAGAGCAGATGACAGTTAACTGTTTTCGACTTCTATTACGTGGAATTACAGACTCTGTAGCATTAAAAGACTGAAGAGGAAGAGATAGTCATGTCATATACAGTAGACTGATTTCTCAGAGCAGCGACCATAACTGCGGTGTCAAGCAGCACCGCTTGGCACAGCTACACGGCAGCGCTCTGGAAAAAAGTATATAGAGTCTAATATTTAGCTGTTTATAGACAGACAGAAGTACCTGTATATAACTGTTGTTTCCAGACAGACAGACAGAAGTACCTGTATATAACTGTTGTTTCCAGACAGACAGACAGAAGTACCTGTATATAACTGTTGTTTCCAGACAGACAGACAGACAGAAGTACCTGTATATAACTGTTGTTTCCAGACAGACAGACAGACAGACAGACAGAAGTACCTGTATATAACTGTTGTTTCCAGACAGACAGACAGACAGACAGACAGAAGTACCTGTATATAACTGTTGTTTCCAGACAGACAGACAGAAGTACCTGTATATAACTGTTGTTTCCAGACAGACAGAGAGACAGAGGTACCTGTATATAACTGTTGTTTCCAGACAGACAGAGAGACAGAAGTACCTGTATATAACTGTTGTTTCCAGACAAACAGACAGACAGAAGTACCTGTATATAACTGTTGTTTCCAGACAGACAGACAGAAGTACCTGTATATAACTGTTGTTTCCAGACAGACAGACAGAAGTACCTGTATATAACTGTTGTTTCCAGACAGACAGACAGAAGTACCTGTATATAACTGTTGTTTCCAGACAGACAGACAGAAGTACCTGTATATAACTGTTGTTTCCAGACAGACAGACAGACAGACAGAAGTACCTGTATATAACTGTTGTTTCCAGACAGACAGACAGACAGACAGACAGACAGAAGTACCTGTATATAACTGTTGTTTCCAGACAGACAGACAGAAGTACCTGTATATAACTGTTGTTTCCAGACAGACAGACAGAAGTACCTGTATATAACTGTTGTTTCCAGACAGACAGACAGAAGTACCTGTATATAACTGTTGTTTCCAGACAGACAGACAGAAGTACCTGTATATAACTGTTGTTTCCAGACAGACAGACAGACAGACAGAAGTACCTGTATATAACTGTTGTTTCCAGACAGACAGACAGACAGACAGACAGAAGTACCTGTATATAACTGTTGTTTCCAGACAGACAGACAGAAGTACCTGTATATAACTGTTGTTTCCAGACAGACAGAGAGACAGAAGTACCTGTATATAACTGTTGTTTCCAGACAGACAGAGAGACAGAAGTACCTGTATATAACTGTTGTTTCCAGACAGACAGACAGACAGACAGACAGACAGACAGAAGTACCTGTATATAACTGTTGTTTCCAGACAGACAGACAGAAGTACCTGTATATAACTGTTGTTTCCAGACAGACAGAGAGACAGAAGTACCTGTATATAACTGTTGTTTCCAGACAGACAGACAGACAGACAGACAGAAGTACCTGTATATAACTGTTGTTTCCAGACAGACAGACAGACAGAAGTACCTGTATATAACTGTTGTTTCCAGACAGACAAACAGACAGACAGAAGTACCTGTATATAACTGTTGTTTCCAGACAGACAGACAGACAGACAGACAGACAGACAGACAGACAGACAGACAGACAGACAGACAGAAGTACCTGTATATAACTGTTGTTTCCAGACAGACAGACAGACAGACAGACAGAAGTACCTGTATATAACTGTTGTTTCCAGACAGACAGAGAGACAGACAGAAGTACCTGTATATAACTGTTGTTTCCAGACAGACAGACAGAAGTACCTGTATATAACTGTTGTATCCAGACAGACAGACAGAAGTACCTGTATATAACTGTTGTTTCCAGACAGACAGACAGAAGTACCTGTATATAACTGTTGTATCCAGACAGACAGACAGACAGAAGTACCTGTATATAACTGTTGTTTCCAGACAGACAGACAGACAGACAGACAGACAGACAGACAGAAGTACCTGTATATAACTGTTGTTTCCAGACAGACAGACAGACAGACAGACAGACAGACAGACAGACAGACAGAAGTACCTGTATATAACTGTTGTTTCCAGACAGACAGACAGACAGACAGACAGACAGACAGACAGACAGACAGACAGACAGACAGACAGAAGTACCTGTATATAACTGTTGTTTCCAGACAGACAGACAGACAGACAGACAGAAGTACCTGTATATAACTGTTGTTTCCAGACAGACAAACAGACAGACAGAAGTACCTGTATATAACTGTTGTATCCAGACAGACAGACAGACAGACAGACAGACAGAAGTACCTGTATATAACTGTTGTTTCCAGACAGACAGACAGACAGACAGACAGACAGACAGACAGACAGACAGACAGACAGACAGAAGTACCTGTATATAACTGTTGTTTCCAGACAGACAGACAGAGAGACAGACAGACAGACAGACAGACAGACAGAAGTACCTGTATATAACTGTTGTTTCCAGACAGACAGAGACAGAAGTACCTGTATATAACTGTTGTTTCCAGACAGACAGACAGACAGACAGACAGACAGACAGAAGTACCTGTATATAACTGTTGTTTCCAGACAGACAGACAGACAGACAGACAGACAGAAGTACCTGTATATAACTGTTGTTTCCAGACAGACAGAGAGACAGCGAGACAGGAGGCTGTTCTGACGACACTGGGGTACAACCTGAACTTCCTATCAGAAAAATACATTGAACAGAATATATCACGTGACTTGTGAATCATGTCAGAAAACAATAAGGTTAAATGTTAACTTCAGATGCGTATGTCTTACGAATACCAGTAGAGTCGCCGGAATGAAACTCGCCGGGAAACGGGAGGTGCGTTCGGAAATGCACACCGGGTGGGGCAACGGTGCGCTTTTTCAGTCTGAACTCTGAAGGTAAACTTTCTGAAAAGCAGCAGTTGCTAACCTAACGTTGCTTTTGATGTTTATAAACTAGGGTAAATTATAATAGAATATTAATTCATGTTGATACTGAAGAGGGCATACTGTGATTGTTTGTCCTACTGTACATGTTTGTTTCTAGCATTAATATTTGTGATACTGTGAGATTAAGACTATCACCATAATTTACCCTAGTTTATAAACATCAATAGCAACGTTAGGTTAGCAACTGCTGCTTTTCAGAAAGTTTACCTTCAGAGTTCAGACTGAAAAAGCGCACCGCTGCCCCACCCGGTCCGAATTTCCGAACGCACCTCCCGTTTCCCGGCGAGCTTCATTCCGGCGACTCTACCGGTTACCCGTCTTACTGACCAGTGGAGGACAGGTTCATGTGAGAGTAAAGGGGGTCTGGCAGCGAGGAGTAACCCTCCTCACTGGAACATTCTTTAGGGTCCAGAGACATTTTGGAACATTCTATCACAATGTCATGGATCTCACAACACTTCCACCTGACAGAGAGAGAAATAGAGAGACGGGCAGACAGAAGGAGAGTGTTAGTTTTAGCTATATACTAGGTAGTTGTACTTGTAGTAGTAGTAGTATGAGAACTACTAGTAGTAGCAATACTGTAGTTATAGTAGATCTAGTAGTACTTTTGGTTGCACTTGTACTGACCTGGATGGATCTAGTTCGTAGTCCTGAGTTCCAGTGACCAACTCTGGATGAACTCTCACATGCTCCAACATGGGCTGCACGCACGCGCACACGCAAGCACACACACACAAGCAAGCACACACACACACACACACACACACACACACACACACACACACACACACACACACACACACACACACAGGTTTAATTCAACACATGTCCTCTTATTGCCTCTTATCTCACAGGGTTGCGTCTAGGGCTGACCCAAAAAAATCGAATATTCGAAGCTTCGTTCGAAGGCACGGTATTCGAATTTGAAAAATAAATTCGAATAATCGGCCTTTGGGGGGGCCGCGTGCCTTAGCTTGCATGCGCCTCGCTCCACTCTAGCGTGATAGCGTCACCCCCTCCTCCTCTCGTTTGGCACCGAAATGTGTGAAACCAATGTCTGAGTAACATCACCCAATGCAACTATGCGATGCAGTCACACATTTCGTTATCAAACCATTGTCAGTGTAACATGATCCATGCATGCGTTTGCTGTCTTCCACTCGCTGACAGACACACAACTCAACGCAAGGAAACAAACAGCGAAAATTGGATTTTACAAAACGGACCCCGTCAGCGTCGATCCCGTTTTAACACTAATAGTGCCTCTTAATCTGAAGGTTGCTTGGTGCCTCGGTGCCACGCCGTTTCCTCCATAGGCCGCCGCTATTATTTTGAAGGGCTGGAAGGGGGTTGTTTTTGTTTTTTTGGATTATCACTTGACGGCAACGATTACGTCATCTAGTCACATGACAGTGTGGGTCCAGAAGAGAACATGGCTGCGCCCATCGTTTGTGTACAGTATGGAAGAGTGGAGACCATCCTTTGTATAAGAATGACTCTTTTGGAGAAAATGAAGTCTCTTTATGGGCCTCCCAATGGATTTACTATGGAGGGCGT
>NC_137832.1:61217784-61245284 GCF_963921795.1 Nannobrachium achirus | reverse complement strand
CAGAGTATTACGATGTCATGGAAGATGCTTCTGAAGATATTGTGACTACCTCAAATGCTCTAATCTTAAAAAAAGAAGAAGAAAAGAAAAGAAAAAAGAATAAATAGCAGAGCTTGTAGTTATTACTTGCGCATGCAGAGCGCGCAAGTACTGCGATCGGCTGGGTATTTATGTCGGTGTCCTCCTTTGTTTAAGCCCGTAGCGCAATCAGGGACCACATGGCATCTATGCATTTATGTCATCATTAAAAGCTAATGAGGGACCAGCATTTCTGGGGATGCCAGTGGTGATGTGACGTCATTGGCGTCGCCAGTGGTGAGCGCACCTCATGGCGCGCTCTGCTCGCGCACAAGTAGGCCATACATGGCCATACATGGCCTACTTGTGCATAAGACGCAAGAGTGCAGTTCTAGTTTTTGCTGCACCACATGCTTCCATAGAAGACATGCTGGCTCCAATGGAATCCAAATGACTGAAATCAGTAGTGACGACTGAGAACTTGAATCCATGTATCTCAGTGTACTGTTACTGTATATGCTTGCATCCATAGACCGTAAAATATATGGACAGTGCGAAGCCATTGGTTTCTATGCAGCGCAACTGAAGTATTTTGGGTCGTTGGCATGGGTGTCGCCATCATAGATTGAAATGCGACCAGAGGAGGCTAAACGGTCACGTGCAACCGCAGAGATACATGGGAGAATGTGGTCGGAGCCTCCCGAAATACAGCACACGAAGAAGAACACAGCCGGCTGGTATCGGTTTAGTTGGCCACGCCCCCTGCAACTTTATCATCAATTTTAACATAAATGGGACCTTATTTTCACAAAATGCATAATCATCGTGATTGAAAGGCAATTTTTAACTAGCGATAGGAACCATAAAGTATTTATGAAAATGTTAATTAAGGTTAGAAAACAAAAGGGGAAAATGAATGGGGTCCAGTGGAGAACAATTCTTTTTGCGATCGGCCGGGGGGGGGGCAACTAGCGGCCAATCATAGGAAGTTTTAGTTCGGTATTGGAATCATTTTAAATCGGCGGAACTACAGTATGCCCCTGCTTGCATCCTAAAAAGGGAAGGAAATGCGCAATATTTACATGCTCTGCCTGTTTTTGCAGCCTCCAGACCCTCCTTGCTATTCTGCGCTGCCAAACAGCCCCCCACCCAACCAAGGAGAGAGTTGTTTGTTCTTATAACATGAAATCAAGCCCTGGGTACACGCCCCTGGTGATATGATGCTGATTGGCCTTCCTGAAAGGGCTGGAGGAGACAAAGTACAGTATGTCCTCCCCACCCATCATGGGGAGAGGGAGGCTGTCATCTGAGATTCGAGTGCCATTCCGATTAAACAGCACACTGTCAGGGTAGCTATGGCACATGGTGTGGGGTTGCCAGGGACACATTCGTTTTGTGTTCAAGTGTAAATCTTTTTCTCTCTACTTCTGTGTCATTGATCTTTTTATTGCTTCTTCGTGCACACGGGTGCACTAATATATTAGGTAGGAAGTAAACAAGTTAAGTCATGAGACACACACGCGCGCGCGCACACACACACACACACACACACACACACACACACACACACACACACACACACACACACACACACACACACACACACACACACACACACACACACACACACACACACACACACAGTGATGCCAGACCTTGTCATGAGGCTCTCTGATGGATGAAAGGAGGGCGACAGCCTGAGGAGACGATGAGTCTAGATAGTAATCAACTAGACTGGACAGTAAGACACCTCCACGATCTGAGGAGAGGAGAAGTGAATAAGGGAGAAGACAAGAGAGTTATAACCTGTGATTCGCGTGTGTTATAACCTGAATTAAACTAGTTGTGTGTTTTAACTCATTGACTGATTAGCAGAATATATGAGCACAGTAAATGACCCAAAACTCAGCAAAACCTTGACTAAGTACAGACTCAGCGAACACAGCCTTGCAATAGAGAAAGGCTGCCACAGACGTGGTAGAAACAGACAGAGCTACACTTTCTAACCACCTGCCCACTATACCAAGACATCAGAGACACATACTTCCCACAGATTACACACACCCGAAGTGAGTTTGAAAACATGACCAATGATGAAAAACTCCCATACCTACTGGGAGAAATACAACAATGTTCGAACACAGCAGCGAGATTTGTGAACTGTTGCGACAAAAGAAGGCTAGAAACACAACCACCCTAAGGACTATAAACCATGGATTGACATCTGGATAGACCTACTGCACATACCGTATGAAACAGAGCTGCTACCTTTAAATGCATTTTGAGAAGAAATAATGCTGTTATTTGTTCCAAAAGCTTCATACCCTGTATTAGGGCTGTCACAATTATTACATAATCGTCTAATCGTGATTATTTGACATTATCCCAATTATTTTGTCATAATCGTCATAATCGTGAATGTTGAAAAATGTCATAAATAGTGGAAATAGCAGATCTACAAGATCTGATGCGACGCGTTGTGAGCTTGTAGATCGGCTATTTCCACTATCAATGTTATTTTTTAAGTAGTAAGTTGTCAAATATGTCAGTAATGTATTTGTATATTTAGGTTATGTGTCATATCTACCATATGCAACTTCAAAGCCTAAAAGCCAAACAGAAATGTAATTATCAACGACAAATACACAATTAAATCGTTAATCGCCAATTATTTGAGTGACAATTAATCGTCATGTAAAATGTCATATCGTGACAGCCCTACCCTGTATATAAAATGTCACAATGCGACATTGCTCTGTTTACACAATGCTGTACCCCCTCCCAATGTATATATGTTCCCCATTTTCAACTGTTTTTATTTTATTTGTGACACTTGCTTTGGCAATGTAAACGTATGTTTTCTCATGCCAATAAAGCTCCTTTGAATTGAAATTGAATTGACTGCTTTACCATGGGTTTCCCGAGTTATCCCATATGTCCAGGCCGCCAGGCCTGGACAAATAACTTTTTCAAATTTTATTTTTGGACCTCCTCATGACCTCCAGGCATGATCCCGATCGTGAAATTGCATGTTTGACCCCCATACCAACCCCATCTTTCAAACAAGTCAGCCATGTTTGTTTACATGAAGAAAACATAATGGCTGCTATCTCATGGATGCATGAACGGATTTCCAAGTGGATTTTTTTTGTTTAAAAGCTGTGAACTGTGGGGCGCCTGGTGGCCTAGTGGACCAGGCGCATACCATATAGGCATTGCCATTTCGGCATCAATGCCTGTCGGCGCCGCCGGTTCGATTCCCGATCCGGGCGACCTTTGCCGTATGTCACTCCCTGTCTCTCCCCCATTTCCTGTCAGTCTACTGTCCTATCCAATAAAGGCAAAAAGCCCCAAAACAAATCTTAAAAAAACAAAAAAGCTGTGAACTGCGTGCACACATGTGGTGCATGATCTACGCATGGACATGCATGATACGTGCACTATGAATTACATGGAAGTCTATGGAGACTGGGGGCATCCTGGCACTTGGCAGCCATTTTTTTAAAAGCAGCGAATGAGTTAAGTTAAAATACACAACTAGTTTTGTACGGCATATAACATACTGTTAACTCATAAGGCAACTTACACACGTTATTTTAATACCGGAAAATCTTTTAAACTAGCTGTGTGTTACTTAAAAGTAAAACCTGTATTCAAATAGTTGCTTTATAATGAGTTGTTGTACCAGGGGTCAGCAACCTTTTTGAAATGAAGTGCCATGTTATTATTTTCTAGATAGTCTGTGTACCAAGTCAACATATAATTTCATGACACGCGCACCAGTGGAAATGTTTATAGTGAGTGTCAGCCACAGTGAAACGTTGCTACATTATTATAAATAAATTCTCTGAAACGGACAAGTGGCAGTGTGCGGGTCAGTCTGTCTTTTAGTCAGATCTCCTCCTAATGACAAGCCATCAAAAATTCAGACATATTTTGATTGGCAGGACATTGCTATAACGATCATTAGACTCAGAGCAATAGTCCAGCTATCTCCCAGACGCCCTCCCCAGTCAGAGTTCAGAGGTTTAATGAATGCTGAATTATGTGCAGGATTTGATTTGATTTGATCTTTATTTATCTTGAAGAAATAAAACAGTACAGAAAACTTATACATCACCATCATCACAGTTTCAAAAGGATTGTGTTCAAGAAGGGACAGGGAGAAGCAAACACTTATTTTGTCCGGCCCCCTTCATACCATGATAAATATCAAACTATTATAAAATAAAGTCTGTCCCTGACAGGATGTAATATGCTGTAAATCCTCTCACACTTCCGCCAGTGTGCCAAAATGATCATCCTCTCCCGTGCCTAAGGTTGCCTACCCCTGTTATATACTGTATTGAACTAGTTGTTTCATGAGTTATGGAGCACTGTATTAAACTAGTTGTGAGTTATAATTAAGCAATATTACACGAGAGGGTGTGCATTAACACGGTTATCCGGCATGACAGCCTTGCCGCAGGAACGAGCAGACAGGCTAGTTCCGTAGGTAGTGCCGGATAACCGTGTTATATGCAGACCCTCGAGTGTAATATTGCGATTATACAACTGTTGCCCTTAAAAAAAACACGTCAACTTCATTTCATTGTAATTAAGATATTCGATAGGAATTTGTAATTTTGTAATGCCACATTTAGCTACTATGTCCCTGAACGTCACATAAAAAACGGGGAGAGAGGAGCGCTTGCTGTCTTTCGTGACCATCGCAGCTGATTTCTTTACTTGATGAGAGACAGTGCAGTAGTGCTTGTTATATGCACAGTTGGAGGGCCTGTTTTCTATTGAGAGCCCGACTACCTGTTGTATAAACTGTATTAACTGTTTTACTGCTACGGACGTTCCCGTTCGCCCCAATTCTCTGTGTCGCGCCGCGCCAATACGGCCTTTCGTTCGTTTACCTTGTTGATGTCCGTAAGCTGATGAGGGGTCGCGCCGCCGTGTACTGTAATCACATCGCCCGCAGTGATGGTCTTAAAAATCCCTTATGCGTTAACATCAACGGAGACCAATTCTCTTCCGTGTTGATTTATCTGGCCCTGTGGCTCTGTGGCCAGTGACTGGTCTCAATGGATGGCAACACATAACGGCCAAATTCACATTAATTCTTGCATGACGCCGCCCTCTGCTGCCTGGTCTGCCAAAGTGCATGTTGCACAATCAAAAAAATAATAATAATAATAAATAAATAAATGTCTATCTATCTACTATAACGTCGCAAAGGTAAGCCGCTTTTTGCTGGCACCAGACCCAATAAATGAATAAAACATCTGGCAGTAATAGAGTTAAACTAGCTGTTTAATGAGTTATGCACTGTATTAAACTAGTTGTGATTCGTAAACTGTATTAACTGTCCTACTGCCAGATATTATTTATTTATTGGGGCTGGTGCCAGCAAAAAGCAGCTTACCTTTGCGATGTTATAGAAACTTATCTATTGGTTCTTTCCAAACTAATTCCTTTTACAATGGAAGCTCAAATGTGTACTTTGGCCATACTGGCGGCAGAGGGCAGCCTTATGCAAAGAATTAATGTGAATTGGTCCGCTCCGGTTGCCATACATTCAGAGCATAAAAATGCATAATCCAGCTCAGGTCCACAGAAAACAGCCAGGAAGTGATTTGGGACTCCATTATTGCTAACGTGCGGTGGATTTTTGAGAGCAGCATTACGGGAGATGTTTTTACTGTACATGGCGGCGCGACCCTCCATCAGCTTACTGTCATCAGACGAGGTAAAAAGAACGAGCCGTATTGGCAACGCGCCGCAGTCAAAATTGAGGCGAACGGGACCCGTCCCAAGCAGTAAAAGAGTTGAGCTAGTTGAGTGAGTTATAATAACCTGTATTAAGCTGGTCATTGATGGAGGATTTAACGTGCTCCAGTTCCTGGAGATCAGAGGACTCCAGGCGGGGAAGCAGCTCGCTCACACTGCTCTGGTCCTTGGACATGATGGCAGCCTGAAACACAGACAGTCACATGAGGTCAATATTACACTTCATTATGTTAGTCCTTACTGTATGTTGCATGCTAATGTAATTAAATTATACATTTGGGGTCTTGGGGTGACCCAATAAAGCCTGATTTAGTTGCACACCGGTGTTTCCTGCGGTAAATAAAAAGCAGATATACAAGGCAAGCTCACAACCTGTCATGAATGTGATGCATTGTGAGCTTGTGGATCTGATATTTACTGAGTACAGGTGGTTGGGGCGCATCAGAAGAATGCCCCAATGAAAAGGTCTAGTAGCTCTCTGCATTTCCTGTCTCTCTCTCTCCACTATCACTCCAAAAAGAAAAAAGCTTAAACGCCCCAAAAATAACATGAAAAAAAGAATACACTCAAGTCTTGATCTAATCAATAATCAGCATGGTTTAATATGGCATCATATAAGATACGTAGTATAACACATAAAGATGTTCAGGTGTCAGCACTCTGTGTGTTTCTGGTGTCAGGGAAGGAACAGTCACATTTGGACACAGCGGCACATAAAATAGGTCAGCAGTGGCTCAGGAGGTAGAGCGGCTGTCTTGGAATCCAAAGGTTCCAGGTTTGATTCCCGGCTCCTCCTGGCTATGTGTTAAAGTCCTTGTCCTTGAGCAAGACACTGAACCCCTAACTGCTCCAGATGAGACCTGCTCATCTGTGAATGGGTGAATATGAAACTGAATATATCTCTCTCTCTCTCTACATACATACATACATACATACATACATACATACTGTACACACACACACACACACACACACACACACACACACACACACACAAACCAGATGATATCTAGCCTCTCTATAGCCCCATATAGAACCTCACCCGTCGCTGCACGGGTGAGGTTCTATATGGGGCTAGCCTCTCTATCAATACAATATTTATTGATATATTTGCCAAGCCCCATCAATAATAGCATATCTATATTTTACCCATACTTCACTTAATGCTCAGCTAATCAGTTACCAGAGTGGCAAGTATTTGAAAGGTTTTGTTGAATGGCTCAGAAAATCCATTGAAGCTGTCTAGATATCGATATGGAACCTCGAAAATTATAGCATGACATTCTCAGAGAGAGAACACTTCCACACCGAAGAAAACACCAGTGTAAATGTAACTCTGAGAGGGTACAAATGGAACCAAATGGACCCGAACTGTGCAGTGCAGTTAAATTGGGACTTATGCTGTTTTATAAACTCTAATTCTGGAAGGGTGCTGGCTCAAATGAGAGAGAATAGCTTCGCTCTATCGTGGACCTTTGAAAACAGTCAACAATATTTATGAAAAAGGCAGACAACGGGTTTGAAAACACACTTTAGTGAAATCACAGCAGTGTGCAATGCATGCAGTGCAGAGCCTTCAGGCAGGCTAAGCTAACAGCTAGCCTGCTGAGTTGTCCCATGTTGCAGCTCTTTTGGGTTTTATTATTCACACACAAAACAAACGTTGACATCTTTTAACCGTCAGCCGGAGTTAAACGGACACTTTCGGTGCTCTGTAAAATGACGGCGGTCAAGTCACACTGCCGCTGAAAAGTGACATTTCGCAGAAAAACAAAGTGGGTTACCTTTCAGACTTGTTGTTGGAAGCAGGGCGCCGCCATGTTGACAGAAAGCACAGAGCCCCTCCCCCTGACACGATATCTCCATCCCATAGCCGGGAAGGAGCAGCGCTGCTGTGATTGGTTGATAGGTTGTCACGGAGACAGTGTATGTTATATTTAAATGCCATGAAATGTGTTGTGTATCTAATCAATATAATTAATTCTATATAATTCCCGTGTGCCTACGGGAACTACAGAAAATTAATTATATACATGTATTTAATTATTAATAGAATAAAAAATTAAGTAGAAAGAAAAATAACAGCAATACTGTAACTGTTCAGATACCTCTGATTGATATCATGTCATATAAATCATATAAATTGTCCATTGTATAATACAATCGACACACACACACACACACACACACACACACACACACACACACACACACACACACACACACACGTCGCAAGTAACCAACGAACTAACCAATGACAGCGCGACCAACCATACGGGCAATGGGATATAGACTTTAAAGTTAAAACATCCAGCCAGTGTATGTGACAGCTGTCACCTGCTGTTTACATGAGCGGCCCGTCAACCAAACTGTTATTCACTTTCATGTCAACACATATTCACGAGACAACATGTATTGTTGTTTGTGGTGTTAAGAACTGAAGACCACGGCACTGGTATAGTAGAAGTAAAGAGCTCCGCCGGCTTCTCTGGTTCACAAACACTCACTCGTGACTGGGTCGGTGTAAGGTGTTGCACCGACATTGGTGACCTTTTCGAATTTGGTAGCGGCTGTCACAAGGGGAATAACCAACCTATCGAATTTTGTGTCTCCAGATGTGGAGACACAAAATATTTTCAAATAGCTAAGGTATAAAATAGGGCTAAAGTGCTTTAATATGTATGTTTTATAGCCTAATATTATAATTTATATCTGCAAAGTAACTAGTAACTAAAGTTCTCACATAAATGTAGTGGAATAAAAGTACAATATTTCGACCTGAGATGTAGTGGAGTAGAACTAAAAGTATTGGAAATTGGAAATACTCAAGTAAAGTACACCATTGAACAAGACAGACATGCAGACACCTGCTCGTCAGCAGGTGTGTTCACACACTGGTGTGTGAATGTAGTTGAGCCGACCACATTATGAGTCTCCCACTGCATGTGGTGGCCTCAAAATGAGGGCATGAGAATCATGTCAGGCGGTGTCGGTAGGTAAACCGATAACATGTCCTCATAATCTGGTGAAACCAACACACACGGCTTCATAATATGCAAAAGGTGAAACCCCACGTGGATCTCTTTTGGACTACCCATTTAGTCAGCCTCCACCGTCACTCCGAGCAGCTCTTACTGTAGGCTACAAGTTCTGGGAAACCATGAAAGCTCAGAGGGTTTTAGAACTTCAGAAGACAAAGACAGACAAAAACAGCTTAGACTTCAGAGAGTCCAGGGAATAAACAGACTGTGTAGGTCAGACAGTGCTGCTTGTCCTTTTGGACACAGTGTTTTCTGTGATATGCTGACCAATGTGCCAACTTCCTGTGGGAATGCCACAGCTGTCTCGGCCTCTTTATCCAATGACATAACCCTTTTCTCCCCCTCTGTGCGGACCTTACTTTCCCTGCGGACCTGACTGTCATGTGGATTTTGCCCTATACGCATTTTTTTGCACCTTTTTGTCCACACCTTATGCTTATCCTCATGTACATACTGTATCTGCTGGTCTTAAGCAATGTTCTTTTTAATTTTCGTATTTAATGTTTTTTTTTTCTTCTCCCTGCTCTCACACCCCCTTCTTTACTGAGTGAATTATTATACCACTGATGTGATGATAAAGTGCTTCCTTCAATGCACATGGAGTCCAAGCCGCTTATTTTCACCTGACAGGGGGGAGTTTCCCTGGTAGGCGCCTTGGCTGACCCAGGGGGAGGCAGTATAGAGACCAGGATTACTACATGTTTTTACAACACTAATACAACTAGACCTTACCCGTTCGAAGATATGTGCTCCAAAATATGTCAAACGCACCCGGTGAAAGTGTGTGTGAGAGAGAGAGAGAGAGAGAGAGAGAGAGAGAGAAACATTCCTAACTGTGAGAGAAAGGGGTGTGTGTGTGTGGGGCTACAGATCCCATGGCCTGGAGGAACGGACCGTAACCCTGGCAACAGACAGCAGAGTTCAACAGAAGTGGTTAAGAAAACGCTAAAAAACTGCTTTAATTTGGGAGAAATTAAATTCGGGCTCCGTCAGTGTTGGTATAATGCTAATGGCCAATACCATGTGAACTTTGGGATCAGTTGCTGAAGCGAGTGAATAGATAAACGTAGATAAGCGTGAGCGTTAGAGCGTTAGAGCGTGAGCGTTAGAGCGTTAGAGCGTGAGTTTGCTCCTTTATTAGTAGGATATGGGCCCCATGCCTTGGGGTGTTTTATCACAGTACATTTGCACATATGTGTGAAATGTACTGTCCTCTGCATATTCCTATAACAACTATAGGAGCAGTGAGCATTGGATTCTAAGGCGTTTGGGGAGCAATTAGGGGTTAAGAGTCTTGCTCAGGGACACATTGACACATTATTGCTGACCTGGCCAGCAATAATGCACTCAGCTATGGCCGCCCCCCAGTTTGTGAGGGTACCCTGGGGGACATGGGGAGAACATGCAAACTCCACAAAGAAAGGCCCTTTCGCCAACCCCACCTAGGGTATGGGCCCTGATGACGCGGAGGAGGGAACATGGCCGCAGTGCCCACAGCGTCCCGGCAGGAATCGAACCCAGGACCTTCTAGCTGTGAGGTGACAGCGCTGCCCAGATTCTTGATTCTTGTAGATGAGAGATCCCAGATCATCAAACCCAGGCTTCCATTTCTGAACCAGAGCAGCCTGATGCAGGAAAAAAAAGCAGCTTAGGTAAAGTCTTTCACGAAACGCCCACTGCGATGCTCTATACTAGTGCACAGTATCTATCTGGGGGAGGAGTCAGCCAGGGGTCTCCTGCATATAAATGCTGAAGAGAGGCCTGTCCCTGTGGCCAAGACAGAGACGGACATAAAGAGACAGAAAAGCCACAAACACAGGATGCTTATCACAGTGATAGGAGTGTTAGCCATGTGCCTAGCACCATCCTCTGCTGCTACTGTAAGTACCATTTACAATTTTACCATGCAGAATGTTATAAGATATGGGATGACAGGCTTGTATAACAACTTCACAGATTCTTTGTTCATTCTTTATTCATACGGATCCCCATTAGCTGCCACCAAAGTAGCAGCTACTCTTCCTGGGGTCCACAAAAAACATAACAATACATAATACAGTACATAACACAACACAATACAATAAAACATGTAGTCTTACAACAGATTGCATGTCTGGTGCAGACTGCTTTGAAAATTATGAGTGACATTTAGTCCATCCAAACAATCTATTAGTAGTCCATGATATCAGACAGGCACAGTAAATAATGTCTGACCCAACTCACATTCTCAATCCTGAGTTCCAGTTCTTGCATTCTGGTAGAAGATTCAGGCCAGGGTTCCCCAGGGCAGGTCTGTTAAGACTCTGTAGGTTGTTGAACATGGGGGTTGTGTGCAAGATATGTCACCATTTTCAGAAGGTGTGTATGAGCAAAGTGTTATATGAAAGCAATTTTGCTGTTGAGATGCCGATGTATGACAGTGACATTAAAGAATCTGTTATCTTCTTCTTATTATGCTACACCTTCTCTGCATTACAACTTGAGTCTGAAAACTCATCTTTTTAGACTACCACACCCTCTGGCACTCTTTCCTTGTATCCATTCTCGGTGCCTGTTTTGACAGTAGATGTATGTTGGTTGTTACAGTATGTTACATAAATAGAGCTATACTGTTTGCTTGACCACAAACTCCAAGTAAGTTATTTAGATTGGCTGTTGTTAAGACAGACGCAAATGTTTAGCTATGTTTACCAGATAATCCTATCATTCTGTAGCAATAATTGTATGCACACTAGGGTTCATTTACTCTGATCTTGCACTTATGACAGCAGAGAGCTGTGGTTAAGACCGTTTGCCAAATGACTACCTTTTAAATAGTAAATTGTTGTACTGAGATAATAGTAATAGTGTAGTGCTGTACACTGAGATAATGGTAGTGTTGTAGTGATATAATAGTAGTGTTGTACTGACATAATAGGCAGCAGGTCTTCATGGGGACAAACATCTTGATAGCGGTGAAGAGAGTGAAGCATAGGGGACCTGTTGTTTACCCATTTGTTGTAACAGCACAAATATAGATTATACTCAAAAGGAAAGCATGCTAAGGCACCTCAGAAATGTGATGCATAAATTAGAGATGGAGCTTGTTAATATTTATTGATAACGAGCACCTTATCGATCCTGCTTATTGAGCCGGGCTTTTATCGAGCCTACTATTGAGCATTTTCTAATTGTGGAAAGAATTGAGACAACAAATTCTGAACAGAACTGGTATATTCTTTTATTGGCCAGTTTGTTGCTGACCACCATCTATGAAGATGACAATTGTCAAAAGTAACAAATACACTTAGGCCCCATATGGGAAGCCGGCTTCCCATGACCAGTCACCAAGCTGTTCAGAGCACATATAATCAGCTGCCAGTGTATTTTTCATCCATGCATTACTCATATTACATTATTACTACAACGTATTTTTACTTGTTTTTATCATCACTCACCCTATACTTTTACATTACTAATATTACAGCACTACTCTCACTAAAACATCTGTAGAGTTTACTTGCAATATATTCATACGATTTTGCCTATGATGACACCTTGGACAATTTCTCTATTCACTATATTTGTCTCCAATGAGGTCTTAAGTCTTTTTCACTTTTATGTTGTTTTAAGACTCTTTCTATTTCCTGGGGGACCTGAAGATATAATTGAAACTGGACATTTGCGACGACGGGCAGTCTGATAACGCACTATGCACAGTAACTACAGTGAGTGTGTGTGTGTGTGTGTGTGTGCGTGTGTGTGTGCGTGTGCGTGCGTGTGTGCGCGCGTGTGCGCGTGCATACGTGTAGCTGGGTGTAGTGGACACAGAAGGTGGACAGGTAAAAGGAAAGAACGAGCGGATGGGCCTGTTCAGTTCTGTTGATGTGTTTAAAGGCGTTCCCTTCGCTGACATCCCTGGCAGATGGCAGAAACCCAAACCTCACCCCGGATGGAGCGGTACGTCACCATAACAATTTACCATTTAGGCATTTAGCAGACGCTCTTAATCCAGAGCGACTTACAATAAGCAAGGTAATACATCGATACAATAAGTAAGGTACAATACATCAATACATTCATACATCAAATGCATAGAAATATCAATCTAGAGAAAAACTAGACTGCACTCTGACGAGGAGCGAACTTGCAGGATGCATTTGCTGACTGGCGCAAGTAATAACGTCGTAGGTAGACCAAGCACCTAATCAGTAAAAAAGCTTTATATGAAGAAAGAAAAAAGCGATCTAGATTTCAGGTATGGTCGTTGGGGTAGGTGAGTGCTACAGTAAGTGCTATGGGCTTAGGTGGAGTCTGAAGGTCTTGCAGCCACAGCGGAAGCTAGGAAGTGAGTCTGTTGTTCTAAGTGCGACAGGGAGTTTAATCCACAGTTTGGGGGCCACAAATCGTCTAGGACGAGTGGATTTTTGTCCTGGGGCTTAAAGCGAGGGTTCTGTCATCATCCCTGTGTTAGCTGATCTGAGTGAACGGGTGGGGTTGTAGGGGTTGATCAGGTTTTGGAGGTATTGAGGAGCAGTACCTTTGGCTTTGAAAGCCAGCATCAGTGTTTTGTATTCATTGCAGGCCGCAACCGGGATCCAGTGGGGGAGAGTGTTTTCTGCAGGTGATTCAGTCCGAGGTGTATCAAAGGGTGCGTTCGGAAATGCACACCGGGTGTGTGCTCAGTGTAGTGAGTGCCTAAACCTAACCCTAATCCTAACCCTAACCTCAGCAAAACTATGCCTAACCCTAACCCTAACCTTAACCTCAGTAAAACTATGCCTAAACCTAACCCTAACCCCTAACCCTAACCACACCTGGTGCACATTTCCGAACGCACCCTTTGATACACTTGGACTGAATCACCAGCAGAAAACACTCTCCCATCCAGTGGAGGGACCGGAGAAGGGGGGAGACGTGAGAGTTTTGTCTGGTTGAAGATGACAACTCTGTGTTGTCTGTGTGTGTGTGTGTGTGTGTGTGTGTGTGTGTGTGTGTGTGTGTGTGTGTGTGTGTGTGTGTGTGTGTGTGTGTGTGTGTGTGTGTAGTTTGTTGATGATGATGATAATGATGATGATGTTGTCTCTAGGTGTCCTGCAGGCCACCACGTACAGAGACAGATGTCTCCAGGTCAATCTGCTACAGATGGGGACAGTTGGCAATGAGGATTGTCTCTACCTCAACATCTTTGTCCCCCAGGGACGCAAGGGTAGGACACACACACACACACACACACACACACACACACACACACACACACACACACACACACACACGCACACGCACACATTTTTATTTCTAGATAGATAGATAGATAGATAGATAGATAGATACCTTTATTATCCCAAGGGGGAAATTCAAGTTGTCCAGTTGTAGCACAGCAGTATACAGTTATTTACAAAGTTACAGAGACGTAAGAAAAAAGATTGATAAGAGGGAAAAAAACAAACAAAAACAAGAGCAGTACAGTACCAATAAAGAGAAGGTGCATCAATAGAGAGGGCGAATAATATATAAGTATATATACATAAAGTGTCTTACAAAAGAGACCATAGCAGTCAATGCTAGTTAGTGCAAACAAGTATTTCACTGTCATTGTTAAACAAAGCAAAATAGATGAGTGTGACTCAGGAACAGGAATTGGACTTCAGTCGAGTACTAGTCTCGCGTGGCCAGACTGTTGACTCCGTGATTTGCAAATGCTCCCGTCATACAGTCTGGGGTAACCTAAGAAGAATGTTGAGTACCCGCCGGTTAAAGCGGAAGTGAAGCCTCCTCCTCACTTCCGTTTCCGTCTCACATCGCACACATTTATCCTAATGTAAATAAAAATCATCTAAGCATATTTAGCTTGCTGCTTAAATTACATTTACAATATATTTTCTTGAATGGAAATGCCAGCTTCCATTACTCGCGGACGGTTCAGGAGCTGTAGTTCCAGACTCTATATAGCATTCGGAGATTGTGGAATAGTCGTCTGGCTACGCGAGGCTAGTCGAGTACTGACTGAACCTCTGTTGTCTTTCTCTGTGTAGTTTCCCACAGCCTTCCTGTCATGGTGTACCTGTTTGGAGGAGCCTTCCTGCTGGGAGCGTCTGACGACGCTGCCATCCTGGGCGACTCGTTGTACGACGGCAAGGAGATGGCCGACAGGGGCGGAGTTATCGTTGTCACGGTGAACTACCGCGTCGGAACACTGGGATTCCTCAGCACCGGAGATTCCCGGATGCCAGGTACAACTTAATACCGTATAGGATTCCACTGGTTAGGTTACCATGTATAACTTAATACATTATAGCAGGGGTGTCCAAAATGCAGCCCGGGAGTCAAATGCGGCCCGATGACACATTTAACGGTCCACCAACACCGTCAAAAAGAAGAATATTTTTTTGTATCATTTGTCTCATTCTGAAGGTGTCAAAGAAATTGTGTTGTATTATTTTTACCTTGCACGCCTGCGGTTACATTTGGTTATGTGAGTATTTTTTTATTTTTTATTTTTTTCAGACCACACACCTGACAAAAGACCATTGATATTACATTAAATATTGGTAATGATAGTTAAATAAAATATTGTAATTGCGATGCATATGTATGTGACTTTGTTATGGTCCGACCGAAAGTACATTTGTCAGGAGATATAGTCAGGCCGTGGGTGTTTTAATATTTTCTAATGTGGCCCCTTTGAAAACAGTTTGGACGCCCCTGCATTATAGGATACCACTGGTTGCCAGGTAGGCCTATAACTTAATACAGGATACCACTGGTTGCCAGGTAGGCCTATAACTTAATACAGGATACCACTGGTTACCAGGTAGGCCTATAACTTAATACAGGATACCACTGGTTACCAGGTATAACTTAATACAGGATACCACTGGTTACCAGGTACAACTTAATACAGGATACCACTGGTTGCCAGGTATAACTTAATACAGGATACCACTGGTTACCAGGTATAACTTAATACAGGATACCACTGGTTACCAGGTACAACTTAATACAGGATACCACTGGTTGCCAGGTATAACTTAATACAGGATACCACTGGTTGCCAGGTATAACTTAATACAGGATACCACTGGTTACCAGGTACAACTTAATACAGGATACCACTGGTTGCCAGGTATAACTTAATACAGGATACCACTGGTTGCCAGGTATAACTTAATACAGGATACCACTGGTTACCAGGTATAACTTAATACAGGATACCACTGGTTACCAGGTACAACTTAATACAGGATACCACTGGTTGCCAGGTATAACTTAATACAGGATACCACTGGTTGCCAGGTATAACTTAATACAGGATACCACTGGTTACCAGGTACAACTTAATACAGGATACCACTGGTTGCCAGGTATAACTTAATACAGGATACCACTGGTTGCCAGGTATAACTTAATACAGGATACCACTGGTTGCCAGGTATAACTTAATACAGGATACCACTGGTTGCCAGGTATAACTTAATACAGGATACCACTGGTTACCAGGTATAACTTAATACAGGATACCACTGGTTGCCAGGTATAACTTAATACAGGATACCACTGGTTACCAGGTATAACTTAATACAGGATACCACTGGTTACCAGGTATAACTTAATACAGGATACCACTGGTTACCAGGTACAACTTAATACAGGATACCACTGGTTACCAGGTATAACTTAATACAGGATACCACTGGTTACCAGGTATAACTTAATACAGGATACCACTGGTTACCAGGTACAACTTAATACAGGATACCACTGGTTACCAGGTATAACTTAATACAGGATACCACTGGTTGCCAGGTATAACTTAATACAGGATACCACTGGTTACCAGGTACAACTTAATACAGGATACCACTGGTTACCAGGTACAACTTAATACAGGATACCACTGGTTACCAGGTATAACTTAATACAGGATACCACTGGTTACCAGGTACAACTTAATACAGGACACCAACCAGCTCAGTGGTCCTGTGGTATTGGGAGGTCGGGGTTCAAATATCGAATAATATAAAAATGGAACCCAGTGACTCCCTGCTTGGCACAGGAGTCTCATATTATAATGTCTTGTCCAGGGGGTGTACTTGTAGTACATCAAGCCATCTCATGCGACAGACACAGGCTGCTGCCTTATGGCCCACATGGCTCGGTAACCAGTGGTTCCCCAGGCTACTTACTTACAGGATACCAGGTGTGACTTAATACTAGGATACCAGGTACAACTTAACACTAATATGCTAAACTAGTAAGACGCCTCAGGGTGACAAGCGACCTCGCCCTTGCCCATATCTTGCCCATCTGGCCAGTGATGTATATCGGACCAGTTACCCATACTGTATATGGAGACCCCTGGTACCCATATATGGAGATCCATGTACTGTATATGGAGATATGCTGTGAGGGCCCAAACATGCTTACTCAGTTATTCGTTATGTGAAAGTCCTATGATGTCTATGATATCTGACATCATATCCTTTTATGCCCATACATGGAGATCCCTGTCTGTAGAACCAGCCACACAGATATGAGCTGTCTTGACCATCTGTCTTGGTCATATATTGGATTCTGTTTGTGTGGTATGTGGCCGATGTGGCCTCCATATACTGTATGGGCATTCCCATATGAAGTCCTGTTAGATATGGGCTTAATATTGATGACATCAGGGAACTCCATATATGGGCATAAAAGGGATTCTGTTAGTGTGACATCACAGTGAAGCCAGAGCAAAATGTCAGAGCTACAAACCCATAGACCCTAAAAAAAGTGTACACATCCAGACGTCCAGACAGAGTCAGCATGTGCCGTTTCACATACTAAACTGCGACCTTGGCTTCAGGGTGCAATAATATTGTCCATAATATTTGTTACATTGTTGTTCACACCAAGCAATAACTACAGTTTTCACCCCTTGTGTCATTCTGGTTGTGTTGTGGATTTCTAGAACTATATATTTAATAGGCTTAAACAGTTATAACTAGTGTTTGGTATGATCTTCTATCTACTTCTATTCTCGATCTGTCTTTTAAACTGCATTGATAGGCCTGCACAATTAAGAATTTCACCCATATTACTTGTAATGTGATGTGACAATAAAGTTTAATTCTGATTCTATGATCGGCCCTTCATATTTGATGTATCGTGTGTGTAGGTAACTATGGTCTCTGGGATCAGCACGCAGCCATTTCCTGGGTTCACAGGAACATCCGTAGCTTTGGAGGAAATGTTGACAACATCACCATCTTCGGCCAGTCAGCAGGGGCTGCCAGCGTTAGCTACCAGGTTAGAAAGGCTGTGTTATCTAGGCCAGCGGTTTTCAAAGTGGGTGACGGGGCACCCCGTCCCCGGGGTGCCGCGACGGCAGTCCAGGGGCGCCGCGACGGCAGTTCCGGGGTGACACGAGATAATTTGATAATATTTGGAATTTATTTGGACACTTGAAAAAATATTTAGTATCATTTTAAACTTGAAGTACAAAGTTATTTTCAGTCAGTTCTAACCAAAATGGCTATTATCTCAATGTTTTCCTCGCAACATAATCATTAAGATATTGTCACTGTCGGGCAGAAACCTCGTATCTCCAAGTTTCAAATGTGTACGTCTTTTGCCCTGCTTCATCATACAAGACTGTCGCACAGAACTAGTGAAAATAGCCGATCTACAAGTGTGCTTGTAGATCTGCTGTTTTCACTAGTTTAGTACATTTTATAGATGATAAATACAAAACTAACGGTTTTGGACATACAAGGTTTCCACCCGACAACGACGATATGCTATAAATATAAGGTGCTGGGAGTGAAAATTATAATGTAGGGGTGCCTTGGATTAAAAAAAATATTGATGGGGTGCCCTGAGACAAAAAAGTTTGGGAACCCCTGATCTAGGCCAGCGCGGTTCTCAAAGGTTATAGGCATTAGGCCACGGACCCCCATAACTACGTGTCCATTTGTTTCCGTTTTTACACTCTCATAGTTACAGACTGTGTCCAATTTGGCTCTTAGCATCGATCACTTAGCTGGGGACCTCTTGAAACCTCCTCAAGGACCCCTGGGGGTCCCTGGACCCCACTTGGAGAACCACTGATCTAGGCAACTATACATTTTCTTAGTAGAAATTACAGTACATATTCACTGACTCCCGGTCAATCAAATGAAATAATCAGTGATGATTATGTAGTTATTGTTCATTGAAATATTGCATCTACTGCCAGGGCATGACCATGTTAACGGTACCACACGAATAATAACATACTGTGTCTGTCCACCCTTTTCCTATCTGGTCTTGTCTACACTCCTCAGATGCTGTCTCCCTATAATAAAGGTTTGTTCCGTAGAGCGATCTCTCAGAGTGGCACAGCTCTATGTCCATGGGCCCTGCAGAGTGACCCCATGGCCAACACTAAGAAGGTACAAACCACACACACATAAACACAAAGACCCTCGCAACAGATCTATAAGCTATAACCTCAGTGGCCAACAGATCTATAAGCTATAACCTCAGTGGTCAACAGATCTATAAGCTATAACCTCAGTGGTCAACAGCAGAGGACTGTATGTGCTGGCCTGGGAGGTTCCCAATCTTGGATCCCATCCATTGGCTATGTCTGATGATGATGATGTATATTGTATAGTCTCTGGGAGAAAGGGGCACTTTTTCAGGGCTTCCATTGTATAGCCAGTGAAGTCAAGCAGGTTTCAGATTGAGATTGTATTTCAAGAAATGCGTTCGAACCTGTCTTGCTTGCGTGTATCAAAAAAGCACCTTGGATAAGGCAAGACTCGCTCGCGGAAGCTTGTGATTGGCTGAACCGGAGGTAGGGAGCATTCCGCTGTGTTCACTTGGACCACGAGGAGGAGCCAAAAGTCGGAGGGGACGAAGATTTTACTATTCTGGCCCCCTGGTTTACGAACGGCGCCGAGTCTGCTCAAGCGGACTTCGCAACGCTCGACACTGTGTCTCACGTGGATCAAGTCCGCTTGAGATGGTGCGCCTCAGTCGTCTCCACTGAAAACAAGTGCTCTTTTACAAGAACCAGCCTTAACCGAGGTGCTTTTTTGATACACACGTTTTGCTCTCCACACTCACTGTTTACCATGATGCTAACCTTGCGTTGCCAAAGCACACTCATTTGTAATTGGTCATTGCTACTCGGACTACAAACACACTACAAAACAAAACCAGAACCCTTTCCGACACCAGAAATATTGTTCCTTGCCAGGCTTGCCTACATTGCCTCCCGCATTTACCGTATATGCAGATGTCTGTATATATAATATAAAGGTCAGGCAACTCCTAGTTTTAATGCATGTAAACTGGCATGATTGTGTTCTCAGATTATGGAAGACTGTTGTGATGTTGTGATATGTGTCTCTAGATCGCTAAGAAGTTGGGCTGCAAAACCACAAATGAAGATGACATGTTGACGTGCATGAAGATGATGGATCCTATTGGCGTCGTCATGGCGGGAAAAATCGACTTGATTGGACTTGTGATGGGAAAAGGTCAAACAGTAGTACAGTAGCAACTACTGGAAAAATATGCTGTTGGCGTATCGGTATAGAATATGCCAAACTTTGTGAGGATGCTCTTTTCTTTTCCTGTTGCTCTTTTGCCTTTTGCACTCCTTTATTTTTTCATCTTTTTTTTTACGTCTTACTACTATTTACACCTTTTTAGATTATTATTATTATTATTATTTTTAGATGTGGTTTGCTGTTATTATATTGTTTTTTGATATACCACTGCATTGTCTGAAGGATGCCAAACAAAAACAAATTTTACTCTTATGTACCTGTACAAAAGACGTAACAATAAAGTACAACCTTGAACCTTGAACCTTGAACCTTGAAACCAATTCAACAACTTTTAGAGCAGCAATTCCAAGCCTGTGAGCTGGCGCCCACTGGTGGGCCCTGATGGTATTGCAAGTGGGCCCCCAGATAATTGGCATCTGACCATCTGACTACTTTAGCACAGTCAGATAGATGTGGCCGTCCGTGTACACTTGTGGTGACGCACTGTGAGCTTGTATATCTGCTATTTTAGAACAGCCAAGAGAGGTCAGATGTTGACTACTTTTTCTGGGGACCCAATGGAACCCCCACCCAAGGACCCCTGGGGGTCCCCAGGCCCCACTCTGAGAACCAATGATTTTTTAGATCAGACCTCCATGTATTGACAGATACATGAATAGTCTTAACCACACAAACCGTATTGTCCCTCCTATTCTGGAGCGAACATTAGTGTATATGAGCATGTAAATGTGTTCTTTTTGGTGAAGGGATTTGATGTACAGAGTGACACTTTAAATGAGGTTTTAGGTGTCCCATAGCCTTTGCAATCAGGACACTTTTATGTAAGTTCCTCTCATTCCCTTTAGGTGGCAGCATTTCCACAACTAAACAAAGAGCAGAAGCGTTCTCTTCACCATGTAGGCATTTTGCAGACACAACAAGGGTTCATATTTTAGATTGTAATTAAAGAAAATAAAGGATGATGATTTTTGATTTCATGACTATTTATGACTATTTACAGTATCACTACTAGCCCCCATAAGTCACATCTGCTCATGAAAGATTGCGGTGTAAAAAGACATATAGGCTATAGCCACTGAAATCAAAATAATTAAAATCTCTTAAACGAGTAAATGAAAACATTTTAACACTCAATCTAAAATATGAACCCTTGTTGTAAAAAAAAAAAAAAAAAAAAATAGTTGTCCTTTAACCCAGAGTATTTTACAGTAAGCAAGGTAAACACAAGGTAACCCATTAAACGCATAGAAATAGTAGGATCATAGTTAATAAACCAAGAACCTATCATCAGTCTAAACAGTATAATATCAATATCTTTAGATTCATAACTAGTTTTTTGTTGATAAATTATGAAATACCTAAAAAACTCACTCAAACATTGCTCTTCCTTCCACTATAGGGCCAGTCATGGACCTGTTATCACACGTTCCAGTGATAGATGGTGATTTCATCCCAGACCATCCCAGTGCTCTGTTTGGAAACGCAGCTCAGTTTGACTACATGGCCGGAGTCAACAGCATGGATGGACATTTCTTCGCTGGAGTCGATGTCCCTTCCATCAACAGGAAGAGAAAGCCAACAACCGTGTATGCAACACACACACATACACACACACACACACACACGCACACGCACACGCACGCGCACGCACACGCACACGCACACACACACACACACACACACACACACACACACACACACACACAAACACACACACACGCACACACATTTAATCATTTATTTATGTTCACATTTTTCAAGTTCAGAATCTCTTTGATACTGTATGACTAATCATAGTCTATGGATACAAGAAGCACCGTCTCCTCCATATATGGCGGCTGCCTATTATCACAGATATTGAGCAGAATTTTGCCAATGCTTTGGCTTTAGGCTTGGGAATTCCTGCCGTCTGCAAACCCCTTACGACTAGTCTGTGGACATGGCCAAGGCAAGAAGTTTACAGTTGTACCCGAGTTGTTCAATCTCATTTTTGAGATTGAACACACACACACACACACACACACACACACACACACACACACACACACACACACACACACACACACACACACACACACACACACACACACACACACACACACACACACACACTTTCAAAACATAACAACTGTTGAAAATGGGGGACATAAGTTAGAGGGGGTACAGCATTGTGTAAACAGAGCTATAGTCACATTTTGGCGTCATGTACCGTATATACAGGGTATGAAGCTTTTTGGAACACATATCAGCATTTCTTTTTCGTCAATACGATTTCAATAATATCAATTGAAGGAAGAAAAACATTAAAACGTGTTTAAAGGTAGCAGCTCTATGTATACTGTATGTGCAGTATCTGTAGACCTTAGGGTGGTTGTATTCCCTTCTCTAGCACTACAATGTGTATTATGTAGGCATTACACATTGCGGAATCAAGCATGCAAAGCACCAACCTGGGGCATCGATTCACAAAACCCAAATAGCGGATTAGCAGTTTAGGGGTTCAGTGTCTTTCTCAAGGACACTGCTCACGATGCAGCCAGGATATCGTGCAGCCAAGAGGTACAGTAGATGCCAACCAATCTGGCCTGAACAGTTAAAGCAGTGGTTCTCCACCTGTGTCCACATGATGTTTTACATTTACATTTGGTTTAGGCAATTAACCCTTTTGAAAATCACTATGCCATTTATTTGATCTAAAGTTACTGTATTACTCTGATAAAGCCACCGAACAAAAATGTAAGAGAGAGAGAGAGATAGCTTTCAAACTACATACAGTAAATATCAAAAATAGTAAATCTAAAATCTCACAAGGACAAGGATTGCTTATTTTGTTCTTGTACATTCTATTGTATTGTACTGTCTTGAATCTGTAGTAGTAGTAAGACGCCTCAGGGCGTCATGCGACCAAGGGTGAGGTCACGCCAATTCTTGGCCATCTGGCCAGTGATGTATATCGGACCAGTTACCCATATATGGAGGCCACATTGGCCACATACCACACTAACAAAATCCATATATGGCCAAGACAAATGGCTAAGACAGCTCATATCTGTGTGGCTGGTTCTATATACAGGGATCTCCATGTATGGGCATAAAAGGGTATGATGTCAGATGTCATAGACGTCATAGGACTTTCACATAACGAATAACTGAGTAAGCATGCTTGAGCTCTCACAGCATATCTCCATATACAGTACATGGATCTCCATATATGGGTACCAGGGGTCATCATGGGACTTCATTCCCATATGAAGTCCTGTTAGATATGGACTTAATATTGATACATCAGGGAACTCCATATGTGGTCTTAAAATGGATGTGTGACATCACAGTGAAGCCAGAGTGTGATGTCAGAGCGGAAAACCCATTCTGTTAAGTGTGGTTCCCCTGACATCACAGTAACGTCAGAGCGACAAACCCATAGAACCACAGTGTCAGGCGTGACAGAGATACCGGTACATACAGTACATACATACATACGGACAAGCTGTGACCATTCACATACTAATCTGCGACCTACGGTCGCAATTATACTGTGTTCTAGTGAGGAGGTGAAAGGTCTGTTGAAAGGGTTAACCAAAGCTAAAGGAGCAGCAGCCGTTGAATCCGCCTACAACGCCTACTCCGCCCACTGGGGGTCCGCCCCTGCGGACGAAGTTGTGAAGCAGACCGTGGCCGACATCGAGACCGACTTCCTCTTCTTGGTTCCCACTCAGACCGCCCTCCATCTCCACGCCACTCATTCTAGGTCAGCACTCAGCAGCCATTGGTGGTCCAAAAACCTTTCCTGGCTGTTCCGCTTATCCGCTAAATGACTTTTCTGTTCAGTCTTGTTCAAATTAAATATTCATTTTTCCGGTTCTGTTAAAATTTCTACTTTTATTACATCACTATTGGATTCCTTTCCTCTCGGATTACAGGAATATTGTCTCTAATTCAGTCTGTCTCTCCTATACTCTCTGTCTCTCATCTGTCCTACTGTCTGTCTCTCCTACATTGTCTACCTACTATTCTGTCTCTCCCATTGCCGACATTATACTGCTGTTCAACTCTGTGAAGTGTAAAGGCTTTATCATAGTCCGAGGTGAAGAGTTATCACCTCAACTTTCACCTAAAAACGTGATAACAAGTCTCTGAAACAAGGCGGCACACTGATTGGTCAAGATCGCCCAATCAGTGAACGGGGTGATGGGGAGATGTCTGTAGGTAAAAACAGAGGAGAGATGTCTAATGACATAATGTTGTAGTTTTCTGACTTTAAAAGACTACAACGCGGTGATAGCTTATCACCCCAGACTGTACTATGATAGGGCCATGAAACGTATTTATTAAGTAAGAATACAAGATTGCTTGCCCCAAAACACGCTACCCAGTGGTCAAATACTGTGACCTCCGAACGGTCGCCACCAAGTATGTTACCTCAGTAAAACTATGCCTAGACCTAACCTTATTCCTAAACATAAACTCAGTAAAACGAATAGAAGAATACAAGAACTGCTAGGGTAAAAAAATGGGGGCGAGCATTCCGGTTACCATTTGTAATACTATCATCTCAACATTATGCTAATTGGCATAACATAAATCTAGCGTTCCATTAAGGCCAGTTGGTTGTGTGTTTGTTCCTCAGGGGAGCCGTTACCTACTCCTACCTCTTCAACATGGAGACCCGTATCCCAGGGTTCCCTAGCTGGGTGGGGGCGGAGCATGCCGAGGAACTCCAGTATCTGTTTGGTAAACCTTTCGCCACGCCCATCGTCTACTTCCCCCGGCACAGAACTCTGTCAGAGTACATGATCGCCTACTGGACCAACTTTGCCAAAACCGGGTAAACAGCCTTCATCAATTCATCAATGGAGCAATACAACACACAGCGGTTCTGCTATATCCGTGGTATGGTTAGACATGAACAACATGAAAACATGCACGCACACAAGCACACAGCTAACTTCAGATGAAATGTTAAAATGTTTCCACCATGGCTAATTGATCAGATTTGGGGCCCGATTCACCCCTCCCAATGATTGCGTGAGCGTTCTTGATTCGAGGTCTGAGCAGATTAGCTGCCCAAATGTATCCTGTAGTGTGAGGGGTTTACAGACGTGTGTGTGTGTGTGTGTGTGTGTGTGTGTGTGTGTGTGTGTGTGTGTGTGTGTGTGTGTGTGTGTGTGTGTGTGTGTGTGTGTGTGTGTGAGTTTGTCTAGCTATACTTATGGGGACTAAACGCATGTTCACACAGTCACCTGCAGGGGACCTCTGACAGTGTGGGGACAAAATAGTAGGTTAGGGGTTAGGTTTAGGGATAGAGGTTAGGGTAAGGCCTCAGGACTTGCATAGAAATGAATGGAAGTCTATGTAATGTACCCACAAGTGATGTAAATATATATTGTGTGTGTGTGTGTGTGTGTGTGTGTGTGTGTGTGTGTGTGTGTGCGTGCATATGTGTGTGTGTGTGTGTGTGTGTGTGTGTGTGTGTGTGTGTGTGTGTGTGTGTGTGTGTGCGTGCGTGCGTGCGTGTGTTTTTGCTTTGTGCAGTGATCCTAGTGGAGGAGACAGTAATGTTCCAGTGCCTTGGCCTGCATTCACCCCAAAACACCCCCCACATCTCATCATCAACAGCAAGATGTCCAAGAAGTCCTCAGTCGGGTAACACTTTGTTTGGAGAACCAACATTTGTGAACCCATCAATCGGGTTAACGCTATGTCTCTCTGTCAATGATGAACGATGTCTGTCCACCAGGGCATTTAGACCGGCTTAGGCCAATGAGTTCTGTGTGTATATCGAACTGTATTATCAAACCTAATCTATTTCTACATTTGATTTATATTTCTGCCCAGGGACGTGCTGGCCATTGGGAAAAGCGGGACAACTCCCGAACGGCCGGTTCATTCCTGGCCAGTCCAGGCCGGCCATTAGGAAAAAGCTAGGAAAAAAATGAAAATAAGATGTTGGCCTTCGTTCCATTTTGGGGGCTGGGCGGCCAACAAAGTAAATCGTCACTGTCGGGCAGAAACCTCGTATCTCCAAGTTTCAAATTTGTAAATCTTTTCGCAAAGCAAAGCCCTGCTTCATCATACAAGGCTGTCGCACAAAAGTAGTGAAAACAGCAGATCTACAAGCACACAACCGCGAGGCGTTGTGTGCTTGTAGATCGGCTGTTTTCACTAGTTTAAATCATTTTTAAAATGATAAATACAAAACAAACGGTTTTGGACATACAAGGTTACCACCCGACAACAATGAAATATAACTCATGTAATTGGCCCACTGGCTTGTCACTTGTCATGATCTGAAATGGCAAATCTTTGAGTAGCAGCAGCGCTATAGAGATTAGAGAGATCTCTCTCTCTATAGCGCGCAATGAGGGCCTACAACTCTTTTTCCCGGGCTGAATCAGGGGCCCAGCACGTCCCTGGACCAATGAGTTCTGTGTATATATCGAACTGCATTATCAAACCTAATCTGAATATTTATACATGTGATTTATATTTCTGCCTGCATGCGGTAATTATCTGTAATCCTCCACAGAAACGACCTGAGAGCAGAGTACGTTCGCTACTGGACCACCACCTACAACGCTCTGCCCAATGTTTAAGGACAACAACTCAACGCAATCTAAGGCTGGACTCACACATATGAGTGAAACATCTTCCCCCGTATCGTCTGACAATGGCCACTGGGGGCGCCGTACTAATGCATTATCAATGGAAGGTTGTTTGGTTTTTTGTCATTGCCGTGTCTCTAGCTCAACCACAGCCTGTCTTTTGGCCATGAGACACGGCAACGATAAAACACCAAACAACCTTCCATTGACAATGCATTAGTCCGGCGCCCCCAGTGGCCATTCTCAGACGATACGGAGAAGATGTTTCACGCAAATGTCTGTACGGCGCCTAGCAACATATGACAACAACAACAACAACAACAACAACAACAACTATCTACAAGAATAGCAACAAGAACAGATCGAGGCCTTTAGGGTATCTATAAAAAATTGGTTCTTAAAACCCACTAATACTACAAATGCCCTCTAAATAAGTAGTTGTTGCACTTTGAAGATTTTTCAAAAATGTTTAAAAAATCCCAACTAGTGGGAGTGAGCGGTACCTTAGCCTATACCATACCATGGTACACACTACACAGTAT
>NC_137832.1:61125284-61215284 GCF_963921795.1 Nannobrachium achirus | reverse complement strand
AATCCTGACCAATGACTTGAGACACTGCTTTGTCTACGTTGTTAGGCTTCTTCCTGTCATAGGCTGCAACAGTTTCCATACCATACTAGAATGTGAGAACACGCTCTGTTGTAGTCCACGTGTGACCACACCCATGGCTGTAGCTCAGATATCGGTCAAATAGTGTTACAATAATATTGATGATAATAATTCATCATTATTTGTATAACAACTTTCAAACATGCATGTAGTTCAAATTACTTCACAATTAGAAAACAAACTGTGCTGACTATAGGCTGTCAAAAGCTGTTTCACAATGGAATAGGGTTAGGGTCATTTTACCACCCCATTTTTAGAAATGTAAGATTGTGCATTTGGGATAGCACCGGTATAGCATTAGCTTTGGAGTGTAAATCCAGGTCATTATGTGCATAAAGTGTAGCGGCCTAATGTCACCAAGACTGATATGGCCACCCACAGGCTCAGGTCTTGTTCAACAGCCTGATGGTGGAATGGCTTGGGTATACCAAGCTATTGCTTGCCTTAATTTGTACTATGTATCTGACCATTGTTTATGGATGCACATGCACCTGGGTCTCAGCATTTGAAAGAATATGCTCACCATTGCAGTTCAATGGACTAGACAACTCATGTATACTTTGTTAGAAAGACTACACTTGAATAATTCAGCAACATTTTCAGCATAATCAACAGTGTACTGTATAATCAACATGCTTGAGCCAGCTCACAACTCTCCCACTGACCAGGCAAGGCATCAGTCCACCATTCACTATGCTATGCAGCCCAACTGCTACATTAGAATGACCAGGGAGTCAGATCTCAGTATCCGTGAACAGCTGGTAGTTGATAATCTAGTCCTGGTGCTTTTTCATGATGCGTCTACCACTGATCTCAACAAGGAACTGTCTCCTATAGGTGATACGTCTACCTGTCTATACCTGTGTTTCCTACCTAGGTCACTGGTTCTCAAAGTGGGGTCCGGTACCCCCCAGGGGTCTTAGAGGGGGTTCCAGGGGGCCCTTAGGAAAACGTATAAACACATAATCCCAAAATCAGGTTAACCACGTTAACCATATTTTATACCTCGGCTATTAAAAAATAGACGATCTCAATAGTTCACAATGCTTTTATAACAAAAATCTTCTGTTATGGGGGTCCCAATTCCCTGGCCCTTGATAGCGGTCAGTGGTTATACATCTGTCTGTCTATTCCTGTCTCGCAGGTGATCCGTCTGTCCGACTGTATCCGCGTGTCGGAGGTGGAGATGGACGGCTGCCCCAGGGACACTGGACCGTTCATTCTGGAGACAACAGAGAAGCTGTATGTGTTCGCCTCAGACAGAGCACACCTTGACGACTGGACTCACAAACTTTGTGAGATTGCCTTTCCTGTAAGTACACACACACACACCTCACATACACATGCACACACATGCACAGATTGCACACAGACACAAACGCATGCACGCCTATACGCACGTCAGCATTCCCTGCATGCACATAGACTACAGAATAATTTTATTTGAGTTAAAATGGCTTAGCTCTAAATGTGTGTTGTGTGTTTGATTGATTGAAGAATTTATTAGAAGTTTGCAATAGGAAAAGGTACAGTAAACAGTAGTTTACAAGGTCAAATAAGAGGAGATCCTAGTAAGCTTTACACAGGAACCACTTTATGTATCTCATATACAACATTGAAAGACAGATGGATAGAACAGAGCACTTTGCACATGTTGGTGGTATAGCTGGAGAACGAATTTAGAGCCTTGTTTAGTGTTAAATCTGGGTTGAACATGATTAGTGGAGCAGCTGGAGCTGCCTCTGGTGTTGTGATTGTGGACATCCTTGACCTTTTGGAAGTAGTTTGTCAGGTACATGGTTATCTTGGAGGTGTAGTGTATCTTGTACACCAGGTCCATTGCAAGATGCTGTACTCTGTTAGCTACTGTGAGCCACCCCACGCTTATAAGCGGTGAGGTGGGCCCGAGGAGGAAGACCAAGCACGACCCTAATCAGTTTGTAAATACAGATGGGTTGCAAATGAAAGGAAAAAGCATCATAAAGTGATGCATCCGGGAATCGATCCGCAGCTCCCCTTACCCTGGGTTAATAGTGTCAAAGTGTCCTTGTAGTCAGGGAAAATTAGCAGAATACCTGTCAAATCTGGGAATAAATTCCTTACCAAACAATTTCTTCACCAATGTGTTCGTAAAGGTGTCTAGTAACATATCTAACAAAGATTGAAATTCAATATCCCTAGCAAAATGTTTGACAGCTAGGGTAATTCTGGGTCTCATTCACTTACACTGTACTATAAGGGGAAAAAAATCACTCCCAAAAATATGCTTTAAGTGGGATGTGAGGGGTCTAACTAGGTGTTTTTAATTATTCTGAATACATTGCAAGCATTTGTTTTGCACAAAAAACATTCCTTGGGCCAAAAATTGACCCCATACACCTTGTGAAAAGTGATGACTCATCAGACTCATTTGCGTCTGATTTTGACCCAATGAATGTTTTTTTTGTGCAAAACAAATGCTTGCAATGGATTCAGAATAATTAAAAACACCTAGTTAGACCCCTAACATGCTACTTAAAGCATATTTTTGGGAGTGTTTTTTTCCGTTATAGTACAGTGTATAGTAAGTGAATGAGACCCAGAATTACCCTAGCTGTCAAATATTTTGCTAGGGATGTTGAATTTCAATCTTTGTTAGATATGTTACTAGACACCTTTACGAACACATTGGTGAAGAAATTGTTTGGTAAGGAATTTATTCCCAGGGTTTTATTAAAATTCCCTGACTATTGAGCAAGGCTCTCTGAACCACATCTGCTCCTGATGAGCAGATACCAACCTTTCATCTCACTCACGTCACTTTCTCTGCTGACCTCACTAAGCAACGAAATAAACAGAAAATAAACAAAAATAAAAATAAAACAATTCACAGGAGGCAAGCAGTGATCACCCCATGATGTGCATGCAATGTAGTTTTAAATGCACTACATTGCGGGCGCTTTTTGAGAGTGAAAAAATAAGAAGACACGTGTGACATGTGTGATCTGTGCAGCTTGCCCCAGGAAATGTGCCAAGCTCAATAGGGAACAACAGTATGTGTTTATTGTGTTAATTTAACACACATTGTAAAGCTTTGGATAAAGGCTCTATATAAACTAGACTGCTCCCTGTCGAGGTGCCAATTTGAGACCATAGGATGAATATCCATGATCCAACCATTCAGTGACCACTCATGCCACTTACAGTACATGACCACACCTGTATCACTGTTTTCCACATCTCTTGCGTCTTTTTTTGCATCACTTTATTCTCAAATGTACATTTGTCTTTTTTAATTAGGTGTTTGCGCACTGCAACCTTCATGTCATCATGTCCTACATTGTCTCAGTTAGAGTTGCTCTTCTGGGCTTCCTTACACATCGCACTAATGCACCATCAAATGTGTGCACTTTCGACCACAGTTTCGAAACCTATTTAATGTTGTTTTCCCCATAGGTGGAAATACTGTACATATGTCACTAGCCACTTGAGCAGGCTTAGTTGTGACTAAAGCTTCTAACCCGAATAATGAATCAGTTGGAGACTACTGTGATTGGAGAGTGTAATGGAGCCTGCCTCGCCAGGCTAGTCTAGTTGAGTCAGGCACGTGCACACATCAAAGGGGGCTTGAGCCGCTTCCCTTTTCTGTAGACCATGAATGCAGTTTTTACTATGGTGAAAGAAACGCAAATGCCCTCTTTCCATGCCATACCTGAAGTCAGCATTCAAGAACACTGCCTTGTCCAAACTCTCCTGCAATTCAGCATCTTATGTTGAAATAATTGCCCTCTCTGTGTAGAAATCCATGCCGTTACGCCACATCTCCAGTATTGATTTGATTAGGCTTAGTTCAGTGTGTTATAAAGCCCCGAAAATAGCAGACCTCCAAGCTCACAGCGCGTCGCAGCGCGTCGCAGCGCGGCGCGTTGTGAGCTTGGAGGTCGGCTATTTTTGATATTTGTACCAAAAGGCCCTTTTAGAAATGTCAGCCCCTGCCTCTCTCTAAAATTCTCTGCACGTCCCTGAGTTGAGTCATACCTCGATGTTGAGACACAGCAGCACTTCCCTAATCTGTCTAATGTGTGTCTGTGCATGTGTGTCTGTGTGTACAGATGAGCTGGTCAGAGGGTGGAGTCAAGAGGAGGAGTCTACATAGAGGAATAACGGAGGAGGAAGAGGAAGCTGAGGGCATGGAAGACAACTCATTGTACAGTGGCAGAGAGATAGGTAGGACTGTTATTATGACCTTTTAATTTGAAAGGATAACCCCTTGAGATGTATCGTCTCATTTTCCAGAGGGTCCCCATCACAGAAATACAGACAATACAATAGACAGAACAATACACAACAAGTACATTCATACATACTTAAGACATTTGACATTAACAGACAAAACAAAACAAAGACTGTCTGTCTGTCTTTAGAGCTTTGAAGCTGGACTTTAGGGCCCGACTGAACCTGCTGTTGGATTCTATTCTCCTCTCTATGTAAAACACAAATGTCCAACACACACTTACTGTATACACAAAACACATACCAGTCTGTTCGCCCTCCCGGGCCGTTCGCCTCGGGCGTCTATCCAGCGTAATGGTATACAAGTTTTCAAATAATTGTAGTGGAGTAAAAGTACAATATTTGGATCCGAGATTTAGTGGCGTAGCAGTATAAAATCATTGGAAATTGGAAGTACTCAAGTAAAGTAAAAAGTACAGTACTTCAGTAAATGTGTGTGTGTGTGTGTGTGTGTGTGTGTGTGTGTGTGTGTGTGTGTGCGTGCGTGCGTGCGTGCGTGCGTGCGTGCGTGCGTGTGTGCGTGCATACAGTAGAAATGGTTCCTAGCGTTCCTATGTTACTGACCTTAGGTCAGCTGAACTGCCTGTCAGTCATCTCGTCGCCATAGTTTCAGAGCTGCTATATTTAGCAGCCTTTGTGGCTCAGTTACTCAGCTAACTGGCTTACACTTCCTGTTTTCTCACACACACACACACACACACACGCACACACACACATGCACACGCACACGCACACACCATTTCTTTTTTCTTTTTTTTGCCATTGTTAACCCTTACCCAGAAGCCGAAAATAGCCGATCTACAAGATCTAAACCTGTCGATGTACTGAATATTGTCTATTTTTGGTGGTCAAAATATGATAATACAACACACGCACGCACGCACGCACGCACGCACGCACGCACGCACGCACGCACGCACGCACACACACACACACACACACACACACACACACACACACACACACACACACACACACACAGCTTGTGCGGCAGATGTTACGTAGTGGAAAAGTGGTTGCGTGCGTTCCTGTTTTGTGGTCTCTGTGTAGCAACGCTGCAGTAAGTGTGTGCATATGGTACTTTAGTGCGTCACGATGTGTGTTCTTCTGTAACAGGTGTCTGCAGAATAAAGACACCTTTCAAACCTATACACACAGCCTCAAAATGTTATTGTCTCCACCAGCCGAAGGCTGAGGGAGAGTATGTTTTCCCCTCCGTCCGTCCGTCCGTCCGTCCGTGCGTCCGTGCGTCCTCGCAGTTTGTGAACAGCTAATCTCAGTCACCGTTGGCCCGATCGCTGCCAAACTGAGCACACACACTCCCTGGATGCCAATCTAGAACCTCTGCCCCACATTTTTCAAATCAGCCTCATGGTGGCGCTATAACAGGCCGATTTGTGTGGCCTGGTTGTTACCAGCTAATCTCCGGCGCCGTTGGCCCGATCGCTGCCAAACTGAGCACACACACTCCCTGGATGCTAATTCAGAACCTCTGCCCCACATTTTTTAAATCAGCCTCATGGTGGCGCTATAACAGGCCGATTTGTGTGGCCTGGTGGAGACCTGTGCTCGGAAGAGCACTGCTTCTAGTTATGATCATTATTCTACTATTAATAATGATGTTTGTGTCACGTTGAGGTTCAGAAGGTGCACAGCAGGGCATTAATGAAAAATGAGTCGACTTCATTACACAAGTCGACTCCCACCAGAGAAATTCCTTTGTATTTGTTTTTCTATCATTATGTTTGTGTGTACATCTGGTACAGCATTCAAACAGATTGCTTATTGTCAAGGACGGAATAATCCAACGTTACAGTACATTACATTAGGTATAACATGGTTCTATTGTGAAAATAGCAGATCTACATGCTCACAACGCCTCGCGATGCGAGGCGTTCCTGTGAGCATGTAGATCGGCTATTTTCTGACTTCATCAAGCGATAAAGTTGACTTCAACTCAACTTTTTACTGAGTCGATTGAGTCGACTTGCAAAAATCACAAGTCGTTAATGCCCTAGTGCTACCTCACTCAAGTGCAGAACGAACAGGCACAGGCAGAGCATTGAAGAGGGTTTTATTTTCAGAAACCCATACCCATACTCACAAGGAAAACTAGACATGTTAAGGAACTTCAAATACGCTGGAAGATTCAATAACTTGGAATGCACAAGGAGCAAATGGCTGAACATGTCACTGACAGCAATGAACTGACAAAGAAATAAACACACAGGGGAGTATGCTGTAAAATAGGCATGGACTATACCAGTCACAGGTGATGTCAACTAGACAATTACATTGATTACGTTATTTATGGAAATGCTTCCTGTCAGAGTCCTTTATACCAGAGGGTTATTTATTTATTTATTCATGAATTACACAATGAGATACTGTAGGCTAGAGAGACCAACAGGACACAGGTGATTATAACAATAAACAAGTGGTAAGACAAGTTAACAGACAGGAAGACATTAGAACAATACTGTCTACCAGTAAGACGCCCTAAGGGCGAGAAGCTGCGCACATGGACGTGTGAGCATAGGTGTGTGCACGCATCCGCCTGGGTGACAGCAGACTGCTGGGTGAGTGCTGGCGCTTTGGCATAGGATCAACTTTGACGCCCTATACCCGGTTGGTTGTTTAAGTTGGACAAAATGTGGCCAAATTTTCCCAAATATGGAGATGACTGATGTTTGACATCAAAGATGTTTGACGCCATAGACCACATGAGACTGACGCAATATGTCCATAGATGGGCATTACCAGATATGGGCTATCTATGTCCATACTGTATATGGGCATTCCCAGATATGGGCTTAATATTGATGACATCAGGGATCTCCATATTTGCGCATAACAGGTTCTATTAGTGTGGTTGCCCTAAAAGGGCATCATCTGGGAATGCCCATATATGGACTTATATTGATGTTTTCGGGCCGGTTAGGGCGTGAAATGTATGATAATTAGTAAGGCCGAGTCATCATTGTGATGTGAGAACAAGTCGGTGCAAATGAATTCTGTCTTGGCCTTTCATTTGCAACATCATTGTGATATCAGAAGAGCATGAGGTGTTACAGAAAGACAGACGGACATGAGCTGCAAGTTATCATACTAAATAGCGACCTACAGTCACAAAAAATACGATTACAAGAAAACAGACCACCCTAAGATACCTAGTAACAGAAGATACTAAAGGCTACATAAACTAAAGACTAAACAACCAGGAAAAAAATAAAAAATAAATAAACAGAATACCTAAACCAAAAAGGGAACAAGAGAAATAAAGTCCAAAAACAGATAAACACAGCCAAAGTCCACAGGCCATGACAGTTTTATTAGGCAATTCCATAATAATAATAAGCCTATAATGATAATAATATTCTTTAATTTTAAAAATACTTTATACATCAAGATTATGTTTAGATTAAACTCATAAAACAGTTTTCATGAGATCTAAATGTTAGCTAGTGCTGTCTCATACACACACAAGGAATACCTCAGTCAATTCCCCACAGCAGGACACAGTCTGACACAGTAAGATAAATAAATCCATTCTATTTTTGCCATTAAAGCGTAACTACAGTATGTACGTCTTTCTTGTTTTGTTTTTTAATATATATTCTTTTATTTTGTTCAATCTGTATGGTGGAATAAGTTAATTCAACATAACTTACAATACAATTGGGGTGGTTGCGTTTTGTCTCCCTGATCTTCTATTGAGAAGAATATTTAGATTGTTTCAAAGGTCAAATGTCTTAGTTGGAGCATTTCCGATATTCTGTGACCGCGGAGAGCAAAGGTCCGTTTCTCAGTGGTTTTGTGAGGGGGCATGGGAGCTCAATTTGTTATTTAACCTTCATAGATGACAAAACCACTGAGAAACGGACCTTTGCTCTCCACGGTCACAGAAGTATCGGAAATGCACCAACTATCTCACCTACACTACTCGAATTTTGACGATGGTCAAGATTCAATCTCTCCCCTGAGCAAGCAGGCAGGCTCCAGATCAATAATGTAAAAATCTGTCACTTAAGGATTTCTAGTGCAGCAAGTGCAGCTTTAAGTTCACAATTATCGATTTCATAGTTTTTTACAATAATTGATTTGCTTATATAAGGTTTGATTAAATCCAGCAAAAATAGTGAAAATGTAGATGTACCATTTTAGAACGCATAATCTTTTATGTGCTTTTTCATTTGATTAATTGTCAATTTCATCAATAAAATAATATTCATCTGTATTTGCAGTCCTCAAGGTAGAAGATTTTTCCAATCAAGGTGTTCAAAAACATTCTTGAGAGCAACGTTTAGTTGTAAATAACATTGTGTGTTTGTTTGCATGGCTGTCATGTTGAATACTGCACAAAATCAAGTAGCGCAGATTGATATGAGCATGGGTACTACTCACACACCGGTGAATTCAGGGATTGACCAATCGGAATCAAGCATTCAACCAATTAACATAGTCTGCCGTACAGATTGCACAAAAATTACATTTTATTCTTAAAAAGAGCAAAACAGAGTCTCTGGCTAGAGTGTGCAACACCTTTTTCCTCTTTTTAAGTTAGTTCCCTCTGACCTCACCGCTTGCTGTGCGTTATCTTTTTTGCTAAATTACCCAATCCTTAAAATATAATGTCTTCATGGCACCACCTCCTGACACAGCAGGGTTTTATCAGTCATGGTGTGAATTCAGCTTAAACCACAACACCATAAATAATGCCAGGAAACAAACACACACCCTGTCAACATGTCAGATCACACCAGGAAATGGAATGAAAAAGCAAATAAGCTCGCTGACACGCACTATAACAACAAGTGATGCTTGTGATGTAGGTCTCACATTTCTGTTTTCCCTTTTGCTGGCAAGAGAAGTATCTAATTTCTCAGTAAACTGGTCTTTCTTGCTGTTTAAATCAATTTCCCAGCAATTTCAGGAGTAGTTAGACGATTAGTACGATTATGTATTCTGATGATGTATTGTAACCTGTAAGACAGTGCGTCTGACCCAGGGGGCCAGTTGTCTGGATTTAACATGAAGAAAACACGAAACTAAAAGTTACTTTGTTTGGCCGCTAGTTGAGCTGTTCTCCATAGGATTCCATTCATTTTCCCTGAATTTTTACACACTGCCCTCCTAATACGTGAGCAGGCCGTGTTCTTTTTTGATAACTTTTTTCATTTATTTTTAATCATTTTTTGAAAAAATGGAAAGAATTAAATACAATTAAAAAAATATAAAATATAAATGAAAAAAATTATCGAAAAAACATGGCCTGCTCACGTATTAGGAGGGTGTTATGAGTCACCAGAGAAAATAACGAATGCTTTTAATGAATCTATCATGGAGTTTGAAGTTACAATGGGTGTGTATGGGGAGAGGCCCCCATGGGCCTGGAGGCCAGGCCTGATAACATTTACATCAAATATCTAAATATTGAATCAAGCAAATTAAAACCTGTTCAGGGTGTTCATAAAAGCCTGATAAGACAATAAAATGACCAAACGTTTTTTTGAAAGTGAAATATCCCTTTAAACATTACTTATTTTCTATCAATTACACATTTGATTTTCTCAAATGCAATAAAGCTAAAAAGAAAAAGCAACTCTTGCCACTGTGTGCGATCCATTCCATACACAGTCTATCAATTACACACCCTATGAAGCCTTGAGTTCATGGATTATTATAATTTTGTCTAGTCTCCAGTAGGAGACTCGACTGGCCAACAAAATTATTCTGTAACCAGCTGGAGGGGAAATAGCAACACCCTGCTGGAGGCCATTAATGAGAACTGCTGCATTTTCATATTCTGCTTTGGCTTCATTTTCAGAGGGTGATACTTGCACCCTGGTGTCAGCAAGCACACTGAAGAGTGGTTATTAGCTTTTTTTGTGACACGTTTCCCTGTATGCACACTTTAACACATTTATAGTACCGTGACCTCTCACCCTCTCTCTCTTTCTCTCGCTCTCTATCTTACCCGTATATCGGTCGAGGCAGTTGGCCGCCCACACACACACACACACACACACACACACACACACACACACACACACACACACACACACACACACACACACACACACACACACACACACACACACACACACACACACACACACACACACACACACGGCTCGTCATGCATGTGATCTATTTTTGCAGAAGTGGTGATGATGACCCACAGTGGAAAGAAATTGAGTCAGTTTTATTTCTTGCGCTGTTTTGATGTTGAAAGTTGAGTCTGACGGTCAAACTGCTTCCATTAGGATTGCTTTTGTATTTTACACTAGGACTACTGTAGTCATTTAGTCTTAGTTTAGTTATTCCGGTCATTGATATTTTCAAAGATAATATAAATGAAATTTGATAAATAATCAATAAATGATTATTTTCTTCTTTTCTTTAAAAGAAAAATCGCATCTAGTGTGAATCAAGAGGTGCTAGTTGTTTATTGTTCCCTTAATACTGATGACTTACTGTACGTTTCATTATTACTGACTCCCTACTGCCTTATGTTGCCTTATCACTGACTACCGTACCTACAGTATACTGCCTAATATTATGCTGCCTTATTGTTTTTGAATGGATAAAAGAAACATATTTATGATGTGTGTGTGTGTGTGTGTGTGTGTGTGTGTGTGTGTGTGTGTGTGTGTGTGTGTGTGTGTGTGTGTGTGTGTGTGTGTGTGTGGCGAAGGCATTGTTACTTGTACCCTTGAATGGTGTGTGGGTATTGGATATTTGTCCAGGATTTGCCGACTGTACATTATTTACAGCACCTTGTAATATTTGTGTCCTTTTACTGTATCTCTTATGTGGACACAAATAAATGATTGAAATGTGTGTGTGTGTGTGTGTGTGTGTGTGTGTGTGTGTGTGTGTGTGTGTGTGTGTGTGTGTGTGTGTGTGTGTGTGTGTGTGTGTGTATGTGTGTGTAGTGCTGGTGCGTGACTTCAGAGTGAGCGTGAGGAGGAGCGAGGCGGCAGACCGGTGTCGTCTGAGAGGAGCCTTCATTCTGAGGGCCGACGTGGACAACCTGCTCCTGATGGACGGCAAAACGTCCCAGGTCCTCTACAGCTGGCCCTACCGCTACCTGAGACGCTTTGGACGAGACAAGGTAGGGATGCATTGATTGAATATACTTTAGCCCAGGGGTCTTCAACAGGCCAAGGACCCCTTAGTTGAGAGAGAGAGAGATGAAGCAGGGACTCCCACAATCTTATCATAGATTCCATATAGTTTCATCGTTTGACAGCACAATCATCTGTGTATTTTGGATTTATGTCAATTTGTGTTTTCAGATATTCATAGCACTTGAACCGTCAATACTTCGTAAACGTGACCTTTCACTCTGTACTTAGCCTATACTCTTTTCCCCTCTACACCAGGAGTCTTCAATGTTTTCAGGCCAAGGACCCCTAGTTGAGAGAGACATGAAGCAGGGACCCCCACAACCTTTTCATAGATTCCATCATTGTTTGAAAGCGCAATCGTCAGTGTATTTTGGATTCATGTCAATTTGTGTTTTCAGATATTTATACCACTTGAACCGTCAATACTTCGTAAACGTGACCTTTCACTATGTACTTAGTCTGCTCTTTTTCCCCTCTGCACCAAAGCTCTTTGACGAAAATAGCTGATCTACAAGCTCACAACGCCTCGCAGTGCGAGGCGTTGTGAGCTTGTAGATCTGCTATTTTTTGGCTAAAGCTCTCAGAATATGGACACTAGGGTTCAAGTGGTTAATATAAAAAAGGAGAAAAACAGGTGCTCTTTTATGGCAGTTTTGAAGGAGGGTAAGGACTAAGGAGTCACACCTTTTGATGTCTGTTGTTGGTAGGGCATTCCACATTTGGTGTCATAGCAGTAGTAGAACTGAAGTAGTCTGACAGGGTATCCCTGTTTTATAAGAAGACCAGGCCGCCACAAACTCGATAACACAGTTAATATAATACTGGGCTCGATAAAAGCCTGGCTCAATAAACAAGATCGATATGGTGCTCGATATGGTTCTCATTATCAATAAAATTGAACAAGCTCCATCCCTAGTCGGAGTCGTTCTTTCATCTCATTCGTCTCTTTTCCCCTGTCCTCCCCCTCCCATCTCCATGTGTGTGTGCGTGTGTGTGTGTGTGTGTGTGCGTGCGTGCGTGCGTGCGTGCGTGTGTGTGTGTCTGACCTCCAGGTAACCTTCTCCTTCGAGGCGGGTCGGCGCTGTGACAGCGGAGAGGGTAGTTTTGAGTTTGACACCAAACAGGGGAACCAGGTGTTCCAGGCGGTGGAGGCAGCCATCAGCCTGCAGCGCTCTGCCCTGCCCCCCCAACAGGATGGGACCCTGCAACGCCAGAGGACCACATCTGGAGCGGCGGAGCTGGACGGAGTTCAGCATCGCTCGCTGCCTCAACACTCACCTATACAGGTACACCGGTCATGTTAAATATGATATACTGGATATCTGTGATTCATCTCAACCTGTGGGCCACGAGGATACTGTAAGTGGGCCCCCAAATAATTGCATACAGCTACCAATACCCTACTTGCACGCTCTGCTGGCGCAAGTAATGATAATATAAGATTAGGATTAAGATTAAGATTAAGAGTTTTGTATGTGAACCGTCACAGCTTGACCGTATATCTCTGTCTGTCTGTCTGTCTGTCTGTCTGTCTGTCTGTAACGCCTGACAATGTGGTTCCCTTGTCACAGTGTGACATCACTGGTGACATCATAGTGATGTCAGATACTCACAGCAGGGATCTTCATATATGGGCATAAAAACAGGTGACATCACAGTGATGTCAGATACTCAGAGCAGGGATCTTCATATATGGGCATAAAAACAGGTGACATCACAGTGATGTCAGATACTCAGAGCAGGGATCACCATATATGGGCATAAAAGGGATTTAGTGATGTCAGATACTCACAGCAGGGATCTTCATATATGGGCATAAAAACAGGTGACATCACAGTGATGTCAGATACTCAGAGCAGGGATCTTCATATATGGGCATAAAAACAGGTGACATCACAGTGATGTCAGATACTCAGAGCAGGGATCTCCATATATGGGCATAAAAGGGATTCATGGCCAAGACAGATGGCGTGACTGCCCTATAGGCGTCTTACTGGTTATACCTGTACCAGTTGTTCCATCGATCCAAGCCGGAAACACAATCAATTGATTGACCATTAAATTAAACATGCTCTGAAAATGCAACCAGCCCAGCCATCTGACCACTTGCAACGCAACGCAACGCAACGCAACGACGCAACACAACACAACACAACGCAACGCAATGACGCAACACAACACAACGACGCAACGCAACACAACGACGCAACGCAACGCAACACATCTATTGATGACATAAGACTGTGGGTCTGACTCTGACCACGAGACTAGGAGGAATATTACGTCACCAAATGATCTTGGCCTAAATTGCATGTAGAGTTTTGAGTAAAGGGTGGGTTTGTTTATGTGTCTCAGGATGATGACATGGTGTACAGTCTAGTGAACAACATTCCGGGTCAGACTCTGAACCTAGAGGTTTCTCCTGGACAACACAGACGCCCCTCTCAGCTGGTAGGTCAACATCAACAACACAAACGCCCCACTCAGCTGGTAGGTACAACATCAACAACACAAATGCCCCACTCAGCTGGTAGGTACAACATCAACAACACAAATGCCCCACTCAGCTGGTAGGTACAACATCAACAACACAAATGCCCCACTCAGCTGGTTTGGTTGACTGATTGAATACTGTATTAACAGTTTGCAAATAGAACAGAGGTACGATTTTACAATGATTGTCAAAGGGATAACCCAAAACGCCCTATAGGGGCTTGTTCCCATTGTGGTCCTGTGTATTCAATTCACCAAGACATTTAAAGACATGCAGTAACATACAATAATAAACAAGACATAATCAACACAAGTAACAGTGAACGTATATGTACAGTAAACAGTTCTAGGCTCATTTTCCTACTTATATTGATCCCAAAAGACTGTCCATGGGGTCGATTAGGCAGAAATGCCCCTGTTGTCCAGTTTCCCCAGCAGAACCCAGCAGCTATCATAGCATAGAGTGGAGCCTATAACCCTATCGCTTTTACACTATTTGTTGTGGTCAAAAGTGATTTTCTTTTTCATGAATGTGGTACTAGTTGTCATTACTAACATATCCAGGCCTTGGTTGTCCCACACAAGCCACCACAATCTCATAAATAATGTTTTGGGGTGAGCATTCGGCACAAGTGCCAATCAAAGTGACTGTACTGGCCAATCACTCTCCTCTCCTCTCCTCTCCTCTCCTCTCCTCTCCTCTCCTCTCCTCTCCTCTCCTCTCCTCTCCTCTAGTCTCCCCCAGTAGACAAGGTGCTGACGGGAGTGAAGAGTCTGACGCTGGACACCAGAGGGGCTGTGATCGGCAGGAAGACTCAGGTGAAGACCATCTCCAGCTGTCCACTGCCTCACAGCAGCCCCGACCAGGACCCGGAGCTCCAGGTGTCCCTGCACCAGGAGCAGGACGCCCAGGCCTACTCCGAGATCACCGCGCCCGGACAGCCTCCAGACGACAAGAGAGAGAGAAGAGAGAAACCGGAGAAACCCAAGAGGAGAGAGAGAGTGGCCGAGCCAGAGTATTCCCTCCCCTTCGACATCATCAACATCAACAACGTCATGGAAATCTTTTCTTCCCATCAGGCCTTCGGGCTGAGAGAGGAGGAGCCAGAGTCGGGCGCCGACCCGCTTTACGACTGCATCGACGAATCGCAGGTCAAGGTGGCCTTCAGGGGCGTGGCCGAGGCACCCCGTCCCACCTATAGGAAGGTAGAGCATATCTACGACGAGCCCGAGGGCTGCGCTGTGAACGAACAGAATCCCCGCACGGCGGCTCTCTACGACGACCCAGAGGAGGTGAAAGGCAACGCCTGGAGGAGTATGGGTAGCGATGTGGACCCTAAAGGTCAGGAGTACCCGTACGACCCCACGGTGGATGACTATGCTGTCCCCAAGCGCCCGCAGAGAGCCTTTCCCGAAGAGGAGCCGGAAGCGGATTCACCGTATGACAATGTGATGGTGAAAGAAAGAGAGAACAGATGAGAGGACACGCCCAGGGACGTGCTGGGCCCCTGATTCAGCCTGGGAAAAAGAGTTGGAGAGGCCCTCATTGCGCGCTATAGTGAGAGATCTCTCTCTATAGCGCTGCTACTACTCAAAGATTTGCCGTTTCAGATCAAGACAAGTGACAAGCCAGTGGGCCAATTACTGTACAGTACATGAGTTATATTTTGTCGCTGTCGGGTGGAAACCTTGTATGTCCAAAACCGTTTGTTTTGTATTTATCATTTTAAAAATGATTTAAACTAGTGAAAACAGCCGATCTACAAGCACACAACGCCTCGCGGTTTTGTGTGCTTGTAGATCTACTGTTTTCACTACTTTTGTGCAACGGCCTTGTATGATGAAGCAGGGCCTCCTAATGAACCGGCCGTTCGGGAGTTGTCCCGCTTTTCCCAATGGCCAGCACGTCCCTGGACACACACACACACACACACACACGCACACATGCGCACACACACACACACACACACACACACACACACACACACACACACACACACACACACACACACACACACACACACACACACACACACACACACACACAGAGCATTCTAGTGCACTGTAATAGTGTTTCCTTTCCGTGGAGACAGGCATCAAACACTCTTTAGGATCTTGTTGGTAATTTTCACAGACATAAAATGTCTTGACTTGAACAGGAAGTGGCCTGTGAGAGAGAACTGGATGGTTGCATCATGTGTGGTGTTGTCAGGGCAGTTCTCCTGGCAATGTAGCATTATGTCCAGCAGATGGCAGTGATAGGCTGTGTTTTCATAAAGAGCAGATACACTCTAAAGATATTTTCTTACTTTTCCAAATATAGTTCATAATATAATATATATATGTATATTTGTTTTGTTTTGACTAATCTTATTTTGAAACAGAACAGCCATGTTAAACAGGCAACAGTGAAATATCAAATATTTTAAAGTTACTATGACTATGATGTTTACCTGTGGTATATAAACCAGTGGTTCTAAAAGTGGGGTCAACTAAATCATCCATTCCAGAATGAAGCCTGTCTTAAATGATTGAATAATTAATTGCTAAATCAATTATGTTTTCATTTTTCTAACTGCTGTACAGAACTTGGAAATTAGAAATAAAATGTGTTTCTGTTGAGTTCGCTGTTGGGCTATTTACTGTTCACTGTGCTTGAGAAAATGCGCTAATACTTAGTAAGACGCTCTAAGGGCATACATGGGCAACTGGCGGCCCGGGGGCCACATGCGGCCCCCACCTTCACTTAATGCGGCCCTCAGGTTGGAAATACTGATATATTATTTATTTCAGCTGTTATAATATCAAACATGACCCGCTTTAATTACTTCAGTCTATGTTAGTAGCCTATATTATTATTATTTTATGTCCAACGTATTTGTATTTAAGTTCATAAAGTTAACATGAGTATATAACTAAATGCATTTGACATTAAATCAAAATGTTACATTTCAGGATTCCAACTAAAAAAGAACAGAAAAGAATTCAGGATTCCAATTCAAAAGAAGCAAAAATAGCCCATCTACAAGCTCAAAATGCGCCAGTCAAAATGCGCCAGTCACTAGATCTGCTATTTTTGCTTCTTTTGTATGACATAGTAGAATGACAAAGTATGCAATATGCATTGTGGCCCTCTGGAGTGTGTGTGGAAATATAGTGGCCCTCGCCATCATTAAAGTTGCCCACCCCTGCTCTAAGGGCAAGAAGCGATCTCGCTCTAAAGGGTGAGGTCTCACACGCCTGGGTGACAGCAGACTGCTTGGCATGGGATCAACTTTCCCTCTGCGTCTTAAAATAAATATTGGCACTTTGGCTACAGTGTGTGTGGCCGCTTCTTTGTCTTTTAAAGAATATTAATGGGATCAACTTTGACCAAATAAATGCACAGACCTGGTTGGTTGTTTAAGTTTCATGACTAATTTGCATACTTAAATGATTGACATTTGAAGGATTCCCCTGGTAACACAATGAACTGTGGGTAATTCCTTTGCCAAAGTCTGCATCGATACTGACTTACGGAAATGGTGCTTATAAGGTGCGGGGCCCGAGCCCTCACTGACCTATACCCATTTCAGTTGGAACTAGGGGTGTAACGATATAGTAACTGTATCGAAATATCGTTTTTAACTTACAAAATCGAAGTATATCGAAATAAAAACAGCTAAAATCGAATCGTATCGTTTTATTTTGTATCGTATCGTATCGGCAGTGCAAAGAATCGATTGTAACGACCTACTTGTGCATTGTATTTAGCATTTTTAAGAAGAACATTTTTAAAGGAGGGGTTTAATTACTTTTCCTTTCCATATAGCTATACTGGTCTATCGATAAATGTTTGTAATCTCTGGGTTCATGTCAAGGTGCAGGTTTGTCAATATAAAATATCCATGTATTTGGCAGATAATCACTGTGTTTACTTATTTATATCCATAATAATACATGTTTCCCTTAAAAACCTGCACTATCCACACCTTTCACACATATTTAATTTCTTTGCTAAATAGTTACTATATTGATTTTAAATCATTGAATCAAATCGTTTCGTATCGCCATGAATGAACCAATATCGTCCATGTATCGTATCGTCAGCCATGTATCGTGATATGTATCGAATCGCTATTAAAATGTATCGTTACACCCCTAGTTGGAACAGCCCTCAAGCCCTCTGGCTGCACATGAACGCGCACCTCCAAGGGAGTGGATTGGAATTGGGCCTGTGTGTGTGTGTGTGTGTGTGTGTGTGTGTGTGAAGTAGTTAAACCCTCTAGACTTAGTAAAGTGACAGCTCAGATGGTTCTGATGAGAACAGGGATGATATTGATGACATCATAATGAGGCTATGAACCCCATGTATGGAGATACTCCCATCGGGTGGGGCACAATGCTAGGCACTCACACAAGATGGTAATATTGATGGATAACCAACAGTATTCAGTCACTAAATGGTCACCTTGCAATGATGGCATGTTTAAAGAACCCAACGGAAGATCTGTAAATAAATAGAAGATATCTTTTGATATCAGATCCGTTATTCTGTCATGCATACACAGATCCCTGTATGCATGGCTTGCCAGAACCTCTATTTGGGGGGGAAAGTGCTGTACTTTGGCCAGTGCTACTTACGGGTACTTTCATAGGCGATTTTAAGGGGTGTCCTAGGGTGCACGTGCAACCCCTGGCCGCCAGGCGGCCATTTTGATATATTTTTTTTTTGTAATGTAACTTTACATCCACTCAGACCGAATACAACAACACCCCCTAGTGGTAGTGATAGAGGCTGGCAGCTCCAGGCAGCCCCCCCCTCCCCTCCTGATGTGATGTCATATCCACGCGCCAGTATTGAAATTGAAAACAACATCTGTTAAAAATAAAGCATGGAGTTCGAGCTCTTCACTACTATGGACGTGACTACCGGTAGATATTATAATATAGCTGCTTGCCCTGAAACATCACATGGAGAGGATCATTTTGTACCTGACTTTCCTCTACAAAACACAGACCTCAGGCTCTATCAGCCAGGACTCTTGTCTCACTGTGCGTGACTGAACCATTTCCTCCTGACCAGCCCAAGGTAAGACTAAGACAGTCAGGTCATGCTTTTATAAACCCTATTATATTAAGCCCAAAATGGTTCTGCCGCCGTGTAGAACCGAACCGATTTTAACTTGAAAAAATGCATTGGGTACAAAATTAACTGCAGAAATCCGCTAAAACAACATTACAAAACCGCTAATATCCGCAATTTTTTTTCGCGCGCGCTTCGCGCGCGCGAACGTCGTACACGCGCGCTGTGCGCGCGTGCATGAGGTAATTGAGGTCGTGCACCCCTTGCTGGAAGAGGCTAGAGTCGCCTATGGGTACTTTACTGTAATCGTTTCCACTTTCATGATAATTGGCAGGGTTGACGCATCTGTCAAGTCTGGTGGAATACTCTAAATGATTTCATTGACTTGTTCTTTCCATTCACCAGTCACTATGAGCAAGATCAGCTCTGCTAACATGGAGATACCTGTACCTCATGATCCATCTTCATCTGTTTGTCTTCTGGAACATCTGTTCCTGAGCAGCTTGTAGAGTCATAGATCCATGGCTCAGTAAACTAAAAGTTAACATAAATGCAGAGCTCAAGATGTGTTTTAAGGTCGTCCAGATTGTGGCAACATTCATGTGCTAATGAAGATAACTCACCTGCATGGCCAACATCCTCTCAGCAACCAAAGTATCTGAAAACACTTTGTTATTTTATTGTGTTTCTGTAGCCTCAGCTTAAAGTTCAAATTTCAAAACCCAATACCTCTAATGGCCAGGGGAGACGTCCTCTTGACCAGGCGGTAGATCATGGAGGAGACCCGGGTACAAACCCCCAGTGTTACGTTGGTGCCGTGCAGGCCCGGCGCCAAGGGGGTGCCAGGGGGAAATCTATACTAGCTCTTTCCAACGACCGTCATTTCGACAAAGGAGCATCGGAAGGGTTACCGACTCACCCCACGGAGGTTATAGGGTTAGAGTTTCAACTCCCCCCTCAGTCATTTCATCCTGGAGCCGAGCCTGGTGCCGTGACCCATTTGGGGTTTCCCTTGGGAGGGGGTTGAATGTAGCAGAGTAGATCATCCTGAAGCTCAAAGGACTAATTCCCCTGGCCGACAGGGGATTCCCTCTTGACTGTAGTTTGGTTTCCAACATGGGAGACCTAGGTTGGGGATTTATATCCCCCCTATGGTCTAGGGATGGGATGATATGAAAATGTCATATCACCATTATTGTGACAAAAGAAATCACAATTTACGATATTATCGCGATAATCAAAATCCATTATCCTGGGGCAGAACATTTGCCACAAAATAACAGATCTACAAGCTTGTAGTGAGCTTGTAGATCGGCTATTCATTGGCAAAGACAATTGATAGAGTGAAAAAAAGAAACAAGTACGGATATTATAAGTACCTTTTGACAATTATAGAGGGATTAAATGCAAAGGGATATGCAGCTCGGCAAATAAAAGGTGAATTGATCCCAGTGCATGACGGAGGACAATTTCACGATAAATTAAATCTCCACGATACGATTATCGTGAGTGTTATCGCTTAACGTCCCATCCCCACTATGGTCATTGTTTTGTTTTTTGAGCGGCGCTAATCGCTCCCAACCGATCCACTACATCTGTCTGTGTGTATGAACGTCTGTCCGTATGTCCGTCCCTCAAAGCTGGGTGGGCATTCATTGGACGTTTAATGAAATTAACTCATAAATGGCGCTGCTCACTTCACACTGGGTGTGAACTTTTTATCTCCTGCGAGGATGTGTTTTAGCTTGATCCCTGCTTCTGCTGCTTAGACTGAATTAAAATACATGCGTTTACTTTGGTAAATGTACACTGATATCTGTGATTTGATATGATGTAAAATGTAATTATTGTATAGTATACCATGAGAAATGTCGCAGCTTGTCTCTGTCTGTCAGTCAGTACACATATTTACAGTCTATGGTTCTATGGGTTTGTCGCTCTGACATCATGCTCTGATGTGCTCCACGTTCACTGTTCAGGGGAATCACTCTTAACAGAACGCTCTGACATCACACTCTGGCTTGATGTCCCTTTTATGCCCATATATTTTATGCCCATATATAGTCGTCTTTTTTTATGCACATATATAAAATTAATTACGTCCTTGTCCATTTTACGCTCATATAATTATGGAGATCCCTGTCCCGATGTCATCAATATCAAGCAAGGGCATATCTGGGAATGCCCATGTTACGGCCCTTTAAGTTGGCTCGCACCAAAGGACAATAACATAATGACAGGACTTAGTCAGGTTAAAAGTACATTTAAGTTTTATTTCAAATATTGGATAATACATCAAATACTTTCCTTTTTAGTTGTAGTGATGGAAGTTACAAACAGAAAGCAAAACAACCTGACGATAAGTCCTAAGTCAACTAACAAAATACACTGATGGCTGGCCAAACTAAAGAAAAGAGGGGAGCTGGGTGAGCCGGGTGTGGCCGCCGACCCACCACAGCTAACTACCAAAACAACGTAAAAAGCTAAACTAACCAGAAAGAAAAGGCCAAACCCATACTTACAGCCAGCACATCATAACTGAAATAAGCAATACAAAATAAAGAACACAGGGGAACACAAACTGTTCAGGTTGGGCTGAGGGAGACCCTAGTGTTTGTGGCCAGCTCCGTTTTATAGCAGGTGGCACTAATCAGTCATGATGCTCAGCTGGGCCAGGGAGGAGCTGACAGGTGAATGACAGGTGTGTCTAGATCGGGAGGCTCTCTCCATTCCGACATGTCGCCACTCCGAAATGGACTTCTTATTGTCGGAGTGGCGACACTCCCATGGGCCTAAGGTTTAGGGTTAGGGGTAGAGATAGGGTTAGTGTCGGAATGGAGACATGTCGGAAAGGAGACATGTCGGAGTGGAGAGACTGACCCGTCTAGATCCGCCGCTGCAAGGCAGTGTAGACATTAAAGAGAGCAAATACACATTAATGAACAAATAATAGTAATGCTGTGAGGTGTGCATATGTGCTCGCACATAAGAGCCCATATATGGGCATTGTTGACTATCACGCAGGAATCTCCATATATGGTTAACTGGTCCGATATACGTATATCACTGGCCAGATGGTCAATTGGCACGACCTCTTTAGGGCGAGGTCGCATGTCACCCTGAGGCGTCTTACTAGTATATGTTACATTGCATTAACCCTGGCATCCCTGTGTTGGGCAAATGTGTTGCAATTTGTCTCAATTAAAATAACAACATACAAGTTCACAATGCATCACACGCTATGAGCTGGGTAGATCGGCTGTGTTCGCTATGTCATATAGGCTACAAAGTAGTAGGCTATTTGTTGACTACAGCTCTAGCGGTTAAGAACATTTACGCCCCTCTGTTTTATCATATATATTTTATTCTCTTCAACAAATGGAACCCTGGTCACTACAGCATGCTGATCAAACGGGACAGCTTTGTGGCGTCGTAAATCCACTGGAACCATGCAGCCTGCCTCCTGTTTGGACTGGGAAAGAATGTCTCCTGTAGTGTAGACTAGAGTGTTCATTCCAGTGTTGTTCCAAACCACATCCTATAGTTTATCATTCAGTTCACTCACTGTTTTTGCACATTAAATGAACGCTGGACTGGAGAAAAGCTGTTGCACGCGCACGCACGCGCACGAGCACACACACTGACACTGAACCCTCTCTGTGCCACTAATGTATTTTCAGTGAACAGGATATTAGGGAAACTAGGGGAATTATATCCATCCAGTGCACAGTAGTGTGAGACACAGTAGAGAATTGAAGCCAAGTCGGCCAACTGACCCGAACTAAACTCCAAAGAGAGAGCGCTGGAGTGTACGCACGTGTGTGTGTGTGTGTGTGTGCGTGCGTGCGTGCGTGCGTGTGTGTGCAGACGTGCGTGTCTGTGTGTGTGTGTGTGTGTGTGTGTGTGTGTGTGTGTGTGTGTGTGTGTGTGTGTGTGTATGTCTGAGACTGAGAGAGAGATTTTCAAATAGAGCAAAATCTACAGACTACAATTATGAGGATGAAAGACAGAAAAATTGTTCCCATCTTTTTGAACTTTCTCCTGACAGGAAGACAGCCAAAAGTCCAGCCTTGTACAACGCGCACACATTTGTACTTCCTGTGGTGTCTGACTGGCGAGTTATTATGGATTCCACAACGTTATGGGATACGCCCGCCTCACCTGTGTCTGATTGGCTCCCTGGCAGGCACAGTAGAGCAGTGGTTCTCACCCTTTTCAGGCCGTGACCCCCTAAATAATCATGTTTCAACAGGGGACCCCCCACCCTGACGAGCAAGAGTTGAGGCATTACATTTTGTATAACAGGGTTCCTTTGTGAAAATAGCAGATCTACATGCTCAGCATGAAGATCTGCTATTTTCACAATTTCTGCCTCTAATAGACCTATTTGACAAATTTGCCAATGTTTAATTTGTAATTTTAGAGGTATATTACAAAGTCCTTAAATTGTCACTTTAGAAATGTGATATCCTCTATACACTTAAAACTTAATGTTGGTTTGTTTACTGTTGAGTGAGAAAACAATGTTGCACAAGTTAATCATCTGGGGACCCCCCAAAATAATTTGGGGACCCCCCTGGGGGTCCCGACCCACAGGTTGAGAACCACTGCAGTAGAGAACTAGTTTTACTCAAGCCCCAAGGATCAGGTTTGTAAGTTGAGGTGATATATAAATTAGAAAGAGAGAGTTCATATGAACAGCCACTAGTTTCACTGTTTTCACAGTGCTGGTGTCAGAAACAATAATATCTATTAAAGTCGATGGGTTTTTGCCGAACTTTACACTTGATTTTATTACCCTAACATTGTTATAAATACTTTATGCTTCCAGTCGCTCGTTTAAAATCTTCTGTCAATCACCATGATAAAAGTATGGCCCCATGTGTTTTAAAATCGATGATAAATTAGGCTATGCTGTAGGAGGGGCGTGGCTAGCTTGATTTACACGCTCCCAACCAATAGCATTTATTGATTTATTGATCCCTAGAACAGTGGTTCTCAACCTTTTGCTCACAATGCCTCGCATTGCGAGGCGTTGTGAGCATGTAGATCAGCTATTTTCACAATTTCTGCCTCTAATATTTGACAATTTGGCCAATGTTTAATTTGTCATTTTAGAGGTATTAAAAGGTGCTTAAATTGTCACTTTAGAAATGTGCAGATACCCTCAATACGCTTTAACTGTATGTTGGTTTGTTTACTGTTGAGAGAGAAAACAATGTTGCACATTAAGTTAATCATCTGGGGACCCCCCAAAATAATTTGGGGACCCACCTGGGGGTCCTGACCCACAGGTTGAGATCCACTGCCCTAGAAAAGCGGTGGTATCCAAAAGCATCTGCGTCTGTGGGCCGTTGTCGTTTGCATAGCTTCCCTCTCTTTTGGGTGTGTGCGTGTGCATGTGTGCATGCGTGTGTGTCTGATAGGAAGGTAAATCTGTTTCACGTGTTCACTGTATAATTATGTTAGAAGTGTAGGTATATTAAATGTACAATGTGTGCATACTGTGTGGGCCCTATGTGTGTGTGTATTACATGTGTATATTATTGTAGATTGTATGGTGTGAATGTTTTTGTCTAGGCCTATATCATGTGTATGTTTGTGCAAACGTGCATATTATTAGTGTATATGCATACAGTATGTGTTTATGCTGTGTCCTACTGTCTCCAGAACAGCAGAGTTCCTTTGAGCCAACTGTTATTATAACCAGCCTGTGTGTGTGTGTGTGTGTGTGTGTGTGTGTGTGTGTGTGTGTGTGTGTGTGTGTGTGTGTGTGTGTGTGTGTGTGTGTGTGTGTGTGTGTGTGTGAGTGAGAGAGAGAGAGAGAGAGAGAGAGAGAGAGAGAGAGGGAGATTTTATTTTATGGAGTCCAAATCATTAACTCAAAGGTCTTTATGCCGTGTGAGAGTCAGCCGCACGCAGAGAGAGAGAGAGAGAGAGAGAGAGAGAGAGAGAGAGAGAGAGAGAGAGAGAGAGAGAGGGAGGCTCAGACTGGCTCAGAACACAGCCTAGGGGCCAGAATCAGACAGACAGTCAGAGAGAGAGAGAGAGAGAGAGAGAGAGAGAGAGAGAGAGAGACAGGTAACCAGACAGACAGGAAGTTATAAAAACAGACAGGATGGTAGGATGTCTGTGTTCCAGATGTTTAACAGATCGCTACCGAACAAAGACACATTCATTCAACAGCTCCACTACAGTATATTCTACACCAGGGTTTCTCAGAGTGGGTGCCGTGCCTTGGCACCCTTGGGTGCCGTGACGCGAGTCCACGGGTGCCGCAGAATACTGTGATAATATCTGAAATATGTCACTCCAGATGACCAGATGACAATAGAACTTGTAAGTCCGACTCCACAATTCAAATATGATTATTTTTGGGAGCCACAGCCTGAAAAGTTTAAGAACCACTGGTCTAGGGCAGGGGTTTTCAAAGTGGGTGAGATAATTTGATAATATTTGGAATTTGAAGTACAAAGTTATTTTCAGTCAGTTCTAACCAAAATGGCTATAATCTCAACGTTTTCCTCACAACATAATCTCGGGGAGGATAATGGCAAACATGCACTTATGTTTCCCCTTATATGGAGCTGAATTAATATAAATTGCTGGGAGTGAAAATTATGAATAAGATAATTTAGGGGTGCCTCGGATTTAAAAAATGTATATGCGGTGCCCTGAGCTACAAAAGGTTGAGAACCACTGGTCTAGGGGCAGAAGAAGCACAACACAAAACAAGAGAAGGTGCAGTAAAAGGTTGGCATTTATTGCTATGCAGCGTGAGCCTATTCACACGCTAGGTGCCTGCTAGGGGTGAACAGAGGCCAAAATAATAAACAAACCCAAACTATGATAACCCCCTACCTAAACCCTGCCTGAAAACAAAAACAAACACCCAAGGGGGGGGACTGAGTTACTAGGGCCCAAGGTGGAGGGGGCCTTAATTATTTTATACTTTAGCTGTGAGCTTGTAGATCTGCTATTTTTTAAAAGTCTTGAAAATCTTTGAATTTATGTATTTTTTAAGCGAACATTTGCAACACAAATTTTGCTTCTGGGGGTCCCTGGAACTAAATATTTTGAGATGGGGGGTCTGTGGCCAAATACATATCATTTTGGGGGTCCTTCATATCAAAAAGTTTGAGCACCACTGACATAAAACATAGGTTTTTCAAAGACTTTTTCAAAGACATTTTCAAGATTTCTCAAAAATAGCTCAAGCTCGCAACGCAGCATTCTGTGCCACGCTGTGAGCTTGTAGGTCTGCTATTTTTCAATAGTTAAAGCACAAAATAATGCATAATAATGCGTTCCCAGTCTAAATGGGACATTCATGGGGGGGGCCTGCAGTGAATCCTTGTACCCAGGGCCCAGAATTTGGTACGACACCCCTGGCCCTAACCTCCTAAACTAAACAAAAACAGGAGAGAACAATTCCACGCAGAGATTGATGATTCATCCCTACTGCTCCGTGCTAGTTACAAAATGGAACGTGCTTCACATACAGAAAGGGGTATTGGGGAAAAAGATAGGTCTGATCCAGTGGTACTCAACCTGCCAGCCGGCCCCCCTGGTGAGCCGTGAGACTAAATAATTGGTAAAAAAAACTAAGATTTTAATGATCTTTAATATATGATTAATATATGTATTAAGAATTATATTTAAAACTCATGATACTTGAAAAATGAGTTTTCACTCTCAGATAAACATGCTCAGAAAATTAAGGTTAAGAACCATCACTGGTCTCTAATCAGTTTTGGCTCCTAGCTAACGTACCTAAAGTAAACAAAACACAAAAAGTCTAACCTCATCGAATTACTCACAGTTCGACACACAATACACACAATCCTCAAGATAACAAAGCCAAGCATCTGGACCAGTTAGCAAGCCATCGTCACAGGAGCCAATCAGTCCTCGGCACTGGAAACTGTTATACAATGACAGCTACATCCTCACAAAGAACACAATTGTGCTGTTTTGAATTATGCTGTATTACAGCGTGTGTCGTATCCAAGAAGCAAGAATCATTGCCCATACATCTACTGTACGTATGACCAGTAAGACTCCCTAATCGGGAGATAAGCGACCGTAGGTCACTTATCTCCACAAATAGAGCAAAAATGTGTTTTTCCAAAATCTTCCTGATCCATGTTGATGACATGAGTGTAGACATACTGTGTAGTGATTTTCGGCCTCATGGTGGCGCTAGAGGGCCATGTGAGAAATGAGGGGTGGGGTGTCCGCGCCGCCAAGGCGGACGAATAGGTACCGGCCCCGGCTCTCCCGGTCGCTCCTAGCCCGAGTTACGGCATTTTATGTGAGCTGCAGTGGCAGGGGGTCCTCCACTGGGGGCGCCACCACTTTTGCATCCGTTCTGGAGCACCAGGAGTGGGTGGTCCCCGGGAATGCCCCGTGAGCAGCCCCGTTGGGGTGGTCATTTGGTAATTTTTGCACATGTGCTCATTTTTTACACTTGGGGGTCCCCGAGGGAGCTGGGGGTCCCTGGAGCTCCGGGGGTCCTTGGAGGTTGTAGTTTGGCAGGTAAGGAGTGTGTGTGCAAAATCTGGCATGGATCGGGGCAACGGTTGCGGAGATATGAGCAGGGCAAAAGTGTGACGTGTGACGTGTGTGACGGACGGACGGACGGACAGACGGACACCTCGAGCAGCTTTCTGTAGTAAGTGCGACCTACGGTCGCAATAACAGCATTCTAAGGTTGGCAAGGAACATTACCTCTAACAATAGCCATGTGTTGTATAGAGAATATAGGTTACTGCCTTCAGAAAGGAGATACGGTGTTCCAGCATACAATAAGGTCAGACTAAAAAGGTCCTTTGTCCATCAGTTGACTTTAAGGCTTAATCAGGAGTTTGGCCAGGGGTATAGGCTAGGCGGTGGACATTGCTCTTGTCTGTATGTCTTTATGTATGTAATCCTGTTTTGTTCCTTGTGTTATGTTGTGTATATCCACCTGTTTCCGAGGGAATTTACTGTAGAATTATGTGTGGGGGACACATCCGGAGAACAGCTGACATGATACAAGCACACGTCGCGTCGCAGATGGAACCGTTGTGAGCTTGTAGATCACACTCCGAGTCGACTTGGCTGCGACGACGGAACTGCCGCCTGCAGTCCCATCTGCGCATGCAGTGCACGATGGGACGCCGGAAACTTGTGGATATGTTTCGAATACTTGGCTGCAGTGTCGCAAGACAAATTTCAGTGTGAACTGACAATAGAGTACTATATCATATCATATATCATATCATATCATATAGGTACCGGTACAGTACAAGTGTCACAGCTGGCTCAAGCAGCAACAAACGAAGGGGAGAGGAGACCTTGTCAAAAAGTATATTTATTAAATAAAGGCCTAGAACATCAACTAATCAGAAGATCAACAAACTTAATAACAAAGGATCCAATGGCGTGTGGAGTAAGTGATCAGTAGTGTAGGTGTGGATGTGTGGGACATGGTGTAGCGCGAGGTGTTGCATGGAAAGTAAAGTCACTGAACTAAGGAGAACATAAGAGGGGCATGGTGGAGAGTAGAACAGGAGCTGGAGGGACAGGTCTGCTTCCTCCGGGTCTCACATGCAGACTGCCTCCTGGAGGCACCGGGCCCAGGTGCTCTCCATAGGCCATCAAGCTAATCAGCCAATGAGGTCCCACCCTGCTCACCTGCAGGGAGAGAGTTAAGCCCCTATCATAGTAGGCACCACGGTGATAAGCTATCCACCGTGGTGTAGTCTTTTTAAGTCATAAAACTACAACATTACGTCATTACTCGCAGTCACAGTGATATGACTTCACCGTGACTGACTAAGATGGCCTCCACTTGTTTTCTCACTTTAGGTGGATAGCTTTACACCTAATATTTGCGGTGATAGGCTCTTCACCCGCAGATTCTGATAAGGGCTTTAGGTGGCACATCCCTAACCACCCAGACTATACTCTGTCTAGTGTATGGGGCATCACATAAGCAACAAAATGCACAGTATTTAATTGAGTTATGTTACATTGTGTTGCTGTGTTCTTCTTTAAGGCCCATGCAGGTCAGTAACCTCTAGAAGGTCCAGGCAGTGGCAGCAGGCTCTGCTACAGAAGGTCTATTGTAACACAGTCTGTTTTCTCTGCTGACCCCTTGCTGTCGGCTACACCCCCCACTGTGGCACACAGCCATTAAAACCATCTCAAATCAATTATATCAGCTGTCAGTAGACCAACAACTACAACCTCCAGAATGCACATGCCCGAATGAACGCACGTGCACGCATATGCACATGCACGCAGGCACGCAGGCACGCACACACACACACACACACACACACACACACACACACACACACACACACACACACACACACGTGTGTGTGCACAGCAAGCGCTCGCACACGAGGGTGATGATGAACTCAGCAGATAGATACCAATGGGTTTTTAAGGCAGTAAACCAGATGTGTTGTACCGTCCAGTGGTTCTCAAACATTTTCATGTCAAGGACCACCGAAATTGATTGTATTTGACAGCGGACCGCCATCTGGAAAGGTTTTGTGCCAGGAAATCCCCAAAAGAGAACATCTGTCAAAGACACGTCTTTCGAAAGTAACCGAAGAAAATTAAATAGGGCTTAAGTGTTTAAACTGCTCCTCATTCTGTTGGGAACCCTGGGGGTCTAGTGGTCCACCGCGGACCCCACGTTGAGAGCAAAGTGGTATAGAGAGAGAGAGACCCATTTTCACCAAATGCAGAACACAACAAAAATGTGCAAAAACAATCGAGAAAAACTGTAACACATGCGGGGACTGAATCAATAATCTGCCATTTCAACTGAGAAAGAAAGAAAGAAAGAAAGGCAAAATCTTTGACTGTAGATAATGTTTTATTATAATTATTAAATCATTTAATTGCATTAAATTAACTAAACCCTAGCCATGACCTGCGACCTTTACAAATGAAGTGGGTCTCCAGCTTGAAGTTCAATCAGATACGTGAACTTTGTGTCTGAGGAGTCTGAGTCAGATGACAGTAATAAAGCAGTCCCTCTGATAGCAGTGATAGTGACTGATGATGATCAACGATCAACAATTTAATCATGCGAGAAGTGGCTAAATATTTATACCACCCCCATAAGTCACATCTGCCCATGAAAGATTGCGGTGCATCTTGGGAATGGGCTTATTTCGTCTAAAAATACATATTTAGCTACTTGCATGCATGCCCCCAACCTGGGGGCATCAAATCAAAATCATTAAAATCACTAAAATGATAGAAAGACATTTTAACATTCATCTTTTCTTTTCCCTAATGACTATCTAAAATATGAACCCTTAAAAAAAAACGAAGTTGTCCTTTAAGCCCGCAGTTCGACGTGTCTTTAAAGGAGTAGTTCACTTATTTTCTATTAATTAAACACCACACGAAGCCTTGAATTCATGGCCTTTTATTGTTTTTGTCACATTCTAAGTCAATAATTCGATGACCGGCGATGACATGCGGAGTCTGAGACTCAAAGAAAAAAATTTGCTGCTCAAAGAGTCTCCTACTCAGCAACCACCCGGTCATCAAATGATTGGCTTAGGAATATGACAAAAACTAAATAATCGCCATGAATTCAATAGAAAATAAGAACTAGGAGAACTACTAACTACTAGGTGAACTACTCCTTTAACTTGACAATTGGTACTATACTAGGGAGTGTAAATTGTAGGCTTCACAAATGCACACAGTATAGGAACAAGAGGTCACAGTTCGGGTCTAAACATAATATTTCACATCAATAAAGTAACACACCATCCAGTTCTGTACCACAGGTATCTGAAGTAAATTTACATCATTGTCTCAACTTGTACCTCGTGAAGCGAATTGTGATATTCAATAAAGAAGAGGCTAGCGCAAAATGCAGGGTTACGACAGTTGGCAATACAAAAGACACATAGATTCTGGACGGCAAACTCCCTATCGTGCATATAGGGCTGTCACAATTATTACATAATCGTCTAATCGCAATTATTTGACATAATCGCAATTGACGTATAATACCGAATATAGGACGATATTTTATTCTAATAAACATATCCTCAAAATAGGGGGTCGTCCTATAATCGGGGATTAGACTTTTCACCGGAGTGATACGTTATGTATCTTTCAGGACCTTTCCCTGCTCTCGTCATAACCCCCGCGAGCTCCTACGGTAATTACCGTACACTACATATATTGCACAGCGAAATTTAGACCTCGGCTTGTTTCACCTCCCGTTTGGCAAAGTCGGATGGCTTTGGCATTGAACTTACCGGGGCGCGTGCTTGTGCGTTGTTCTCGCGAACATCGGCGTGGATGACGGGGCACATCTGATCTTTAGCGTGGAAGTTTAATCCAAACAGCAACTGAAACTAATGCTGGCTGCCTAGCAGCCTAGCGTGATTATGGATCCCACTGGGAAAGATGGATGGAAACGGCATAGAGCGCTCGTTTTCACAGTTATTGTCCACGACACTGCAAGCGGCGCGAAGGCCAGCGGACCTTGGTCCTGCTCTTCGCCCCCGAGCGCCGCAGGCGCGAGTGGCCGCGAAGAGCGGGCCAGGGCCGCGCGGCCGGCGGAGCGCCGCGCGAGTTACGAAGCCGTGGTGAATGCAATCGTTCTATTTATGCCCAGGCCGTAAGGCCTGGGCAAGCGCACGATAAACGCAATGATAATTGGGGTTTGGTGCACCTCGCGCGGTCCAAGAGACTACAACGGAGCGCTCCCTACGTCCGGTTCAGCCAATCACAAGCTTCAAAAATGAGTCCGGGGCGTGGTTATCCATCTTTCCCAGTGGGATCCATAATCACGCAGCAGCCTATGGTTCCTGTTTACAATGGAGTCGCATCTGAATGATGAAACGGGCCGCTAAGCTTGATGGGAAATGTAGTGTTTTTTTATTGTGATTTTCACAGTCTGAATTGTGAATGTTGTTCTTGAATAGAACTTGACTTTTATGGTTAATGCAATACAATACAGCAGAATGTTATCTCTGTATGAGCTTTTCTATAGTAATTTTACAATAAAAACGCTTTTCTTTATAAATAACTATATTTTTTTCTCAAAGTTATAATTGAAAAATAGGGCTTGTCTTATAATCAGTCGTACAATATTCGGGCTAATACGGGTATTTGACATAATCGCATTTATTTTGTCATAATCGTTTACATGTTGAAATGTTCATATTTTCAAACATTTTCAAAAATAGTGGAAATAGCCGATCTACAACGCATCGCATCAGTGTTCTTTTTCAAGTATAAAGTTGTCAAATAAGTAATTTCTTTGTATATTTAGGTTATGTGTCATATCTGCCATGTGCAACACAATTAAATCGTTAATCGCAATTATTTGAGTGACAATTAATCGTCATGTAAAATGTCATAATCGTGACAGCCCTAAACGTGCAGAAAAGTTAGATCTCCATATTTCATCATTTTGAGCGGTGCTAACTGCTCCTACATCTGTCTTTGTCTGTATGTATGTACTACTGTATGTGGCTCATTGGCCAAGCTTCGCGGGACGCGCACTGTGTGTGATTTTTGTAAACGTTTTGTCATAATTGAATGCCTTATTTCATACTTCATTGTATGACAGTGTGTTATGCAAAAGTGGAGAAAATAGCCGATCTACAAACTTGTATATAATTTTTTGGGCAAAGAAATGGACACATTTCAGAAAGCTCCATGATGAGAGTTATGGTATGTTGATATGTGTATTGTGTAACACCACTGACTGGACAAAGTCTTCAGGGTCCTCACCATTGTTCTCTCAGAGAGACACAGAGTCTATGGTCTATGGAGCTATGGTGTCTGATCATCTTTCTGGGAACAGTGGTGTCGTCTGATGTTCTTAACCACTTGAACCCCAGTATCCATATCCTGGTGGGGAACGTTAGCCAAAAATTGCCGATCTACAAGTTTGCAACGTTATGAAGCTTCTGTATCGTGGTGAAGAAATTTGGTGTAGACAGGAAAAAGGCAGTCCAGGTACAAGGCCAACTCCCGTACTGTACAGTTGACTAAGTGTAGAGGGTTTACGAGGTTAATGGGTAATGGGCAGGGGCATCAAAAGTGGGACTGAGTTACTAAGGCCCAAGGTGGAGGGGCCTTCATTATTTCATACTTTAGCTTGGTGCCGCACTGTGAGCTTGTATATCTGCTATTTTTGTAAAGTCATGAAAATGTGTGCAAATCTATGAATATATGTATTTTTAAGCAAACATTTGTAACTAAATTTTGCTTCTGCGGGGGTCCCTGGAACTGAATATTTTGAGATGGGGGTCCGTGGTCAAATACAAATCATTTTGGGGGTCCTTCACATGAAAAGGTTTGAGCACCACAGACATAGAAACATAGGTTTTTCAAAAAAGACAAATTCTCACGGCTTTTCAAAAATAGAAGATCTATAAGCTCTATATCTACATATCTACTATTTTTCAATAGTTAAAGCACAAAATAATGCGTTCCCAGTCTAAATGGGTTAAACCCCCTCCCCCTATGAAGAACATTCATGGGGGGCCAGCAGTGAATCCTCGTACCCAGGGCCCAGAATTTGGTGTGACACCCCTGGTAGTGGGTACTGTAGTTTCCGATGCTCTTAACTGGGAACTGTGGTCTCTCTGTTTACAGAGTCCTCTGTGGTACCTCAGAGAAGGTCCTCCTGTTGCCATGGTGACGTGACGTGACGTTCTCCACGCGGAGGAGACAGTCGTTAATCAGTAATAGTCCTGGCCATAATCTCTGGGGTGACTGTAATCCATTAACTCCTTCATCTCCGACATACTGTCTGACAGAAAGACAGACATCTCCTCTGGATGGACAGACATATAGGGAAACAGACAGACAGACAGACAGACATTAGTTGGTTGAGATTGCAGATCTGTCTAACTGATCAGGTTGCGGGTGACGATCGAGCATATCCATCCTATTGTTTGTATGTGTCCTATGTGTGTGCTATATAACTCTTGATAATGTAAAATAGAGGTCTTCGGGTGGGTCAGAGATCCGAAATTACCCGGGATCCAACCCGGAACCTAGCCGGTCCATTCATAAGTATAGTGACTTCGGAGCCGGGTCGGAGCCGCTACCGTATGCCCCGGGTCCCGGTTCTCTGACCGTGAGAAAGGCGGTTCCATTGATACCCGGATGGACCCGGCGTTTGGTGGTTACATCTGTCAATCACCCCCGCACCCCCCTTTTTTCTCCCGGTCAATGAGAGGCGAGCTGCCTTGCTGCGTCACGTGACTTGTTCAGGAACTAGTGGACTACTTTTAATGATAAACAAAACTGTAAGAGCCATTTTGAGCCTTGTTAATTATAATTGATGATGTCACTGAAGGGGATGGTCAATGGCCAAATTGATTGTCTATTTAACAGGCTCTGTAATCACAGACAGGTGTTGTCGTTGTGAGAGGCACACAGTTCTTTGACTGTGGGTGTGAGGCAAGCTGGGGCTCTGTGCATTTATGTTTATTATTTTATTAGGTGAAGTATAGGACGACTTTGCAACAAGAATAAATACCTTTATGATGAACTCTAAAGGAAATGTTTGGACACCAGTTCTTCTAGGCTACACATCACACGTCTGAACTTAGAACTTGAGCATCGGCAACAAAAACAATATGCTCTGCTGCGGTAAGAAAGAAAAAGTCCTGTTTAATATCTACACCTCTTCATAATAACATTGACATTCGGTCATTTCGGATCTCCACTCCGATTCTAACATCTCTGCCCGGGTATCGGATCTCGTTTTTCTACTAATGGCCGGTTCCGTTGGGATCGGCTCCAACATTCTCAATGTCTGTGTTCAGCTATTCTAGTTCTGGTTAGACAAGCTCCGTGGTAGATTGATTCACCATAAGTATTGCTCTACAGTCTTCAGATATACAGTAAAAAAAGAAGTGGGTTATATTTACCCCATAATTGCTGTGAATATGACAGTAACATATCACTGTTTACATCATAACTACAGGGAGCTTGAGGGCTACACACACACCCATTACAAATGGTAGCCAATCTAAACAACTTGGTTTGGTGAGATACTAAATCAGTCATTGAATTACAGTTGTGCCACATTTTCCCTATTTATAATACATCCGCTTCAAAGTGGTCTCAAAATGTATGAAATCTAGGGGTGGGCGATATGGTGATAATTATCGTTGAGACGATACAATGTCTCCACGATATGCCTTTTCAGAGATATCGTATAATCGTGATACAATGAGGGAGCCTTGTAAAAGATCCTGTTTAATCGTTAATACAGAGATTCATTGCAGAATTTAATTTAAACCTGCATTTTGGTCTAAATCAGTGGTTCTCAAACTTTAAAATGTCAAGGTCTCCACTTAACTCTGACAGTATACAAATGAAACCAAATGGACCCGTAAGGGTCCATTTGGTTTCATTTGTATACTGTCAGAGTTACATACTTGTAAAGTTCAATTTAGACCTCCCAAAAGGAACCCAGAGAGTCTAGTTTTTGTCAAGTAACTTGAAAAATAACCATAAAAACCAACGTGAAAAGGAATCGTGATAAAATCGTGTGTCGTGATACAGCTTGGGAAAATATGGTGATATTGTATGTTTCCATATCGCCCACCCCTAATGAACTCTCTGTTGGTGTACCTGCGTTCAGGACCCCCAGCACAGCGGACGCGGAGGCAGACCCCAGGTTGTTACGGGCGACGCAGTGATAGGTTCCAGAATCCTCTTGCCCCGCCCCCTCAATCTGCAACCAACTGGAGAGCTCGAACTTCATAGGCCCGCCCCTCGACTGGAGAGAGAAAGAAAGAGAAATGGGAGAGTATTTTAGCCAGCCATCATATAGACTAGTCACTTGTGCACATCATAAAAGTAATATCCCATTATTTTTTTGAACAAATTGCTAATGGTTTTGAACATTCATGCAAAGTATTATGACCGACTCTCTGCTGTTTCCTACATTATCTATGCATACCTGCAGTATGTCAGGTGATAAAGATGTATTAAATTCTGGTTGTCTGTTGAAAGGTCTTACTCCCTTTAGGGTGAAAGACCCCAGGCCTTCATTATTTACATATGTCATTACATGTCAAATGGTTTAACCACTTGTCATAACATATGGTTGCTGCAAGGCAGAATCCTTGTATGTCCAAAACCGATAGTTTTCAGGAAATGGAAAAAAATAACCTCACAAGCTCTTGTTAATACTTTTCATTAGTTAAACAAATATTTATAAAAGCCTCAGGCAGACTTAACCCACTTCACCTGTGTCATATGGGTCAAAATACAAAAATCTACAAGCTCACAGTGTTGCTTGCAATGTGCAATGTGAGCTTGTAGATCGGAGGTTCTTTGTGTGAAAAGGTAAAATACAAGTAGTAAAAGTGATACTGTCATACAAGTATGAAGTAGGGCATTAATTTATGAAAAAAGTAAAAGACGAACAGAAGAACATTAACAGATGGAATATGGAGATACAAGGTTTTTGTTTATGTGCTCTGAACTGTTGACTTGCTCTCATGTTAATCTTGACTTTAAGGGGAAGCATTACATCAACCAGCTCTCTAAAATAGCTCAGACATGCATGAAATCAAAGGATATTTACATTTCTAATTTTGTATATATTTGTTCCTTTGTGCCATGTAGTGTTGTAAAATCGCAATGACATGGCCTGTCATCAAATGACAGTACAAACAGTAAATGTGTAAAAGTGAATCATGTTGAAAGTCTTGTCACCAATCTTCTTACTTTGTACAGTTGAAATTGATATATGCCCTACAGAAAAAGTGCAGCCTTGTTCAGGTTCAACCGTCATCAAAACCTTAGCCATAGTTACCGTACATCAGAAAATACATAATACATTACATTACATAATACACTGTTATATTGACAACATGGCTAAGCATTTTGACTATCTTGTATGTAAACAATGACACAGGACCTGCCATTCTGATGGCACTGACACGTTCAATTCATTGACATACATATTTACTTTGAGAGGTACATTTAAATAGAAATGTACTGGCATTTGTAGGTAATCCATGGGTGGTGCTGTTTGTATTAATTGCTTTCAAGATGCAGTTACTTCAAGATGTGGTTACTTCAATGCTGATAATTTGAGAAATGTACCTAAGAGACTGAGAACAACTGTTTGTAAATTAGGGGCAATAGTTGAAAACAATCAGCACAGCTGGAAACTCAGGTCAATAGAGATAGAGACTGACACTCGACCTGGTTTTCAACCTGGTTTTCTCAGCCAAACCTCACCTTTGACGCTGGGGCACCAGCGACTAATCAATCTTCCTGTCTGTCTTCCCCATTTCTCTTGCACCACATTACAACCAGGAAATACTCTACCATGATATTTCCTTTCCTGCCCCTCAGGGCAGCTGCTCTGCAGTCAGGAGAGCTGATAGGTGTGGAGAAGTAGAGAGACAACCCCTGGCATTTGCTGGTCTCTTGCCACTTTGGTTTGCAACCAACCTATTCATTTTAGCCATTGAATATATAGCAAATGATTTGATTCGTTACTCAACTACAGCTGCTAGTTTAATGTTTAATGTCTAAATTCGCTACCTCTCCATACAGTTGAGTTTCATCACGTTGGTAAGAGTCGCTGACACTCGCTGACAGGTTACTTCAAACAGGCCCAGTTTATTGCATTTTCGCATCGTGGACCAGCGTCGACTCTGCTGGTATGAATTTGGCAGAAAGGGCAGAAAAGGAACATCGAGTGGCAAAAACTAAAATCACACAGGACCAATATATCATTTAGTAAATGGCTAGTCATGACACATGACCTTGAACAGACCCTGGTGTCTGTCCAGTAGGCTGTCAGTGTCTCACCCAGGGGCATAGTTCCGCCGATTTAAAATGATTCCAATACGGAACTAAAACTTCCTATGACTGGCCAACTAGTTGCGCTGTTTTCCCCCCCAGCCGATCGCAAAAAGAATTGTTCTCCATTGGACCCCATCCATTTTCCCCTTTCGTTTTCTAACGTATCTAAACCAAGCCCCCAGTACCCAGGGGGCGCTTTGAAGCAAAAAGTACATGGTGGCCGTTTGAGGTACTGCAGTTGGGGCGACTATTCAAACAGTTAGTTCAGTTGAGGCAGATAGCCCCCCGCTACCCCCGCCTCCCCGTTTCTCGCTCCCCGACCGTCGCGATTGGCTCAGAAGCCAAATAGTCGCCCCACTACGTCACATTTCAGAGGCGTTTCAAACGCGGAAGTACGCTTCATGCGCTGGGTGAGCAACTCAATGCAAGTGGACGGGCGGGGATATCAGTTGCCCTCTCTATTCTTATTATAACTCTATGATCTAAAGTTAAACTGATACCAGCCGGCTGTGTTCTTCTTCGTGTGCTGTATTACGGAAGGCTCCGACCACATTCTCCCATGTATCTCTGCGGTTGCACGTGACCGTGGCAGCCAATAGCATCCTCTGGTGCTTTTACAATCTATGATGGCGACACCCATGCCAACGACCCAAAATGCGTCATTTGCGATGCATAGAAACCAATGGCTTCGCTTTGTCCATATATTTTACAGTCTATGGTCTCACCTAGACAGAGATGTGGGTGTGGTCTGTGAGTCTCACCTGGACAGAGATGTGGGGGTCGTCTCCGGGCAGAATAACGTTTACGCCATCCTTCTGCCACTCCACCCTTGCCATGGGATACGCAAACACCTCACACAGGAACATCAGACTGCTGCCTGACTGGTTCACCTGACTCTGTGGACGCACCTTAATGATAGGAGCTGCGAGGAAGAGAGAGAGAGTAGCTGTTAATCATCATCATCTGTTTTTATATTACGTCTGGTAGCCTCGGAAACCCAGGCTTAAGGTGGTTGCACACTGCTGCGTTTTTCGGGCCGAATATCGGAGTGAATTTCGGAGCACGCAAATAAAAAATCAACCTCACGTTATGTCAGTCACGTTTGCACACTGCCGCCTGTTTCGGGCACCACTCGGTCCCTTGCTCTCTCTATCTCTCTCTCTCTCCTTGCCCTGAAAAACGCATTTCGCAACGAAAAACGCAGCAGTGTGCAACCACCTTTATTCTGGTGATCGAAAGCAAAATAAGCCTAGGCGATCGCGTTAAAATCACTGTTGGAGGAAGTGTAGAATTTCCCTAACCAATCAGAGTGCAGAGGGGGCGTCGCACCGAACGTGTTGACGTCATGACGCAGCAGCGTTCTCTGCTATGGGGAGGGGGAGGAGGAGAGGAGCAGAGCGGGGTGGGGGGAGGGAGGGAAACACATGCTATTGGCCGGAGACTCCCGGAGAGATTCTCCGGGTCCGCCCATCTGCCAACAGAAACTGTCCGCGTTAGCTCAGAGTGTACGTCTGGAGACCTCTTGTCCAGACAGTGCCTCCTGCAGGTGACTTGGCTCAAATCTGAACACATTTGAACCTGTTGCTACAGCGTATCCTTGCTGACATCGAATGCCAGGAAGGGTTCAAACCCACGACCTTCCAAATTATAAAAGGCATATGCTCTAATCGCAGCACTAGGGTGAAGAGAGTAGCTGTTAATACTGGCAGGGATGTAGAGCACTAACACAACACAATGCACTTAAAATCAAATGTGCATTTTAATAATTTAGCAGATGCTGTTATCGAGAGTGACTTACAAAGTCCATGAGTAAGAGTATAAGTGTATTGAGACTTCAGCACTATAACTGAACAACTGAATTGAAATGACTCGAATTAACCCAATTTAACAAACGACAACACAGCAATAGAACATCATACCACAATACAACAGCAAAACACTCTTATGGCCCCAGGCTAACATACAGAAGTAGGCAGGGGATATCAGAGCTGCAGTGGTCCTCAGAGGTAAAGTGCAGACCAACCGACCAGCTGAATGGGTTGAAAGGCCGTCTGGGAGGAAGCCCAGGGTCCTATTTTGCACCCAACCCCTATTTTAATGAAGTTGAGGACATAATCGTACAGAATGTCAATTCTTCCTGGACTACAATGGACCTCGTCCTCCAACTGATGTCAATCACATTGTCTGACTGGAACTAAAGGAAACTTAGGCTGTAGGAAGATCTGACATTCTGTATACGATGATGACTCCAACATCATGTTTATTATAACCTCAACTTCATGCCCACTGCTCATAATAGTTAGGATGGTAAAAGGACACATTTCAAATGATGTGCAAAATACACTGGGACAAAAATACCCAAAAGGAGTGGGACCATATTGTTATAACAGTTTGGACATGCCCAGCGTTAGCCAACCACTGCATTCCTTGTGGTTTTAGACTGGGAAGACACAGCCTAAACAGGGAGCGACACAATGACCGCGAGCGTACCCCCGCTTTGCTTGGATATGTCCTACGTGACACGTACTGTAGCACCAACACTACAATGTCACAGCATCGTGTCTGCTTGTCGTTACGCCAGTCAGATATTCCATGCGGCGTCCTCAACACTCGCCCCTCACTGAGAATGAATAGCTAGTAGGCGTGCCAGTCGCTTCCCGTGGGCCCAAACATTTCAGGCCGCAACCAAAATAATCATATTTGAAGTGGGGGCCCCCAAGCACTTGGAATTGTACCTACGGATGGTAGGGTTCATGTGGTGAAAGAAAAAAAAACTGCTCAGCTCTCTATTTTGACATTTGAACATCTGGAAGCAGCCATCGTCTGGTGATTGATGTTTTTGATAACAAAAATGCTGATTCATCGTGAACATACTAGTATAAATTTGTGTCTTTTAAAACGATAAAACACACAAAAGCTCGAGAACCCCCCCCCCCCCCTGAAAAAACACACGTATTCTATCCATTAAATAGAACCTGTTGCAACTCGACTAATTGATGGTTATAATTAGGACCAGCTGCCATACGGTTGCTTGCATTTTGACTTTGAACTGAGCAGCAGCTGCTCTCCACAGACCCCTGGCTGTGAGACTGCTGCCAGCCAGCTTCTTCACACACAACAACAACCAGAGGTGTCACACCAAATTCTGGGCCCTGGGTACAAGGATTCACTCACATTTTGTGCTTTAACGATGGAAAAATAGCAGATTGTACAAGCTCACAGCGTGGCACCGAGCTTATAGATCTGCTATTTTTGAAAGATCGTGAAAATGTGTGCAAGTCTTTGAATATTTCAAATCCTTCTGAGGTTTTTTGAAAAATGTAAATGTCAAAACCTTTTCGTGTGAAGGACACCCGAAATGATATGTATTTGGCCACGGACCCCCATCTCAAAATATTTAGTTGGAACACCCCCAGAAGCAAAATTTGAGTTGTACATTTTTGCTTAAAAAATATATATATTCAAAGATTTGCACACATTTTCACAACTTTTAAAAAATAGCAGATCTACAAGCTCGCAGTGAGCTTATATATCTGCTATTTTACAATAGCCCCCCCCCCCCCCCCCCCCCGTGACGCCCCTGACAACAACTTCCGTCTGCATCATTCAACACCCTCCTCTACAGCTGTGCAGCCTGGGTCACCTACAGCCAACACATCATGTCACTACAACACTTCCAGAGGACATGGGGGTCCCAAATGTATACACGTCAAGGACCCCCCAACAGCCATAATCTCTGGCTATGTCCTGGCTATACCCCTATTGCGAAATGGCTCTTTGCAAAACATGTTGTGCATTGTTTTTCAGTTTTTATGTCTGCACATGCACAGATGATTGCATAATGATGACACAAACGTAAATTAATAATATGCAAACAAAGTCAAACACATTTATTATTCAATGTTCCATGGACAACGGCCCATAAATCTGTAGATGCATGCATGGTTGTGTGTGTGAGAGATGCGTGCAATCAACGCATGCGTGTGTGTGTGTGCACACTGGCAACGCCACATGCACACTGGCAATGCCACAGTGTGCATGCGTGTGTGCGCAAGTACAGTACGTGTATGCGTGTGTGGGGACGTGTGTTTTTGTGTTTGTGTGTTTTTAAATGGTAAGGTAATGTCTGTTAGAGAGCTATGCAGAGAACTATTCTACTGACCTGAGAACAGACAAGCTTGTGTTACCTATGCACACACACACACACACACACACACACACACACACACACACACACACACACACACACACACACACACACACACACACACACACACACACACACACACACACACACATGCACACACACACACACACACACACATGCACACACATGTACACACGCACCCGCGCACGCACACACACAAACTTTTATGGAGCGCATCGGACCTGTGTGTACTGTACTGCTAGAGTGAACGGTCTATGAAACAAAACACCCTTTTTACAGTACAACAACATCCTGCCCAGTACGACCACAGTCTCCTACTGTTAGCTAATGGGAGGCGTGGGAGCTGGCCAGCAGTGCAACCGCCACAGTCTTCTACTGTTGGTCACTGGGAGCTGCCCAGTACAACCACAGTCTTCCACTGTTAGCTACTGGGAGCTGCCCAGTACAACCACAGTCTTCTACTGTTAGCTACTGGGAGCTGCCCAGTACAACCACAGTCTTCTACTGTTAGCTACTGGGAGCTGCCCGGTACAACCACAGTTTTGTAGCCTACTGTTGACAGTTTATCCATGGTGGTGGCAAAGGTCACCTCACCTTTGGTCCTCAGTCCTCTAGACTTTAGAACGTCCAGAGGGGCCATGGGGACAGAAGGATCTAGGATCTCAGTAAATAAAAGAGTGTATCACTGCAGCACTACTTCTGGTTTAATTAACCTGGCTGCAGTCAGAGAATTCAAACAACCCAACTTATTTGTTCCCAAACTTTTCAGGCCAAGACCCCCAAAACTAGCCTAGTTCCAGACCCTGAATCGCTAGCCACACCCCTTTAAATGTTTTGTTTTGGCGATTCAGGGGTCTAGAAGTGCTCTCATTGAAGAGTCCTCCCTCGGTTGAAAATCTGTACGGCGAATCAGCGTCATGAATCAGCGTGGGTGGGGGTTTCCCAGAACTCATGTGTGTTTCCAAGTACACCAGCGCTGCCGCCGTACCCTACCGCGCATCGCGTCGCGATAAAATGCGGTACATTGCGGTAAAATGCGATCGTATCGATCTCACTATGAAACACCAGTAGCAGGCATGTTATGTCGTGTTTGATTACTAGTTCGTAGTGCTCCTATTCTGACTGTTTCTTTGGTTAGCAAGTAGCACTAGCAAGCAACAGGCTAGCCACTAGCCAGCCACACTATGTCATGTGTTGGTCGGTGAACCAATCGCTGAAGACTGCCTCTTTTTGGCAACGCCCATCCCTGCAATCGCCTTGGGGGAAACCACTTTCAGACTGAATAATGAAGTGAAACGAAATGTCAATTCAGGCTGAGTGTCAGGCTACCCCAAAACAGTAACATTTGAACAAGCACTTGTCAGCTTGAGGGTAGGGGGGCGAGCACTTGTCAGGGGTGGGGGGGCAGGAGTTGAGGCATTACATTCAGTTAGACTCTGTAGTGTAACAGTTAGGCCGTAGCAGTAGACAGTCCGACAGACAGACAGACAGACAGACAGACAGACAGACAGACAGACAGACAGACAGACAGTAGGGATGGGACGATATGAAAATGTCATGTCACGATTATTGTGACCAAAACATTTGAGATTTACAATATTATCGCAATAATCAAAATGTCCCCAAGATTCATTATCCTAGAGCGGAACATTTGCCAAAGAAATTGCAGATCTACAAGCTCACAACGCATCGCAACGGCTAATTTTTGGCAAAGAGATTTGGTAGAGTAAAAAAAGAAATACTGTATCAAGTACATTTGACCAATTATAGAGGGTTTAAGTGGTACCAGATATGCAGCACGACACGTTGTGAGCTTGGAGGTCGGTTATTTTCGGTGCTTGATACCACACGAACTAAGCATAATCAAGTCAATACTGGAGATGTGGCGTAACGGCATGATTTTCTACACCAGGAGGGCAATTCTTTCAACATAAGATGCTGCATTCAAGTTCAGGAGAGTTTGGACAAGGCAATGGACCAATCCCCAATCACATACACACCCATTGTAACTGTTACAATGGGTGTGTATGTGATTGGGGATTGGTCCATTGTCTTGAATGCTGCCTTCAGGTATGGCATGGGAAGGGGGCATTTGCGTTTCTTTCACCATAGTAAAAACTGCATTCATGGTCTGGAGAGGGTACTTTTATCAGACAGATAAAAGGGCAGGGGCTCAAGCATGTGCCTGCGACAGACAGACAGAAGGAACCACAGGCCTACCTGTTTCACAGGGTCCTCTCCCTGCAGTCAGGTGTGTGCCGAACGATGCCTCTCTGAACTGACACATGTTCATGTAGGTCTTCCCGTCGGAGCCGCACACCGCCTCCGTCTCCACGCAGCGACACAGCAGCTCCTCCTCATCGCCTCCTGCAGCCGGTGCAAAGTAACTAAGTACATTTACTCAAGTATTGTACTTAAGTACAATTCTGAGGTACTTTTACTGGAGTATTTCCAATTTTCAATACTTTTACTTCTACTCCGCTACATCTCAGAGGCAATGTTGTGCTTTTTACTCCTGTACAATTATTTGAAAACTTTAGTTACTATAGTTATATTGCAGATGTATGCATTTGTATATTGTAAAACACACATTTACCACTTCAGCCCTATTTTAGACATAGGCTATTTGAAAATAGCCGATCTACAAGCTCACAGCGCGTAGCGATGCGGCGCTTGTAGATCTGCTATTTTTAAACATTTTAGTGCTTTTACTTTTGGTATACTTTAAGTATATTTCGATGCCAATACTTTTGTACTTTTGCTCGAGTAACATTTTGAACACAGGCCATTTTACTTATCTTTATATTTGTGCTATTGTTACTTTTACTTAAAGGAAAAATAGGCAAGCTTGTGTGTACACAAAAACATACCTCGCTCCCCCTCCCCTCTATGACAGGCATCAAACAGGTAGTTTTCTTTGACGCTTTCATTGCTTAGAGAGATCACTAACGAGGACTTGACACTTTTATGGCCCAATAAATTACCTTAGTGCACAACCCCTTTGAAGTTTAAAGGGAGCAATTAAGAGCTCTGGCTGTGCTCCCCCTGACACAAACATCCCTCCACTGTTTCTGTTGACATTTAATGTCAACATAAAGAGTAGAACAGAACAGAAATACAGCCAGGGGATGTCTCTTTCTGCAAGGAAACATCCCAGCACAATAATATAGTTACTGATGAAGGGAAATGACTGCAAAAAATGTATATACATATATATTTTTTAATTGTCTTAAAGTTACCTATTTTTCCTTTAAGTAAATCATTTGAGCAGTTCTTCTTCCATGCACCACTGACCTCCCCTTTCTCCTCTCCTCCTCTCCTCCGTCTGGCAGCGCAGGCCGGTCCCGCAGAGGCCGTACATGGCGTTCCTGTCCCCCGGGTCGCAGGCCTGGTTCTCCAGGTTGGCACACTCCTTGCAGCAGCCGCAGGCGTCCAGCACCAGGCCGGCCCGGCAGCCCCGCGTCTCCGGGCACATCTCCGGGTCACAGGGCTGCGGGCAGCCGGTCTCCTCCTCGGTCCCGTTGCCGATCCCCCACTGGTCGAACTCCTCGTCCATCCGGTCGTAGTCCGCCAGCGGGTCCACGTACGGGTGATCGATGAGTCGATCGTCGGGGCGTTTGTTGGCGAGTTTGTTGGGAAAGCAGCGAGACGGACCGACGTTCGTCAAAACACAATACAGTCCCAAGAGAACTACCGCGCGAGACTCTGGCATCTTTGGAAAAATAAATAAAAATACTATCTCAGTTGGAACTGTTACCCCCGCGACCCGATGCCGGATAAGCGGTTGAAGATGGATCAATGGATACAATTATTTAAAGGATAAAGTAAGATGGTTGGGATGTAGGTCTACATATACCTTGGCTAAAACTGTCCAGTCCTCATGTGAGATTTATCATAATGATCATCTCAGGAAAAGAAAACTATTTGTAAATGCTATGTTTCAGGATAAAAAATGTCATGGTCGTTCAAACATTTCCTGGACCAGAATAAACAATAATGTAGCCTAAATCTTTAAAATAAATGTTAAATTCTACAGTATATAAAGTGAATAATAAGTTGAATAGTTTACTTCATCATCAACATTCCTCCGTTCCTCCAAAAATAAAACAAAGTTTGAATGAAACACGAGACAGACTCACTGGAAACAACTAGGGAGAAAAATCCCTCCAGACACATTCCTCACGTGAGAGACCCCAAAAATGTTACAGACCAGACAGTCTGACAGAAAAGTTTCCTTTCTTTTTCATCCGAGGTGAAATCCACTTCTTCTCCAGAGCCGTAGTGTTACTTTCCTCTCCTCCTCCTCCTCCTCAGTCAGCAGTCAGTCAGAAACAGTTGAAACAAACCAACCAATAAACAAGCAAACAAACATGTTGGCTCTGTGTGTAGAAGAATGTTGGCTCAGTTGGCTGTCTTCTGATGTGATGTGTCAGTCAGTGTGTACAGCCTCAGCCTGTCTCCCTGGCTGACTGTGACTGACTGGCGCTCTGACAGCAGCTGCTAAAGACATCAGCAGCGTGTTCGTCTCTGTCAGCCAATCACAGAGGGGCAACATGCCGACATCCACACCACGTCACACAGACACCCAGCCCTTTAATTAATCAAGGGAAAACCTTTGTTTATACAATACGGCCCGTGGAGAAAACCCCATAATATATGTGTGTGTGTGTGTGTGTGTGTGTGTGTGTGTGTGTGTGTGTGTGTGTGTGTGTGTGTGTGTGTGTGTGTGTGTGTGTGTGTGTGTGTGTGTGTGTGTGTGTGTGTGTGTGTGTGTGTGTGTGTGTGTAGCTCTATGGAAAAACATATCTGTCTGTCTGCCTGTCACTAGCCTCTCGAGGACAGAAGCTGGGAAAGGAGGTTAGGTTACAAGTGCAGAAGTGAAAAAGGACCTCTTCTTTGACTTTTTTTCTGCCTTTGTATTTGATGTTATATGCTTTTTCTGCTTTTGAAGTTATGCTAGATAAAATAGTCTACTATTTTCTATCCGTCTGTCTTTCAATGTTATATGAGATACATAAAGTGTGGTTCCTGTGGAACTAAGCCGTAGAGCTTTCAGGATCTCCTTTTAGTTGACCTTGTACCAGTGATTTGTGCTGTCATGAAACTGTACTTTTTTTCTATTGCAAACTTTTAATAAATTCTTCAATCAATCAAAGACGATGGCCAGATTGGTCTGACACTGACTGACTCTGTCTGTCTGTCTGACAGACAGACAGACAGACAGACAGACAGACAGACAGACAGACAGACAGACAGACAGACAGACAGACAGACAGACAGACAGACGCAGTGTTAATATCAGGTTGTAGAACAGTCTGTAGTTTGGGCTTCAGTTGCTGTTTTTATCACTGTTCTAATGTAGCACAAACACACACACACACACACACACACACACACACACACACACACACACACACACACACACACACACACACACACACACACACACACACACACACACACACACTAAACACACACTGCACACAGGCTAAACACAGGTTTAGGGCAGAAAATGGCTGCTGCTGTTGAGTAAAGTACTGTATTTGAAGTGTCTCAACTGCAACATTTAGACTTGAGCCTTGAAGACATCCAAACACTTATTCTGAGCACACACACACACCACAAACGCTGCTGAGTGTGAGAGTTTATCTTCAAATTGATGCTGTTGATCGCTGACACATTCTATTGTAAACTTGTTGTGATCAAATTAAAATGTTTAATCCAAAGGCAGAATTGTAAAATATTAAATATGACAACAGGCTCGGCTGCAGGATGAAATGACTGAGGGGGGCAATTGAAAATGGTCTATATTAAAACAATATATATTTTTTGTTGTTGTCGAGTGGAAACCTTCTATGTCCAATACCGTTGGTTTTGTATTTATCATTTTAAAAATTATCTAAACTAGTGAAAATAGCCGATCTACAAGCACACAACGCCTCGCATCGCGAGTCGTTGTGTGCTTGTAGATCTTCTATTTTCACTAGTTTTGTGCTATAGTCTTGGAAGATAAAGCAGGGCTTTACTTTACGATAAAACGTAGAAATTTGAAACTCGGAGATACAAGGTTTCTGCCCAACAGTGAATATATAAAACTTAAACTGAGGGGGCAGGATTTGCAACTGAGGGTGAAAGGCCCCCTCTGCCACCCCATTATGCATGCACATACTCTATTGCCTATAGAGCAACCCATAGAGCTATACGTTTTGCTGCAAAGTTGAATAAGTTTAGTTTTAACAGCTGAAATCCATTTCTGCAAAAACAAAACAAGTTTAACTAGAAGCAGTGCTCTTCCGAGCACAGGTCTCCACCAGGCCACACAAATCGGCCTGTTATAGCGCCACCATGAGGCTGATTTAAAAAATGTGGGGCAGAGGTTCTGAATTAGCATCCAGGGAGTGTGTGTGCTCAGTTTGGCAGCGATCGGGCCAACGGCGCCAGAGATTAGCTGGTAACAACCAGGCCACACAAATCGGCCTGTTATAGCGCCACCATGAGGCTGATTTGAAAATTGTGGGGCAGAGGTTCTAGATTGGCATCCAGGGAGTGTGTGTGCTCAGTTTGGCAGCGATCGGGCCAACGGTGACTGAGATTAGCTGTTCACAAACTGCGAGGACGCACGGACGCACGCACGGACGCACGGACGGACGGACGGACGGACGGACGGACGGACGGACGGAGGGGAAAACATACTCTCCCTCAGCCTTCGGCTGGTGGAGACAATGAAACCCATGCAGACTGAACTGAAAAAACAACAATAGAACAATAGAAATACAGTAGTGGAAAGTAGTTCCAAAAACCTTCTGGAAACATTTCTCAGACCAAAATGTACAGTTTGACTGAAAAGCTTAATCCGTGAAATGTGATTGTTGGTGGCAGACAGACAGATGTTTTGGTAACAAAGAAGATAGTTGTGGTCTCGTTGTGGTATATTGATCAGTAAACTACATTTGTTATTGATCATTCTTCTCTTCTTCTTATGTGATGATCTCTTTTGACAACAATTGTCATTGTGTGTGTGTGTGTGTGTGTGTGTGTGTGTGTGTGTGTGTGTGTGTGTGTGCGTGCGTGCGTGCGTGCGTGCGTGCGTGTGTGTCCGTCCTGTGGACAAATGGGCATTCTTCTGCTGGTAGAGTTTAGAAAGAAACATGAGCTGCATTCCTGAGGAACTACCTCCACACACACACACACACACACACACACACACACACACACACACACACACACACACACACACACACACACACGGAGTGAGGGAGAGAGTGAGAGAGACAGAGAGAGAGAGAGAGAGAGAGAGAGAGAGAGAGAGAGAGAGAGAGAGAGAGAGAGAGAGTAACAGACAGAGACAGAGGGGGAGAGAGAGGGGGAGAGAGAAAGAGACTGCTGTCAACTTTCAAATGTTTATACCAAGCCAACCTTTCCTATATGGATGTATTTCTATTTCTGACAGAAAATGCACATTTTCAATGAAACAGCTCTATTTACACTTTTATTTAATTCCCATAATGCAATATGTATTTTGTACATACATTGTTTTTGTATTGATTGTTTTGTTCCATGCACTTCTGCTTTGGCAATGTAAACCTATGTTTTCTTCTGAGCTCCTTTGAATTTTAAATTGAACTGAGAGACAGAATGGGACAGAGAGACAGAGACAAAGACAGAATGGGACAGAGAGACAGAGACAAAGACAGAATGAATGGGAGTGCAAGAGGCAGACTGAAGACACACAGACAGACAGAGAGAGAGAGACAGAGACGGGCAGTCCACACCAAGCACTATAACTAACTATAAATATATTGTTTTAACAATGGTTTTCTAACTCAAGTGGATGGCAGAGTCCTCACCACAACTATAATGATGACAGTGTTTGACTATATATGACTACCACCAGGTAAATGACTATATATTAGCCTACATTTAATACATACATCTGTGAACTCAGCAGCCATTGAAGGTGGTGCAAGTGATATTTTATATTGAAAAGCTCTATATTTTGTTACAGTAGGCCTAATCATTGCTGCGTGTCCACCACCAAGTGTCAGTCTATCCGGCTGTTTAGTGAACTGAAAATACATTTTGAGGTCGGCATAGCAATAGGCTATTATGCAGCCATATTGGAGCCAAAATCTGGTTCCATTTGTACACTCTTACACACCTTTTATGAGGAAATGCGGAACCCCAAAGGAGCCATGAGGGTCAGAGGTTTGAGACCCACTGGTGTAGCAGAGTGTTTCCAGTGAGACAACATGAAAAATATCAGCAGTCATCACCCTCTGTTTGACCAGAATGGAACAGTGCCCAGACTGCCCACATTAGTATTATTGGTAACACCTGTGAAGGAAGTGAGAGGAGACAACTTCTCTCCAACATGGCTGTGCTGTGCATAGCCTCATCCAATCAGGAGAGAACCCCATAAAGATCATAAAGTGTTCCAGTTCCAATTTTGTCTGCTCGTGCCTTGTTTCATCACTTTCATCACTTGTGTAGCCTATTGAAAGAAAGGCTAGGAATCAGGGCTGGTTTAGGTGGTGAACATCGCCATATGGGGCATCGATAACGATGTGTGAAGAGGAGATCCATTTGTGATATAAAGTTATGTTTTATTTTGTCAGTTACGCATAACTCATAGGACTCAGGGCTCTCTGGCCGGCTACAGACCTAAAGGCACAAAGTCTAGTGAGAGTTGTGTGGGGGGAGCGGGGGGCAGAGACAGCACAATGCATTCCGGATGGAAGTCACATGGTTTGAAGTCTAGTGAGAGTCCTGTGGTTGCTTAAGCACAAGCACACAAGCACACAACACGCACAGGGACTGTTGTAGGCAAGCATTAGAGGGCAGACAAGGCAAGCTGCACTTGATGAGACAGAAGGGCAGGGTTCAACTGCCAACCAATAGGGCAGAAAGGCCATGATGCAATCCCACACAGCTGTGTTCACTTGTAGTTTGTAATCCACAGCAGCAGAGCTTGTCTGCACTGCAGTGACATGAAACCTCCATTTCAGAACGAAAAATATTATAAATAAATTAAAGTTAAGTGTGTTTCACAGTAAAACATTTGAAAATAACAATGAATATCACAAATATTTCTTTGCATGTCATACATAGTGACAGTGATGCCTACACAGATGCAATTGATTAATAATAAAATGATTCATAATAAAATGTAAGCTTTATACAGTGGTGGAAAAAATACTCAAATTCATTGCTTAAATAAAAGTATCCATACTGAAACATACAAATACTTTGTTACAAGTAAAAGCCTGGAATTCAAAATGTATTGAGTAAAAGGTACTCTGCCTTCACCCGATGACAACTCCAAAAGAACTACATGGCCAAATACCATATCTGGTTCCTCCTCAAGCGGAACTGCCCACGTCCGCAAAGCTTTGTGGGAAATGTATTATTTTTTGGAAGAGACTTTGACTGAACACAGAACTTTGATGAACACAGTGCGTTCCAGTCTGAGTGCAGCCTCTGATGTTACTTCTGCCTCTGCCAAATGACAACTGAGAGTAGAGCAGAGGCTGTATGTATGTTACAGTATGTTTGGGTAACTCAGGACGGTAAGAGTAAGAGCGCTTGTTTTGTCGTTCACCACACACTAATCACCACCAGATGGCGACGACAGCCCATAGACAGCCATTCACTAGTGCAGGCGCTGACGTCACTCGTTTGCGACTCTCTTTCTTTATTTACTAGCCTAGCTGGGCGGTGTTTAGCCATTAGCTTAGCCATTAGCTTAGCCATTAGCTTACTATGAGCGTTTATCGTGGGCTTGCCCAGGCCTTACGGCCTGGGCATAAATATAACGATTGCATTCACCACGGCTTCGTAACCCGCTCTTCGCGGCCACTCGCGCCTGCGGCGCTCGGGGGCGAAGAGCAGGACCAAGGTCCGCTGGCCTTCGCGCCGCTTGCAGTGTCGTGGACAATCGAGCGGCTCCGCCTGGAGGACGTTGTTGTGGGCGACCGCTTGTTCCGCCCCGTGCGGCACCACGAGTGCTCCGTTTCTCGACCGTCCTGTTTCTCTAACAAACCGTGACATGTATACCTGGTAACTAATTTGTGAATGAGTTCAGGTGTGGGGATTGATGCAGGTGGGGTGGGTGGAGCCAAGGGGGAGGACTGTCCAGTATGGCTCTTTTCTACACCTATCCTGTATGAGTTATATATCCTGATTTGATATAATTATTATCTGGAATGGAAAATGTATTTGAAGAGCTGGAGAGACAGGGGGATGATTACTGTATATTATATCGTAACAAACAAATACCACCAATAGGCCTATATGTCACTTTCCATTTGAATTCCACTTCCTGACAATTGTGCTTTTTTTTAAAAAAAGCAGGAGACTTGGTCTGAGTCCATGAAGCTTGAAGGGCATTCATGATGCCACACAAACAAAATACAAACTAACACAACTTTACTTAATGATTATGTTTTACATTTAACCATTTAACATTCACATAATTATATTTTTAATTAACATATTTAGTTCATATCATATCCCAGTCACTGTAGACTCAACGGGCCTGAAAATTAAGGCCCGGCCCTAACTGGGCCCTAACTGAGACCTAACTGGGCCGGCTCGAGGCCCTACCCGGCCCGACTAGTTAGCATACATTTTAGGCCCTATACCTGGCCGGAAAACGTCGGGTCGGGTCGGGTCAGGTATGGTTGGGTTTGGAAAGAATCACAGAATAATAGTAATAAAATAAAAAAGAATACATTTTATTTTTTCAATGACCCCAGGGACCTACCCAGCCCGACTAATTAGCATACATTTTAGGCCCTACCCTACCCTAAATGTCGGGTCAGGTTCGGGTATGGTCGGGTTCGGGCAGAATTTGAGAACTCTACTGTAGACTATAGAGGTATGATGACACATTGACACATATGCTCCAGTCCAGTAGGACATGATCCCCCCACTGATACCACAGGTTTGTAATCCTCCATTCAACCACCAGTCCAAATGAATCTAACAGCTGCGTGTGGTGGTCATATTATTCCTGCTCCTATCATGGATTCTTCCCGTCCGTCTGGGTCTCTGGCGGGTTCTCCTCCCCCCCATGCTGAGACCACAGGTGGTTCATGACCCAGCCTTCGTCCTCCTCGGTGGGGGAGCACATGTGAGAGACCAGGAGACAGTGGTAGTTCCACAGCAGCAGCAATGTCATCACCAGCACGCTGCACAGCACCAACACGACCAGGAGGGGGCGCCAACGCACCGCAGACTCACACTGACGGCCAGAGGAACCAACAGGAGCAGGTAGAGGTAGAGGAGGTGGAGGAGGAGGAGAGGAGGAGCAGTGATGGAGCCACAGACACAGGCGTTTGAGTCCAGAATGTTCTGTGGGTTCAGAGGCTCTGCTGTCTGATCTGGTCATCTTAAACGCAGGTTTAGAGGTCACTGTCAGATGAAAATGGTCTCTTCTTCTGTTGCTGTTGCTTCCGGCAACGAACCAGATTGCTTAAGAACCCTGTATATTGGGTGGTGTGGTCATCAGTGAGCTGAACACAACCCTGTATAGGCCTATGGTTGGTGTGGTCTCCACCAGTAAGTTGATGTATAGGCCTATGGTTGGGTCAACACTTTGTACTGATCAGTGCGGTCATCACCAGAATTGAATACAACCCTGCTGGACTGGTTGGTGTGGGTTAGGGTCACCAGTAGATCTTCTTCTGAAACAGATTGTTCTGTTGAAATGTGCCTTTTCAGAGAAACAGATTACAATGTCTTTGTCATCATCCTCATGATCACGGTCATCCTCTCCTCTGCTCTGCTATCTGCGGATAATCAGGAACAATAAATAATACAATTGTTTTTAAATCAGTCATTTGTATTAGAATCAGAGTCATTGTTTATGCTCCGTTGTTTTGTTGTTTCCGTGAGAAGGGAGAGAGAGATAGGGATAGAGAGATAGAATAAGATCAGGAGAGAAAAGAAAAACACAGGATAGAGACAAGTCAAATAATCAAAAGACATAATATCATGTGAAGTATTAGTAGCAGGTATGAAGATACATCATGTTAGATTAACATTATCATAATTCAGGTGTGTAAAACCTACATACATGTGCCACCATGAGGCAGATTAATGGGTTAGTTCACCCCCAAAATGTTCTTTTCCTATATGGAGATTTGAATTCATGGATATTTTTTAGTTTTTGTTGCATTACTAAGCCAATAATTTGAGGAGGCTCTTTGTGTCTCCATAGGGAACAAAGCAGGCTCTTTGTGTCTTGGGAACCAGAACCTCTTCTGGTCATCAAATTATTACAGTATACATACAGTATGTGTGGAATTACTAACATTTAAATTAAAATCATCTGTAACTATAGTGGTGTGGGGTCATCAATAACATATGTCTGTACACGGACAAATGTGTCCGTGATAAATAGAACATTATACTGTTCTTATATTTTGATCATAATACCCAATCACATGTCAAGTCTCCAGGTTTTCTTCAGAATGTATGACACTGACTTACTGACACATATGGCACATAGGAGTCCACTGGTACCATTGGTTCTCAAACGTTTTATTTGCAAGGGCCCCCATAACTCCATTTGTACACTCTCAGAGTTACGGAGCATGGCGATGATGATCCCTGCTCTGTTGACTTGTTACAGACTGGTCCAGTAATGTACTGATCTAGGATATGTTCCTTGACCTTGTACTTCTTACTATTGGTTGATTGTAATGTTTCTTTTGGTATTTATTGAATTATTTAGATATATCAGGATCAGACCTGTTTGTTTCAGAGTAGTACTAGTACTAGTAGCCTAGCTACTAATACTACAGTCGTAATACTAGTAGCAGCAGCAGCAGCAGCAGCAGTAGTAGTAGTAGTAGTAGTAGTAGTAGTAGTAGTAGTAGTACTGTTGTAGTAGTAGTAGTAGTAGTAGTAGTAGGCCTACTAGCATGAGTCCAATAGAATCAGTTTGATACTATAATATATTCCTGGTCTACACAGCATTAATACAACCTCCCGAGTTTCCCTGCTTCTTGAGATGATTATGGGCTGGGTCCCATCGTCTATAAATAGTGGTAGTCAAAGCAACGGGCTCAAGTACTTCAAAGCTACCGTGACAACCACCAAGAGGAGAGAAGAGGAGAAGAGAGAGGAGAGGAGTAGAGAGTGAGAGGAGATTGGAAGAGAGGAGTTTGAAGGATTTATTTGTCTTATTGTGTTCAGACATGAGAGTCATTACACGACTAGAATGATGAAATTAATAATGAAATAATGAATGAAACAAGTCACTTACCTCACAAAGCAGTCTTCAGTTCTGTCTGTCTGTCTGTCTGTCTGTCTGTCTGTCTGTCTGTCTGTCTGTCTGTCTGTCTGAAGTTAACCTTCTTCCCCCCCCCCCCTTTCTTTTATAGGTTCATCTTCTCGTGGAGGTGGAGCAAAAACCTAGACAAACTTAGACATGGCTCCTCCCACTGATGGCTACGGGATCAAAGAGCTCTCTAGCTGGGTTACCATGGCTACCGTTCTAGAATTAATGCAGCCGCACGCACGCACACACGCACGCACGCACGCGCGCATGCACATGCACCCACGCGCACACACACACGTGCACCCACAACCGCATGCCTTTGGACAAAACATATTCTGAAGATTCTTACATTCAACACCATATTAGGAGTTCTGTATGTATGAGACACAAATGTGTCTGTCCCGACGCGTCAGTAAACAGCCATCGATAACCAATAAGTCCAATAAGCACAGGTTGCATCCCATCTCATCAGTGTTTGATATGTATCATAGATATTTTATTTGCACAATAATAATACAACTTCTGTTACAAATGATTATCAGAGTAACTCATTGTGAAATAATCATCATCATCATCATCATTATTATAGTTATTATCATAATTATTATTCACACCATTAGAGCTGTGTTTGCTAGTGATTGACAAGCAGACAGTGGGACACAGTGTTCACGATGGAGACCCTACACATCTCCAATAATACAAGTGGCTTCAGGTGCACTTCTTACAACATGGAAGATCGTCCACAAACTGAACTGAACATTGCACCACTTTTAGGAAAACGTTCAAAAGACGTGGAAACCTTTCCAAATATGTTAAAAAAGAAAGAAAGAAAAAGAGAAAACATTTTCAAACAATTTTCACAAAATATGGCCCGATCTACAAGCTCACAACATGTCGCATGATGGCGATGCGTTGTGAGTTTGTATATCCGCTATAAAAAAAAAAAAAATCTTTGAAAATGTCCACCTATATAATGACATGCCCAAAACAGGGACATCAGGTTGAAAGCGGGTTAAGCTCCCTGTAATTTATTCACAACGTTTGGGGCAGAAGTCTAAATGTTCTGCGTTTTTTATAAGTCACATTAGAATACACAGCACAGTGGTCACATACGTTATTATGAGGTCTAAAGTAACCCCAGTATCACCTTAGAGTCCTATGTATATCCTATTCTTGATTGGTTCCGTTTTCCTTCCATTATTCCTTTCCATTATGTTTTGTTTCTGCGTCATTCTGTGTTTGTTCAGTGTCTAACTGACAGGACCTTTGTACTTTTCACAACAACAACCTGCAGATTCCTGCCACTAATAGCCTCAGTTCCACAGCTCAGCCCTGGAAGAAAGATAAATAACATCAATCTAACAAACACCACCAATGTTGTATTTATATCAGAGCTTACATCGTGTTATATATCAAGAATGATCAGTTAGCTCTGTGAAAGAGCTAACTGATCAAGGGGGATCAAGGGAAAAGATGAGACTTTCCCCCAGTCCTGTATTCCTTCTGCCGTAACGTTTGAATTCACACAATTGATCTATACGACCTGTTACGCTTAATAATCAACTAAATCAGGCTTTAGGTCAAATAATGAGACAAACATAATTTGTACAGGCCTAATGGTTGATCAATTAAATGTCAAATGTCTCTATTGACTGTCCCATTATCACAGACTGCAGTACAGTCACCTCACCATATGCATATGCCTGCGTTTATCTCTACACATAAATAATACTGTAAGGTATAGGGCTTCTGATTCACATTTCTCTCAGCTGAATCCTGAGGACAGTAACCTCAATGGTTCTGGTCTTAATGGCTTTCAGTGATGGTTCTTTCCTAAAAGGTGTTTTTCAGCGGTTCTGGTTTAGGTTTTATTTTGCAGTGATGGTTCTTCTGTTTTAAAGTGTTCCTTCCTCAGTCAGTGATGATTCTGTATCCCTGCACTACCCTTTCCATTCAAGTAACGTTCTGCACCTGTGATCATGATCACGACATCTTTCAGCGCCAGTCACCACCAATACGGCTTCATTTTTCCACCCCTGCTTGGCTGGCAGCCAAACAGTTTCTCAATTTTCTAGCCAGCTAAACTCTAAACATCTCAGACATATATATCAACAATATAATTTCCTTGAACAGAAACATAAAGTATACTGTAGGATATTGCGGTAGCGGTATTAGTCTATCTGAAGGTAGAATGTACCTCAGTCTAAATAAAGCTTAATGAAATACAAGCAGCTAATCTCATCTACAATAAAAACAGATGACGTCATAGAACAGTAAGTAAACCACAGTAAAAAAAATAATAATAAAAAAAAAAAAATACAAATATTTTAAACATTCACGCACAGCGAAACCACTTCACAACAATATGACGCATATGACACTGGTGTGTATGTGTGTGCGTGTGTTTGCGTGAGTGAGTGAGTGCGTGAGTGAGTGAGTGCGTGCCGTGCGTGTGCATGTCAGGCCCAAATTATTCAGTAACCAAGGCAACAAGACAACATCCTGCAGGAAACACATCACAGAATGAATGTTGCCACAATAGTCAATATGTGACCGCACAATAGAACCATCGTAGTGACATCATTAAGATAAAGTCTTATATTAAAACACTGTCAGTAACTATATTATTATGTGTAACTATATTAGAACTATTTCATATGTAAATATATTATAAAGCAACAGGCCCTTATACTGAGTAAATGGGATGTTTTTGTTCAAACAAACCCCTGTGTTATTGAACATCTCTCGTCTACAGTATGTTAGCTTAGTTAATATTTAACTATGTTAAGTGTCAACTACCTTTAGTTGCCCTTGAGCTCTGTATACTTATGACTAAATATTGATATAACTCCCACTATGAGACACATGGTCACCCAGACTTCTTAGATGCTGCGTTTTTTGTTTTGTTTTTTCTTCTTCTTCTTCTAATACATTTAGAAAGTAACCTTGTGTGTGAAGCCTGACAAGCCTGTAGCAGGGTACTGGACTGGTCAGCTGTTTATTGTCTGGTTTTGGTGCCAAGTGAAGTCATTATCTGTTGTACTCTACAAAGGGTGACATGATGTCATTGTAGCACCAACACCAGCCAATCAATCATAGATGATCAATTAAGTACAATTAGATGTATTGAGGTTCAATTAGGTCTACTCGTCTAGGAATAGATTTTATGCTAACGTAGGTTATAAAGAATGGCTGGCGCCTCAGACATAATACAACGTGGAGGAAACAATAAGATACCAGAGCCATGCAGCACACAGAGTTAGGTTAACCTGGAAATAAGACTTCATAGATAGATATTGCCACCGTCGGGCAGAAACCTAAGCTTGTATCTCCAAGTTTCAATTTGTACGTTCTATAGTAAAGCAAGGTCTTGCTTCATCATACAAGACTGTCGCACAAGACTAGTGAAAATAGCCGATCTACAAGCTTGTAGATCGTCTATTTTCACTATCTTAAATCACTTTTAAAATAATGAATACAAAACCAACGGTTTTGGACATACAAGGTTTCCACCCGACAACGACGATATACAGATAGGCTACTGTACGTGAATTATACCAGTTGGTATCAGTATGGCTGTTGTGAACAGGGATACACATAGTCACTGTCAGGCAGAAACCTCGTATCTCCAAGTTTCAAATTTGTTATGATGTTTTTTTTTCTTTTTTTCCCGTAAATTAAAGCCCTAGTAGCCCTACTTCATCATACAAAAGTGTTGCACAAAAGTAGTGAAAATAGCAGATCTACAAGCACACTGTAATGCCTAACAATGGACATACAAGGTTTCCACCTGACAATGATGATATGTAAATGCACATTGACACCAATCGGATGTGAGGGGCTGCCCATGAGTCCGACGGCCCATTATGCCGAAATCCCAATGGTCCGCATAACGTTTGGCTAATGTGAGGTTAGGGGTTAGGCTTAGTTATAATGCGCGTTGTGGAACCATTGGGTACTTCGGAACAATGGGCCGTTGGACTATTGGCACGTCAACCAGATGTGTTGCATGTACAGTATTATGGTCTTTACGGTGAGTCTTAGATTTCGTAAGACAGGCTTGCTGAACTCTGTGTGATGCTGCACGTCTCTCACAGCGTCAGAACAATGCACCACAACATGAACATCGCCATTTACAACACTGTAGAAGAGCGGTACAGCGGTTAGCTGGGGTACACTAGCAATAGCCATGCTTGAAAATCACTTAATTAACGTTAAGACGCACTGGAAGCGGCCTTGGAATAAACAGAGAATACAACAAATCATCATCTACAGTAGCTATGAGTCAATGTTGGTTAATACATTTCTTTGATGAATACTGCATGGTAGCGTTGGATTTTAAGATAGAAGTCTGAGTATTCATAGTGGATAGCTAACAACGTTATTACTGTACAGTGTTGGCAGTGACCTGGGTGCTAAACAGATAACATGAATCTTTACACAGAAGTATTAAAATGACGTCTATTATTACAAAGAACTGGAGCACTAGAAGTTTTCATGAATAATCACATTAACTCACTGCTACAGTGCGCGTGAAAGATTTTGGTTAGCAACAATGTTTTGGTTAAAAAAATTATGAAAGAATCTGGTTGCTAATTGCTGAGAACAGTGTTATAAAAGCTATAATACACTCAAGGTTGTGGCATTATGTATTATACAACGGCTATGGGTGTTTGAGGGGTGTCTTGCCGTTGGTTTGACGGCACATTATTCAGCTTTCACAGCAGTGGACGTTTGTAATCAGGATAATGGACCGTGGAAACAACGGCCAGTCCCCATGTAAGGCACTCTGCTTGGTGGCGCCAATAGCACCCGTAGCCGTTGTACAGTATAATCACAATGAACCACGGCCTCTCGCTTATTATTGCTTTAGTGACTCACGGCTATACAGTGTTTTTTCAACATGTTAGCAGTAGATGCCTATAGCTGTATATTGGATGAAAGCATGAGGTGATGTTAAACTAAACTAGTTTATTAGACAAGCTAGACAAAGATTATTAGACTAATTAAACTAGAACAGACCAACTAAACTAGATCGTTAGACTACTACTGTGATCTGGAGGCTCTGAGCAGAGAGTGGAATCAGTTACATTATAGCCTATACTTCCAGATTTTACTCAAATAATGTACATAAATATATTATATGATAATATAACATAGTCTGTTTTCTCCTAAGTCACATCCGTAAAAGGGATATTTCACTTTCAAACAAACTTTTGATTTTGATTTAGATTTTAATTTGCTTCATTCAGTATTTAGATATTTGATGTAAATGTTACCAGGCCCTCCAGGCCCAGGGCCTCTCCCCATACACACCCATTGTAATTTCAAACTCCATTTTAACCCTGATAGATTCATTAAAAACACCCATTATTTTTTTCTGGTGACTCGTACTACCCTTCTAATACGTGATCAGGCCATGTTTTTTCAATAAACTTCTTAATTTATTTGTAATAATTATTTGGGAAATTAAAAATAAATAAATACAATAATCGAAAAAAACACTGCCTGCTCACGTATTAGGAGGGTAGTATGAGTCACCAGCAAAATAATGGGTGTTTTTAATGAATCTATCATGGTTAAAATGGAGTTTGAAGTTACAATGGGTGTGTATGGGGAGAAGCCCTGGAGGAGGATTTACATCAAATATCTAAATATTGAATCAAGCAAATTAAAATCTGTTCAGGGTGTTCATAAAAGCCTGATTAGACGGTAAAATACCAAAGGTTTTTTTGAGAGTGAAATATCCCTTTAACTGCACGACCTCTAATGCCCCCTGAGTCCACCTGACCGAGGGGAAACCGAGGAGGCATACAGTATGTACAGTATGTGGTCGTGGATGCAAACACAGACAAGTTGACAACACACAAACACACACCTCCCGACTCCAAATGCCTTGTTCAGAGTCAACACACACTTTGATGTGCATTCCCATTAAACACAACAAGCTGTGCTTTAATGCTTGAAAAGACAATGCCAACTCTCGTGGCATACCAGGGAGTAAATGACTGGTTTCTATTGGTATTTCTTTTCTTAATCAGTGTGTGTGTGTGTGTGTGTGTGTGTGTGTGTGTGTGTGTGTGTGTGTGTGTGTGTTGGTGATTACATGGCATTAAGGTCATTCTTCACTGTGATGGTGGTACTGTACATTACAGCTGACAGTACTCTATATGCCATAGCATCGCCATGGTAACCCCCACAGTAAAGAACATCCTCAAGCAGATTACTGCTTTTGTGTATGGCCAAAGTCAATCACAGCTGCGAGTCCAATTTAGAACTACGCTTCCCGTGGTATTGTGGCTATAGTTACCGGCAACTGATTCCTTCCTGCTTGTCCGTCTATGGTGGAGCGGACAGGGACGTTTGATTGGACGTCAGATTCAGGGCGTAGTGTAGAGGTAGTAAATAGACTGACATCACAACATCTGATCTACAAATGTACGATCATCGTCATGGGATGCATGAGCCCATGGCTGCATGCTGTGGACGATGTGATGTAGATCGACGGAGAGAATAATAAAGTTATTTAAACAAAAAAGCAGAGATTAGAAAAAGAATATTAAAACTGACAGACTGTCAGCCAGAGAGACAGATTACAGCTTTGTGTGTGTGTGTGTGTGTGTGTGTGTGTGTGTGTGTGTGTGTGTGTGTGTGTGTATGTGTGTGTGTGTGTGTGTGTGTGTGTGTGTGTGTGTGTGTGTGTGTTTGCGTGTGCGTGTGTGTGTGCTTGTGTGTGTGTGTGCGTGTGCGTGTGTGCGTATGCGTGCATGTGCGCGCGTGTGTGTGTTTCCATAATGTGTGTGTGTGTGTGTGTACTTTTGTTTGTGTGGCTCAGGAATCTAGCAGCAATGGAACCAGCGAACCTGGCTCAAAATCCTCTCTCTGTCTCTCTCTTTCCTCCCCAGAGTCTCTCCATCGTTTCTTTCTTCTCTCGCTCTTTGCATCCATCCACCCGTCTCCCGTTCTCACTCACACCACGGTGCTGACGGATGGATCTGATAGGTTGAGCTGCCCGGTGATGTCAGTGGGGTAGGGCTGCGGAAGAGATGGAGAGGGGAAATACACACACATCAACACAGAATGACATAATCTTCATCATCATCCTCTTAATACCCCTCCCCCCCACGTGTAGCAGGGCCAAACCAAGCTCAGACTCCGAGTGGTGGAAGTAAAACTAACACTGGAGAGAAAGAGAGAGAGAGAGAGAGAGAGAGAGAGAGAGAGAGAGAGAGAGCCAAGGTCAAGGACTGTCTGTGTGTTTTGCCTTGAGCCAAACTGAGTTATTTGTATATTCATTATTTGACTGGTGAACCTAAAATGGCCACTGAACCACATCACATGTTGTCTGTCTAATACCGAACCATGTCACCATAGAATCTCTTCACTATCTCCACATTTTTATGTTTTCTTAAATGAATGCCCTACTACTTAATTTCATACTTCACACTACATTTTTCAGGTTGTAGATTTTCATAAATCAGTACTATTGAACACCCTTTACGTCTATGTGTTGGTTAAAAAAAAACACAACCAGTGTGAAGTGAGGGGTGCTTATTCATGAGTTAGTTTCTTTAAGTGTCTGTTTGTCCCGTGGCCATACCGACAGACACCACTGACATGTACGTAGATGTACCGTAGGAGCGGTTAGCACCGCTCAAAAATATTGAACCAATGAAAAGTATTAAAAAGAGCTTCAGACAAAAACCCATGGGATCTCAGGATCCTCAAACGGTCTGCCAAACCAGCTAACTCCACCTGTTTAGCTCTGTTTTTTATTTTTCTCAATAAATCAGTGCTGTGTTGAACACCCAACCATCACCCTGTCTGTGTGTTGGTTAAATGAAAAGTATTAAAAAGCGCTTCGGCCAAAACCTCCTAACTCCACTTGAGCTGGAGGTTTTTTCATTTCCTGAAACATGAACATTTTGGAGTTAGCTGGTTTCTGCCCGACAGGCAGCAGAGACATATTGATAATCTACTGTATATCTATGCAAAGGAAATATGTAATGTGTCTATCCAGATGCAGGTGCGTTGGAAAGTGACAACTGAGGCTGTCATGAAAAAAAGATCTTTGCACACTGCTCTTGCTCAGCAGCAGTGGTGTAAAGTAACTAAGTACATTTACCTAAGTACTGTACTTAAGTACAATTTTGAGGTATTTATATTTACTTGAGTATTTCCAATTTCAAATACTTTTACTTCTACTCCACTACAATTATTTGAAAACGTTAGTTACTTTGTAGATTTTTGATTATTATGACAAAATGTGCATGAAAATAGCCGATCTACAAGCTCATATGCGTCGCATCACGACGCATTGGGAGCTTGTAGATCTGCCACTTCTCGAAGATTTTTTATACATTTGAACTTGTGAAATGGGACATTCTGCATAATGAGTACTTTCTACTTTTGTACTTTAAGTACATGTTGATACCAATACTCAAGTACATTTTGAATTCCGGACTTCTGCTTGTAAGGGTGCCCACAGACCAAAATACCTATGAGAGTGGAATCCGCGTTCCGCCAATGCATTTCAATGAGAGTGAAGCGGTTTCATGCCAGCAGAGGATTTCTGCAAAAAACGCTCCCTTCTCATTGAAATGCATTGGCGGAATGCAGATTCCACTCTCATAGGTATTTTGGTGTGAGGGCACCCTAACAGAGTATTTCTACATTGCAGTATTGATACTTTTACTTAAGTAACATACTTTTTCCAACATTGCCCAGCAGCATCAGTTTTTATTCAATTTGACAGAGGTTTGGGTCCTTCTGGACTTTCATCAATAGTGTCTATTATACACTCTGTAATAATATTTTAAAAAAAGGAACAGTTTTGGACATACAAGCTTTCCCCCCGACAGTGGCGGTATGTGTACTGTATGAGTGGAAGTTCTTATCACAGCTGACCTCCTCTCTGGCTCTGTGCGGAGCTGCTGTTGCCATAGTAACCAGCTCACCCAGCAGTGATGTGCTGTGTGTGAGCTGGTGTTGTCACCGTGGCGACCGGAGGCTGATCACCCAACAGCACCTCTCTGATGATGTCTTTAACCTGGTGATGATGTCACTAAGAGATGAACACCTGAGGACAGTCAACCTATATGCACTCTGTCTGTCTGTCTGTCTGTCTGTCTGTCTGTCTGTCTGTCTGTCTGTCTGTCTGTCTGTCTGTCTGTCTGTCTGTCTGTCTGTCTGTCTGTCTATCGTTGTTCCCTATTGAGCTTGGCACATTTCCTGGGGCAAGCTGCCCAGATCACACATGTCACACTTGTCTTCTTATTTTTTCACTCTCAAAAAGTGCCTGCAATGTAGTGCATTTGAAACGACATTGCAGTGCACATCATGGGGTGATCGCTGCTCGCCTCCTGTGAATTGTTTTATTTTTGTTTATTTTCTGTTTTATTTCGTTGCTGAGTGAGGTCAGCAGACAAAGTGACATGAGTGAGATGAAAAAGTCTGGGTGAAATGTGCCAATCTCAACAGGAAACAACGGATATCTATCTATCTGTCTGTATCCATCCATCCATCCATCCATCCATGCATCCATCCATCCATCCATCCATCCATCGGCCTCAGAAAGTATGATATTAGTATGATAAAATCTAATTTAGCCTACAGTACCTAACCCTAACCCTAACCTTAACCCTTTTCCACCATTCTGAATCTGAAGCTTGAAGCCCGACTTCAAACTCGTGCGGATCGATGCCCTGCCTCGCTCACCCACGGCTGCCGTAGTAAACGGTGGCCATTTCGCGAAGATGTCTTTGTGAAGACCTTGGTTAGTGCTTACTGAGGAGGAGGAGAAACAAAATGTCCACCACAGGGGAGCGACGGTACAGATGGGAGCAGTGTGTGGTTCCTTCTAATCATTTTAGCAGCATAACTCATGCGTTTGCAGGGGGTCTGAATGGTGCACGTGACTCGAATGTAGAGGTGGAAAGAGTACTGAAAAATCCTACTCAAAGTAAGAGTATTGTTACTTTTCGTGAGAGTAAACATACTAGTCCAGAAAATTATTCAAAAGTAAGAGTAAAAAGTAGCCTATTTAAGCTCAACCTATCTTTGAGTAAAAAGGACATAAAATAAAATATATAAAATATAATAATAAAATAATAAATAAATAACAGTGAAAGTAATAAGTTGTAAACTGTATGTAAACAATACACAAAAATCAAATGCCACAGATATTGGAAACAACATAAAATAATAAATAAAATATAATATAATATAATAAAATAAATCAATCAATAACAGTGAAAGTAATCGTTTACTTAAACAATACTGCTGGAAACCAGCAGTCGATTGCTTTCACAGAATGTTACTGAATTTAAATTACTCTTACTCATTGTCCAAATGAAAAGTAACGAAGTACAAGTATTTACCATTTAAATTACTCAAAAGTAAGAGTAAAAGTAGAGCATTTAAAAATTACTTTAAAGGTACAGATCCTCAAAAAAAACTACTCTTGAGTAATTACTTGAGTACTTTTACACAAGTATTTTCCACCTCTACTCGAATGGGAACCAAGGGCGCTGCGAACCCCGTTTGAGATGCATGGGTCTGATAACACAGGCAACAGGGACATGCTGGGCCCCTGATTCAGCCCGGGAAAAAGAGTTGGAGAGGCCCTCATTGCGCGCTATAGAGAGAGATCTAAGATTTGTGACAAAGTGACAAGCCAGTGGGCCAATTACATGAGTTATATTTCGTCGTTGTCGGGTGGAAACCTTGTATGTCCAAAACCGTTTGATTTGTATTTATCATTTTTAAAAATGATTTAAACTAGTGAAAACAGCCGATCTACAAGCACACAACGCCTCGCGGTGCGAGGCGTTCTGTGCTTGTAGATCTGCAGTTTTCACTACTTTTGTGCAACAGCCTTGTATGATGAAGCAGGGCTTTGCTTTGCGAAAAAATGTATACATTTGAAACTTGGAGATATGAGGTTTCTGCCCGACAGCGACAATTTACTTTGTTGGCCTCCCAGCCCCCAAAATGGAATGAAGGCCGACATTTTATTATTATTATTTTTTTCTAATGGCCGGCCTGGACCGGCCGGGAATGAACCGGCCGTTCGGGAATTGTCCCACTTTTCCCAATGGCCAGCACGTCCCTGCATGGGTCTGATAACACAGGCAGAGCCAGAATGTCCTCTCACTGTCGGCTGCAAACCTCATATGTCCAAAACTGTTACTTTTCAGGATTCAAAATGTGAAAATAGCAAAAGTAGCAGATCTACAGGCTCAAAACGCGTCGCAAACTTGTAGATCTGCTACTTTGTTGTGTGACACTGAGCAGCGGTTCTCAACCTTTTCAGGTCCGCGACCCCCAAAAGAATCATATTTTAACTGGGGACCCTGACAAGCACTAAGAGTTGAGGCATTACATTTTGTATGTTTCTATTGTGAAAATAGCAGATCTACATGCTCATTATCTGCTATTTTCACAAATATTTAATTTGTAATTTTAGAGGTATTAAAAATTCCTCAAATTGTCAATTTAGAAATGTGCAGATACCCTCTATAACACTTAAACCATTTGTTGGTTAGTTTACTGTTGAGTGAGAAAACAATGTTGCACATTAAGTTAATCATCTGGGGACCCCCCAAAATAACTTGGGGATCCCCTGGGGGTCCCGACCAACAGGTTGAGCACCACTGCTGTATAGTATGATCAATGAAGGGCATTATTTACGAAAAACTAAAAAACTAAAAAAAGTCAAAATATGGAGATAAGAGGGTTCTGCCCGACAGCAACGATATGTATTGTGTGATGCAATGGTCGACAGTCAGTAATGAAGTACATTTACTTGAGTACTGCACTTAAGTAAATGTTTTGAGTATCTGTACCTTTTTTACTACAATACCGTGGGCTTGTAGATCTGCTATTTACACTAGTATTTATATCTTTGGAAAATGTCTCGAAAAGTGTCTAAATTTCAATACAGCAATGCATTGATATTAAATAGAACATTTACTTTCGTCATTTGTACTTTTAATAGCCTACAATTTGTACTTGTGTACAATTTGAACTGACAAATATTTACTTGTAAGTTGAGAAATAGTAGCATCTATAGTTTGAATCAACTACTGGCGTTGAGTACACTGTCCTCCACTGGTGTAATGTATAATGTCATGTACCCGTATAGTTGTATAGTACTGTACCAGTATAGTGTAATGTATAATGTCATGTACCCGTATAGTTGTATAGTACTGTACCAGTATAGTGTAATGTATAATGTCATGTACCCGTATAGTTGTATAGTACTGTACCAGTATAGTGTAATTTGGGGCAGACACACTGGCATGTGGCCTGCAGCACACGGTAGGGCATTCACGAATAGTGATTTTTAGTATTCGAATTATTCGACCTCAAAGTATTCGAATAGTCTAATACTCGACAGGAAATATATATATATATTTTCATCCAATAAAAACGAGCAATTTTCGGTCTAGTAGTGACATTGCGTTAGCTGGCTCTTCCACCATCATGAAATTGAGTTTGCCGGCTGGCCGCTGTTTTTCCCACTGGTAATTACCGGTAGTTCCGGGAGACGAAACGTGACGCATGACATCAGTATAGAGCATTAACATAAACCATGAAGAAATAATATTTTGTTTTAAAAAAGAGGAAAAAAATAAAATAAAAGAAAAAAAAAAAAATGTCGAATAGTGACTTTGATATTCGAATATTCGCACACGGGCAAACTGACATTTTCTGAGGTGCAGTGTTGTTGAGGTTTTCCTCACCTGCTTATGTCTGGTATATTGTGAATAATGCACCCATCTTTTGCGCTACAGTTACATCACTTTAGTTGGCAGACGGACACCGAGATGGATATTTACAAAATCACACCATGTCGTTCTCCTTTCACTTGGAAAACATTTAAAAAACATGTTATGTCACTGAGTGTGCGCACGTGTGTGTGTGTGTGTGTGTGTGTGTGTGTGTGTGTGCATGCGCGCGTGCGTGTGTGTGCGCGTGTGTGTGTGTGTATGAGTGTGTGTGTGTGAAGCTAGACACCATTCAAAGTGAAACAGTCATAGAGAAAGAAAAAGATAGATGGTCACAAAGAAAAATGGGTCAGAGTTCCCCCCTCCCCATCACCTCCTCTCCATTCCAACCCAGACAGCCTACTGTAACCTACTGTAACCCCCACCAACTGTAATCCAAGAGCATCACCATTTAGAGTCCCTCAGATGAATTCAGCTGTATAGGAACTGTGACTTCAAACCACACACTCACGCACGCACGCACGCACACATGCACACACTCACGCACACTAGGACTGGTAAATTAATATTCGAATCTCAAATATTCTCAAATATTCCTTGAATAAAACATTTATATTCAAATATAAATATTTATGTTAGATTTTCTTTTATATGCTTATTTGACAGGGACAATACAAAAAAAAACAATGTATCAAGTTATATTTGTTTACAATAACATGTCATTTACTATGGGGAAGAACATTAATAATATTAATGATAATAATAACAACATCTGAATATATTTGATGTTCGGGACAAATTTTAAGACCCATATTCAAATGTAATTTCCGAGGAATGTTACCAGCCATAATGCACGCACGCACGCACACAATCACACACACGCATGCACATGCACATGCGTGCACACACACACACACACACGCACACGCACACACACGACAGAAACATCCCGTAATATAAGTTCAGACAACTCGTCCCGTATGGTCGTATAGGGTCTCGTAGGGATGCTGAAGGTCCCTGACGGTTCCATATGGTCACTGAAGGTCCCCAAACCTTCTTTTGTCGCCCCCCACGTAAAACATATTTGAGTAGGCTTCTTAGAAAAGTGCTATATACAGTTTAGATATTATTATTATAATGTCTCAATGGCACTGAGATGCTGATTTCACTAATTAAAACCTAATAATACAATGTGCTAATACTGTATGTGTCCTGCTGTCAACATAGCCAGATTCCAGAGTCAGACAGACTGCAGAGGGATCTGAACCCTAGGAGTCAGAGAGACTGCAGAGGGACTCAAACCCTCCCGGAGAGAAGTGAATGTGTTGCTACTGTCTGAGTGACTTGTTGGCGTTTTAGTACTTAGAACAGTCTTTCTCAATCTTTGTAATAAGGAGCCCATAACTCTGAGAGTGTACAAATGGAACCACACTCTCAGAGTTACAGACCTTTAAGGGTCCATTTGGAACCCCATCAAAGGAACCTTGAGGGTCCCAGCAGGTCCCGCTTTGGGAAGCTAATGTCACTGCAAGAAGATCTGCAGGAACACAAAAGGCAAAATACATCAAGCCAGGACCAAGTGTGGAGAAGAGGGGGTCACAGGTGCAGGCAGGAATAACCCCACAGTACTGGAGATTTATACGCACCTGTGTCACCCCAAGACCTCAGGAGGGACCCACCCAATACCTCCAGCTTCTTGTTGGTTTAAAAAAACAATAATTTAAAGAGCCGGAGGGAGGAGTTTATATTAGCCTTGGCCAGGAGGAGGAGATGGGCAGTGACTTGGCCACCACTGTCGACCCTGCCATCGGAGGGTGTAGCGGTTCAAGGGTCGAAACACCTGATGACGAAGGTTACCGCCTGAAGACATCAACTCTTCCTGGCCACGGCTACATTCACCAAACGTGAATGAAGGAGAAGCATCTTTAGATGTAATTATAATCATCCATCCTAAGAGGACTCATCTGTTACCTCTCCTCTCCCCCTGAGGCAACCTGCAGACGACACGTTAGAGAAGAAAGTACACAAAGCACAACCTGCGGGTAAAGAGGAGAAAGTGCTCCTAATTAGTTAGATGAAGAAGAGAAGGGTCTTTCTAGTTAGACGTAGTGAGGTAATCAGAAGCATTACACTCTTTTAAATAAATGTTTGTTATCTTTGTATTCCACACCGGCCTCACCAGCTGACGGTTGGCGGTGTTTGTCGATTGTCGGCAGTAGCGGGAAGTGACAGGAAGTGGCAGGAAGTGGCAGGAAGTGACAGGAAGTGACAGGGAGTGACAGGAAGTGACAGGGAGTGACAGGGAGTGACAGCGAGGATGGAATGACGAGGACAGAAGAGGGGAGGGAGTGACAGACACCCTGAACATGGACAGGAGACGGACAAGAACCACAACTAAAAGTAAAAGACAAAAAAAGGAGCGGAGAGGACAGGTTTGAGGAATAGCAGCTTGTCCACAGGACAAAAACAACCACACAGTTTGACCCTAAAACCTCCAGTGCAATACGGATTAGATTTATCATCGCTTATCTTCTTTGATACATTTTCTCGGTCCACCTGAGAGATGACTCGGCGAAGGAGACAGTGGTGAGGAGAGATGATGGGAGAGGAAGGAGAGAGAGAGAGAGAGAGAGGTGAAGGGGGAGGAAAGGAAGAGGGAGGAGAGACAGAAAGAAATGGAGAGGAAAAAATTGGAGACGGGTGAGATAAGAGAAGAGAGAGGGAGGGAAATGAAAAGGGGATGCGACAGACAGAGATAGATAGATAGACAGAGAGATAGATGGAAGCTGGGAGAGGAACAGGCGGAGAGGTGAGGATGAGGAGTGTATCTTCATCTCCTTACCGTTGTGTCTCCAGAGGCCCTACGCCGTTTGAGGTCGGAGGTCGTGGGGGTCATGGACCTAAAAGGGGGTTTCAGTTGGGGCTGTTCTCTACCACTTTTCCTATCCTAAAATAGACCATAATGATAGTGTACACACGTTAACAACCATTCACTTTCCAAGTCTCATGTGTCATATCTAACAAGGCTCATGCTGATGTCATGTCTAATGTCTAGCATGTCTAATGTGTATTGTATTTGTATTTGTCTAATGTCTAGCATGTTTCATGTCTAATGCCTGATGTACAGTATAATGTCGTCTCATGAATAATGTCTAGCAAGTCGCACGTCTAATGTCTCAGGTATAACTGCCAGACATGTCCCATGTCTAATATCAAGGATTTCTCATGTCTGATGTCACATGTACAAAGGCTGGAAATGTGTAATGTCTCAAGTCAGCATGTCTAAAGTCTAGTATCTCACGAGTCATGTACTGTATAATAGTAGCATGTCTCAGGTCTCATGAATAATGCTAGGAAAAACATAGAGATAAGAGGTTTCTGCTCGACAACCATATATGTATGTACGGTACAGTATGTGTCAGTCAAAGTGTTTGCAGTCTCAGATGGAATGTTCAGTAAAACAGAAGCATTGACCTCCATTTTACAGCACCGCCACACGGCAACATGAGGCTCAATACAACAGGGAGACGAGGAGTAAAGGAAAAGGACAACAATCTAAAGGACAGACTCTGGATGAGGCGCCATGAGGGGTCATGGGAGTGTGTGTGTGCGTGCGTGCGTGCGTGCGTGCGTGCGTGCGTGCGTGCGTGCGTGCAGTGAATGCAACCAAACAGGGAATGGGGGGAGGGGCATGTACTGTATGTACATAAGATGATTGGATGATGGATGATTCACCTCAAAACATTTGGCCAATCATATTCATCGGCCCAATGCCAATGTTGACTTGACCCTTGACCCGTCCGTCAGAACAAACAGCGGCTGACGGCGGCTTGTGATTCCACAATGAATGAACACGATAATAATAATAACACAATAGTAACATACGAATACGGTACAATTGTGATGAAAACCAATAAAGTGGCTGATTGCAAAACAATGCTCCAGTCGCCTTGGACCAAACAAATAGGATTATGACCCATTTTTGGGGCCTAAACCCATATCTGGAGAAAGAAACCAGGACGTAACAATGTACAATGGAAGACTAGGAGAAAAAGGGCATTAGTCTAAAGGCTCATTCATACTCCAGACAGGGTGAAGAGCAGTTCACCCACCGCGTTGTAGTTTTCTAAAGTCAGAAAACTACAACATTACGTCATTAGCCGTGGTGAAGAAGAGCACTTCACCGCAAACCCAGAGACATCTCCCTGCTTTTACTTATCACCCATCACCTCAAAAAGTGAGGAGGCTACTCACTTCACCCTAGTATGAATGAGCCTTAAGGTGGCTGATGGCAGATAGGCGCGGGGTCACACCTCTAGCCTTGGATCAAGACTATCACGTATTTTATAGATTTCGATATTTGCATACCGGTATATCAAAATCGATAAAATACATATATATGATAGTCTCGATCCAAGGCTAACCTACTGTAGCTCTAGAGTCCAATTAGTTTGACTCAGGCCTGCCGACTGCTGTACATGACTGCCATCACCCACCCTACAGTACACACATCAACATCATCATAATCAGAAACACTGCAGAAACCCTGTTCTAAAGCAGTCTTAACGTCACATTTGCACATATTATGCCACCACAGAACATTTGTGCCAATTGCCCCATAACCATAAAAGAAGATCTTTGTTCTTAGATGGGATATATATACATAATCTATGAATCTATGATCTGAATAAACATTGTTATAAATTCTCTCATTGGCCTTGTGAAATATAGGCTAAAAGTACAACTATACCGGGAGTCCCCTCGAAACCCCTCAAGGACCCCTGGGGGTCCTCCAACCCCTCATTGAGAACTTCTGTTCTAGAGTTTTCAACACCATGAAATAAACATTCAAATACATTCTGCTGATTCTGGATACGATGGAGCTGTTTGCATTGTTTGGTCACTAGCTTTGAAATGCTAATGGTTGAAAGCGTCATCTGAATTGTCCTTTGTAGATTTTTTAATCGAACCGCAGTGCGCTACTGCTAGCCTTTAGCTGTGTTAGCTTTTGAAATGCTCATTCCAGGGCAGGGATCTGGCGATACGCCAATCCCACCAATGCAGCACTCCTAGATTTTAGCGTCCGGTGTTTGAAGTGCTTGTTTTAACAAGGAACTGATGTAAATTGATGTGGCAGCGAGTGTGTGTGAAACTGTGCGCACGCACGTGTATGCGTACATGCACATGAACTGTGAACATGAAGAAGTGCACCTGACCTGTGGGTGTGACTGTGTAGATAACATCTAGCCTAAATAAAACTAGAAAGATGAAATTGGAGATTGCAAGTGGTACCTATTATTGTCTGGGTATCCATATTGTAATGCGAAGAGTGACCAATACTCCATTGAACTCAATGGACTTACTCTATAATAGTGACGTCACAGAGAATGCTGCTTCCTGATTGGCTAAAAGTTGACCGTAATAAAATAATTGCCGGACTAGAACAATAGTCTGGCAACCACACTAATAATACACATAAGAGACCAAATATATTGTAAATATAGAAAATCCATGAAAAAACTTTTGGTGATTGGTGATTTATTAGAATTAGCTCCAGACAAATGTGTAGATCAGATACTGTATCACTGCAGCTTTATCTCTCTCAGCTTTCTCTCAGTATCTCTCTCAGCTTTCCTACTGTCTGTCTCTCCTACAGTGTCTCAATCTCAGCTCTCCTACTGTCTGTCTCTCTTCAACTGTCTCCCTGTCAGCTGTGTGCATTTATCTCTCCTTTCTATACTATCTCAATCTTACACAGAGTTTCTCAGCTGTCGTACTGTCTGTCCCTCCTACACTTGTCTCAATCTCAGCTGTCCCACTATACCATCTCTCCTACCCTTTCTTGACGTACCTTGATCTTACTGTACTCTGTTCTTGTTTTTTTTATTTTATTTTATTTATCTTTTTTCTTACTTCTCTGTAACTTTGTAAATAACCGTATACTGCTGTGCTGCCTCTGGGCAACTGATTTTCCCCCTTGGGATAATAAAGGTATCTATCTATCCTCCAACCTGGGGAGGGCCTCGAAATGAGCTCATGCTTCCTTCAGTGCATGAGTGAGCAGGTGGCGAGCAGGTGGCGTTCCACAGGGGAGTTGTTTAGGTCCACTGTTATTTTATAATTTATTTACCTTAAGTTGTTAAAAATGCGGATTTAATTATGTATTCTGATGACTCAACATCACCAACTTCACTTGTGCTGAGAGAGATGATTAATTATGTATTTCGTGAAAACATTTGTGTTGTCTCTGTTTTTTAAGATTTTCGTCTATTTTTTTTACTATTGTCTGTTTTTACAGTATGCATTTTTGTGTGGACCCCAGGAAGACTAGCAACCACTTTGTGGGAGCTAATGGGGATCCTAATAAAAAATAAAGAATAAAAGCCGCTTCTTATGACCTGACAGGGGGAGCTTCCCCGGTTGGAAGTAGTGCGTGGAAGGAACACGTTATTACAAACAGTTCCTTTCTGGCACCCCCTTTCAGGTGTCCCTGCTGGCCAGGGGGAGGCATTATAGAGACCAGGATTACTGCATGATTTGGTGTGGGCACTGATGACGCAGAGGAGAGAACACGCCCACAGCATCCCCCGGCGGGAATCGAACCCAGGACCTTCTAGCTGTGAGGCGACAGCGCTACCGACACAGCAGGCGCCACCGTGCCCCTGTTTAAAAACACTCATGCCCCTGTCTAAAAACATTCTTAATGCAGGCTCTATGTTTGTCCTATGAAACCAGGGTTCCTCCAAAAAAAGGAGTATGCCCAATAAGTCACATTCTACCATACATTTACTCAGATTTAAGCTATCAAAGTATATACACTGTTATGAAACCTGCAAACATATTTCAACCGATGAAGTGAGTTTAGACCAGCTCATGCGCATGTGCTTTATTTCAACCAATTGAGCCCTAGTGTCCCTATTATGTCCGACATAAATAGGCAAACATTCGGCGAAAATAGCAGCTCTATAGCAGATCACAACGCATCGCAATAAGACGCTTTGTGAACTTGCAGCTCTATAGCAGATCACAACGCATCGCAAAAAGACGCTTTGTGAAGTTGCAGATCAGCGACAGATTTGGCATACATGGAAAAAAGGAGGGGGGCCAAGGACAGAGCCCTGGGGGACTCCAGTCAACAAAGTATAAATGGTTTAAGTGGTTAAAAGTAGTCTGGGATCCTTTCACTTTTCGGGGTTTGATCCGGTCGGGCCACTCTACGTCATGTTGTAGTCCTCAAAGGACAACAATTTGGCCGGAATGATCAAACTGGATTCAGTTTAAACCCAAAATAATTCCCCTGCGCTCTAGGACATACTTTTAGGGCCTACCTAATAAACCCCTTGATGCGGAGTAGTTTTGCTTTTGAAAAATGTGTTTGGTATATGCATCTTTTAGTCCAACTCATAGCGACTGGCAAGACTACACTAGGCTACTGGAGCATTTTAAAGGGCCTACACCATGCTTTTAAAACTATATTTTTTGTATAAATATATGCTCAAAATTGAGTCTTAGACAGGTTTTAACCCTCAACAAACACTCTGACCATTCTTTTTGTTTGTTCTAGCTCTACTATAATGAAGCTCTCCAGCTGCAATACCAAAACGGCCTCTGTTTGCTCAGGGGCGCATCTAGTGGGGTTTTTCCAGAAAAAAAAGACGTTTTTTGAAAAAAAAAATAGTTTTTTGAAAAAAAAAAAAAAAAAATTCAAAAAAAAAAATTTTTTTTCAAAAAAAAGTTTTTGAAAAAAAAGTTGTTTGAAAAAAAAAGTTTTTTGAAAAAAAAAGTTTTTTGAAAAAAAAAGTTTTTTGAAAAAAAAATGTGAAAAAATTGAATTTTTTTTTTGACTTTTTGAGTTTTTGAAAAAAAAAATTGAAAAAAAAAATATTTTTTGAAAAAAAAAAATTTTTTGAAAAAAAAAAAAAATTTGATTTTTTTTTTTAAATTTTTTTGAATTTTTGAAAAAAAAAATTTTGAAACATTTTTTTTTTTGAAATATTTTTTAAAAACGGGAAACGCGTGTGACGTCACATGCGTCAACTCTCAGAACAGCACTGTTCTGAGAACCCGTGGAAAGCTTTTCATCTCTGTCTTCCCAAAACCAGAGAAAGACACAATGTACAGAAATAGGACTTTGTGAGGATAGAAGGTGCCAGTGGGACCCCAAAAAAAGGTTTTAAAATAGAAAAAGTGAAAATTCATAGTGTAGGTCCTTTAATAGGGATTGGGGAAACAAACGGGGGGAACCAAAACAAAGCGACGCCGCTTCTTCTGCTTGTGGTTTCCACCTAGACAGGATCAAACGGCCCGTTGTAAATGATCACCAGGCTTTCTGGGGGAAAGCCTTAGTTAAATGTGTATGACGTAAGAAACCATGGAAGCTTTCTGCACACTGTAAATGGATTGTCTGCTACGGTCCACGAAGACATAAGAGAGCAAGTAGAATATGAGTTTATAAATATACATGTTTCATCTGTATTATGTACTGTATGTCTATATGCATGCTCCATAATACATGATGAACTGCGGTCCCTCTGAACAAACCACAGGCCCATCATGCTGCCCACAATACCCACAATGCAGCTCGGTATCTCCTACCATGTCTTTGTCCTCGAATGTGGACCTAATCTTTCTTTTGAGCAGTTAAATATGCATGCATATTGTGTGTCTCCCCACACACGGTCCTGAAGGACAAAAGCACTAACTGGGATGAGGCCTTGGTGATCAGAAATGGGGACACGAGCAGCAGGAGGACAGTGGAGGAGAGCAGGGGCGTCATTTGGAGTCCCAGGGGACGGCAACCAGTGCCAACCAGTAGCATTTTTTATTTAACCTCAAATTCAGTTGTTTAAACTTTAATGGCATGTTTTCTCCACTTGACACTGGCAGATTGGCGCTGGGTGTGTCTCAATCCACATCTGCTCATGTACATGTGACATGTGACACACACACATGCACACGCACACACGCACACACACGCACACACACACACGCACGCACGCACACACACACACACAAACACACACACAGACTCAAGCACACACAGTATGTACTGTACAAACAGCAAAGATATCGGATACAAGCTGCTCAAGTGCGACGCGTTGTGAGCTTACAGATTGATTATTTTCATCCTTTTTTTAAAATAGGGCCCAAGTGGTCACTATTTTTTTTTTTTTTTACTTTTACCCACAATAATTGACCAACAACAAAATGGAGACCTGCTCCTCTCCAGCCATGACCTGCTGAATTACAAGCAGGAAACAAGCCCTGTCAGAAATAATAATGTGGCTTCAAGTTGACCTAATAACATCATGTTTACAGCTCATCAGCCACAGGACAGAACAAGGTCACCCACATGGCCTTCATAGACCTCCATATACACTGGCTCCACCCTCTAGAAGTCTAGATCACTGTGGGTCAATCAGGACACAATTTTTGGGTCACAGACCCTTTTTGCATTTTCATGGGTTGTGTGTAAATAGTATAATTCTTTATGAATTGTTTAAATCCTCTTTCCTACAATCGTTTTTAAATTATTATTTCAAAGATATCTAAATAATTCAGGGGGGGGGACAAGGAAAAAATCCAAAGGATTTCATGAATAGAATAAAAAAGAACACACATACCTAAATACATTTAAAAGCTCACTTGTAGATAAGCTATATCACTGTTAAATAGCCCGTAAATGGTTAATAATGCATGTATTCTTTTGTTAGTTTGGGTTGCAGGCAGACACCAAATTTCTCTTTTGGGTCTCGACTCGAGCTGACAAGATCCGTGTGACTCCTGCGTCCTGCATGACAACATCACATCACAGGCACAGACATTGACAACAGAGCGACTCTGATGAAACGGCCCCCCGCTCAAAGTCGAAAGCGACTCTCAAAAGAAAGGTTGCATCACATTGCACCCGTCCTGTTTGCCATTTTACATAATAATAACCGTCACTGGCTGGACACAACGTGCCTGAAGGGGAACTCATCCTCTACATCAGTCAGGGGTGTCGCGCCAAATTCCAGTTTTTGGCACCGCCCTCTCTCCCAAATTCTGGGCCCTGGGTACAAGGATTCACTCACATTGTGTGCTTTAACTATTGAAAAATAGCAGATATACAAGCCCACAGCGCGGCACCGAGAGCTGCACTGCGAGCTTGTAGATCTGCTAGTTTTGAAAAATCTTGAAAATTCTTTGAATATTTCAAATCCTTTTTTGAAAAACCTATGTTTCTATGTCAGTAATAATCAAACTTTTTCATGTGAAGGACACCCAAATGATATGTATTTGGCCACTGTTAGAAGTTCCAAATGTACTTGAAATAAAGTACAAAAGTATTGGTATCAAAATGTACTTTAAGTGTACCATAAGCAGAAAGTACTCATTATGCAGAATGTCCCATTGACAAACACTCAAAGCACTCTATAACAAAGCAAGAAAAAACAGAAAAATAAATTGTATATATTTATGTTCTGAGGGTCAGACAATGTGTGTAAGGTATTTTTAATGTAATTAGTGGTAAGCTTACTCCAAAATATGCAAATTCGAGGCCGCCATTACAGAAAACGGTTTAGTACTCAAAGGGGTCCACACACCTTATTTTCTTCACTGTGAGTCTTGTAAGCAATCGAGAAATGGCTGAAATGGTTCATTTGAGTTAACTTATTTGCACATGATCCTCATAACAGTGGAAAGACTGACGAAAACTCTGATGAAAACAATAGTGTGTTGCCTAAAGCAACCATACTAATTACTGAACTAGAAAGATGCAATTGGAAATTGCAAGTGTGTTTGCTGTGACCTGCAGGGGCAACCACACTAATGGAATAATAATAATAACTAGACCAGGTCAACCTGGTTGTGCCAGACCCCCTGTCTGTCATCATCATTTATGACATCATGCCTTTTGTAGGCATGTCATCATCATGTCATCATCATATATACCCTTTATATAGAAAACCCGGACCGACATTTGCTTATGTAGGCCTACCCATTTCATGGGTCTGGCAATAACTAGAAATACTGTTCCTACGAAACAGTGTGGGCTCACACAACATACTGGTCTCATCTTTCAGTGAGCCCACGTGTTGTTGTTATTTATATCAGGTCGCACTTGTTGGTGGTGATGTCACCAAGAACGCTGCTCCTCATTGGCCAAGGGCCCTGCTTTTGTACTGTCTTTATAGGTCGAGGTTATTTTGGAGAATAACCTCGACCTATAAAGTTTTGGTATAACATACTGGTCTCGCTTTTCAGCGAGCCCACAATAAACTGGGTCTAATAAAGGTGTGGAATCTACCTGGATCTCTTCCATCATGGGGTGATGTCATACTGATGACGTCACTCTTGCCCAAATATGGAGGGGCAGCAGCCTGCGCTCATCGGTGTTGTCAGGCATGCACGGCAACCGGTTGTGTTGTGAGTGAGGTCAGACCAGAGCTCTGCTCAGCATGTATAAGATTTGAAAATATTTTTGAAGTCCACTTCATTCCATAGAGACCAGGGCATTCAGTGTCATTACTCAGTGAGAGAGGGACATAGAACACATAGGTAGTCAGAAAGAGGATAAATCAATTGTCCATTACCCAATAGAACCTAAAACTCTGCCTCTATAACAGTCAATGGATAGATGCAGATTTGATGATGAACCACCACTCCAGGAAGGAGTGTGGTCTCAATCTTCCCAGACTAAGGTCAGCTGTTCTGATTACTTCAGATCTCAATCAAGCCATGACAACCTTTACTGCCAAATGCCCATACATGGACACATCCCCTCAGAATCCTTCCAGCAAATCACCAGAATTGTAACCAGCCAGGAACAAGAAGACACAGACGAACAAGAATCTTACAGTCATCAAGGGTTTACCAAGACTTTAACTCAACCAGGAGAAGTGAAGACACATCAGCTGACTTATACGGGGAAGAAAACTCACATCTGTAAATGGTGTGCCAAGAGTTTCAACAGGTTAAGTAACATGAAGACACACCAGTACATTCACACTGGAGAAAAGCCCTTTCACTGTGAAGAGTGTGACAAGAGTTTCAGTCAGTTAAGTGACCTGAAGATACACCAGCGTATTCACACCGGAGAAAGACCTTTCTATTGTAAACAGTGTGACAAGAGTTTCAGTCTCTTAGGTTACCTGAAGATTCACCAGCGTATTCACACCGGAGAAAAACCTTTCTATTGTAAACAGTGTGACAAGAGTTTCAGTCTCTTAGGTTACCTGAAGATGCACCAGCGTATTCACACCGGAGAAAAACCTTTCTATTGTAAACAGTGTGACAAGAGTTTCAGTCTCTTAGGTTACCTGAAGATTCACCAGCGTTTTCACACCGGAGAAAGACCTTTCTATTGTAAACAGTGTGACAAGCCTTTTAGTCGGTTAGATAATCTTAAGATTCACCAGCGTATCCACACAGGAGAAAAACCTTTTCTCTGTAAAGAGTGTGACAAGAGTTTCAGTCTGTTCGATAATCTTAAGATTCACCAGCGTATACACACAGGAGAAAAACCTTTCCACTGTAAAGAGTGTGACAAGAGTTTCAGTCAGGTCGGTCACCTGAAGAGTCATCAGCGTAAACACACAGGAGAAAAACCTTTCAATTGTAAACAGTGTGACAGGACTTTTAGTTGGTTAGAGCAACTGAGGAGGCACCAGCGTATACACACTGGAGAAAGCTTAGCCAAAGGCAAGCAAAACAAATCCCAAGACTGAACTTTATTTTCAGACCATGTCCCAAATCTCCAATATGTGATTTTTGAAACATGGTGCGTGCAGCGCACACCAATATTTGGGGTGTTTCCCTGAAATTCTGAACTGCCTTTGCTAAATGTGTGTGCCAATCCATGCTTCATTTTATAGAAGTATATTCTGAAGTTCTGTTGTATTCTATTGCTAGTCTGGCCAAATCAAATACTCATATCTTGAAATTATAACTGATTAGTTTGGAGATCCCTTGACTAGCGTTTTACGACTTTGTCATTCACACCACGGCCATCGCAACACCTCCCCCTTATTTTTTTTTGAGCGGTGGTAAACCGCTCCTATACGTGGCTGTCCGTGTGTCTGTAGGCTTTTTCCTCAGCGTTTTGCCATAGTAAAATGTGTGTACGTAGCATCATGTTTGTCTAGTGATGTCATATGTCGTGTGTCTGTAGCCTTTTTCCTCAGCGTTCTGCCATGGCAAAACGTGTGTGTATAGCATAACCTGTACATCCTAGACTCAAATCCTAGTCTGAAGACGTTATGCAAGCACGACCACCGCTCACTTCACATTGGGTGTGATTTTTTATTTTTATTTTTTATTATTATTATTTTTTGCGGATCTGCACTGACTCAGAAATAGCCCCTATGGAATCCTCAAGACTGAAATCAGTCCCCAGGACTGAGAACTTTAACCCCTGCTTTTAGTCAGATGAACTGAAGAGAAACCAGCATATCCACACCAGAAAAAGCTTGGCCAATGGCATGCTTTGTGAGACATACATACGTACAAACAAACAGACAAAGCCAGATGTAGGAGTGGTTAAATAAAGGGTGTGTGTGGACCCCTTTGAGTACAAAGCAGTGTTCTGTAATGGTGGCCACTAATTTGCATATTTAGGAGTAGGCTTACCACTTATCACATTGTCTGACTCTCAGAACATAGATATAGACACGTATTTGTCAGTTTTGCTTGCCTTGTTATAGAACTACAGTATAGATCAAAATTAGCAATTCCGGCAGCCATTTTGTTATGCAAATTAAAAGGTCAAAAACTCAACATTTCGGGGGGCACGGTGCGTCAGTAGCGCTGTCGCCTCACAGCTAGAAGGACCTGAGTTTTATTCCCACTGGGGGCGCTGGGGGCGTGTTCTCTCCTCCGCGTCATCAGTGCCCATACCCTAGGTGGGGCTGGCGAAAGGGCCTATCTGTGTGAAGTTTGCATGTTCTCCTAGGGTAGGTGCCCTGATTAAAAACATGCAGTAATCCTAGTCTCTATACTGCCTCCCCCTGGCCAGCCCTGATGGAGGGGAAAGGAACTGGTTGGAATAACGTATTCCTTCCATGTGCTACGTCTAAACCGAGAAAGTCCTCCCTGTCAGGTGAAAAGAAGCAGCTTGGACTCATCATGCATAGAAGGAAGCATGAGGTCAGTCCGTTGTTCTCCCCAGGTTGGCAGAGGGAGTGTAGCGCCCAGGATTACATGATTAGATAATTGGCACTGGGTGAAAAAAATGGATTACAAAAATCTTGGGATATACGTATATATACTGTATATAATAAAAATGCCTTGGTTCCCCACTTTTACCCCCAAATACCTCTAACCTCCTTTTAATCCCACTGGACTACACCAAGAAGACTCCAATCTTTATTATAACAGCCGTCTCTTTATAGACACTCTGTCTATAAAGTACTGTGACCTACAGTGCTATGTCATTCTGTTACTTTCATTCCAACTGAGTCGCCCCGCCCCATCACCAGGAACGCTGGTCCCTCATTGGCTGTTAATGATGACGTGGCCAGAGATTCTGGTCCCTGATTGGGCTACGGTCTTCAACAAGAGAAGACACCGACATACCGGTACATACAGTACATACATACATACATACATACATACACACACACACACACACACACACACACACACACACACACACACACACACACACACACACACACACACACACACACACACACACACACACACACATACATACATACATGTACATACAGTACATACATACATACATACATACATACATACATACATACATACATACATACATACCCGGCCGATTACAGTAGTTAATAACTTAATAAAGTAATGTTATTACTGCTTGCGCGAGTAATAACAATAATACATCATCAAATCTATATAGCACTTTTCTTAATACCCAAAGTCCCTTTTACAACAAAACAAAATAAACATCTTTATTAGGAGAGAGATAGTTAAAAGGCTGGTGGAAGAGCCTACAGGTACTGGATTCTACTCTATGCTGTGTGACCGTTAGTCACACAGCAGCTGGAAGGAGCCCGGGGTGCCATGTCTTCAATACAGAGAGGGGTGGTGGTCATGGTCTGACGACACAATACTTTTCAGTTCATTAAGACCGGAAATTATTTCATGCTTTAACTATTGAAAAATAGCAGATATACAAGCTCACGAGTGCCGCGCTGCGAGCTTGTAGCTATTTTTGAAAAATCTTGATTTTTTGGGGAGGGCAAATCTTTGAATATATCTTTTTTTTTGTAACTCAAATATTTGAGGGGTCCCTGGAACAACAGATGAGATGGCCGAATACATGTCATTTTGGGGGTCCTTGACATGAAAAAGTTTGAGAACCACTGATTTAGAAGAAGGATTTAGAAGAAATGTATAGAATTGGGTCAAAAATATTCAAAGCTTGCACAAATTTTCACGATTTTTCAAAAATAGAAGCTCACAGCACAGCTGTGAGCTTGTGTATCATCTATTTTTCAATAGCTTGTAGATCTGCTATTTTTAATAGTTAAAGCATAACATGGTTAAAGTAATAATGCGTAATAATGCATTCCCGGTCTTAATGGGTTAACACAGAAGAAAAAGGTTTGTGGAATAATGAATTTGAATACTAGAAGCACACTGTCTTCACCTGCAAAACCTTTATTGCTACAACGTTTGTCCGAGTGACTGAAACGTGTGAATAAATGTTTTGTACAGTAAGTGAAGACGGTGTGAGGTACTCCCCATTCAGTTTATTAACACACTCATCATTCCCAAACGTTATTTTATGCACATCACTTGCTGCAGGCACGTGAATGGCTTTTTCTTCTGTTCAAATCTGAAGAGCAACGTGAGGCGATCAAAGCCAGCTCATCAACTATAGCTGACATTGTCTCATCAGTGTCTGTTGACCGTTGCTGCAGCTTGAATGGCTTCGTAGATTCATTTGTCAACACTATAATCAGTGTTATGTAAATGATCATTATTATTTTACTTCAGCCATTTATCATATCGTCGTTGTCGGGCAGAAACCTCGTAACTCCAAGTTTCAAATTTGTAATTTTTTTCGCAAAGCAAAGCCCTGCTTCATCGTACAAGACAGTCGCACAAGACTAGTGAAAATAGCAGATCGGCTGTTTTCACTAGTTTGAATCATTTTTAAAATGCTAAATGCAAAACAAACGGTTTTGGACATACAAGGTTTCCACCCGACAGCAACAACATATTATGCTATGTTGGATGTAATGTGTATACCGCACCCCCTATAGGGGTCTCGGAAACCCTCTGTTTGAATACATGTAAATCGAAGAAAAATAGTAACAAAATAAAATAGAAAAAGCTCAACTTCAGTGGAACAGAAGCAGAGTTGAGAGGAATAGAGTACAGCACGATACGGTGCTGTAAATGAGAGTGGAATAAAAAGTGCAACAGTAGAATCCCAATAGAGTAGAATCCAGTACCTGTAGGTTCTTCCTCCAGACGTTAACCGCAGCGAACGCCAGTTGCATCTGTTTCCTGCGAGCGTCTTTGTGTCGTTTGTAGGCAATCTCGATGAAGATGAGGAAGATTCCTGCCACTATGCCCCCGGCAACCAGCATGAACACACCTGGGACAACATGATTCACGTTAGTAGTAGCCTAGTATTATAGCAGCCCTCATAGCACCTCTCCAACAATTCCACTGTTCATAAGTCGCTAAAGGCAACTCGACGCCAGCTGGACTGGTCCACAAACGCATCTCAGAAGAAGTGATACTTTTACTAGTCAATAACCATAATAGACCTGTTGGTTTATTATGGTTATCTGGATACCTTTTGGCCAATTCATGGTTGGAACACTTGGAAGTTGGAACTATAGCTGTTGTATAAATGCAGCTAAAGTATCATAACTTCATCCTCTCGTGCCTATTTTGGGCATATCATTACAGGTGAAACTTTCCCAAAAACATTTAAAAGACATTCTAAATTCTTAAACGTAAAAGAAATAATAATCAAAGATTGGGAACAATGTTGTTTATTCTGTCTATATGTTACAGAACAGAGAGCGTCTCCAGTGTGATTCCTACCAGCCATGTTCTCAAAGGTGAGCGTTGCCGGGGCGTTGCTCCTGGAGTCACACTCCTGGTATCGAACCCAGGTCTTGTCCAGGTCCTCCATGAAGCCGTTCTCATGAGAACTGAGCACAAGGCATAGCAGGCACAACAATGTATCCAACACTGACACACAGGGACGTGCATAGAATGTTAGAGAGGCGGGGCTGAAATGTATAAAAGGGCCTTTTGGTGGAAATATTGAAAATAGCAGACCTCCAAGCTCACAACGCGTCGCAGCGGGACGCGCTGTGAGCTTGGAGGTCGTCTATTTTCGGTGCGTGATATCACACTGATATAAGCATAATCAAGTGCTCCAGTGTAACACTTGAGATGTGGCGTAACGGCATGGATTTCTACACAGAGAGAGCAATTTTTTCACAAGATGCTGCATTCAAGTTCAGGAGAGTTTGGACAAGACTATTCTCTTGAATGCTGCCTTCAGGTATGGCATGGAAAGAGGGGCATTTGCATTTCTTTCACCATAGTAAAAACTGCATCCATGGTCTGGAGAGGGCACATTTTACAGAAAAGAGCAGGGGCTCAAGCCCCCTTTGATGTCTATGTGTGCACGTGCCTGCTGACACATCAACCCAACATTATTACCAGGAGGGAAATCCATGCCTTTGCTTTTCCATGCCTCTCGTCGTCATTCATATTTGTCGTCGGTGGCCCGCGGTGGGGATAGCGATGCTGTCGGGCATAAACCGCCTTTCTCCATATTCTAACTTTTTGTGTTTTCTTCGTAAATCAATGTCCTACTTGATCATACCACGGCGTCACACAAACGTATCAAAAGTAGCACATCCGAAGCTTGAAACGTGGCATGTTTTGAGCTTGTAGATCTGGTACTTTTAATACTTTTGGACATATACTGTAAGTTTTCCATCCGACAGAGACTGTTTCATGCCTACTTTTGGTAAGACTGAATTAAATACTGTTATAGGTACATCTATTTCCTTTTGGGAAATGTAGACTATCTGATATGTTTTGTATATATGATTGATGCCATAAGGTAATTTAACCACTTAAACCCCAGCATCCGTATTCCGGGACAACTTTCACAGCTTGTCAGTCAGCTACTAGTTTAGAACCCTGAGGGACTCCGCTTAAAGGAGTTTAACTCATTCAGTGCCAATGACGTCTCTTGACGTCTTTTTTTCAATGGGCCTGGGTGCCAATGACGTCTTTGACGTCTTTTGTGTTTTTTGTATAGAATTTTTTTTATTTTTTTTTATTTTTTTCATTTTTTTTTTTTTTTTTAAAGATGTCAAAATGACCTGAGATCAGAGAGATGGTTTTCTCTGTTTGTGTGTTGGCTCCCTCGTTTAGCTGATTGAGAAAATGTGTGTCCATTCTAGTGGATGGACACTTTTTTCATTCAAACAGCTCTATCTCTGGAACCATTTGTCTGATTGACAAAATTCTTTTTGCCACTGAATCACAACAACTGTGTCTGTTTCTGTGGGGAAAATTATATAAAAAAAAACATTTTTTTTCATTGCATAGTAAAGAAAAACATAAAAAATCGTGGCACATCTACCTTGGAGCCATTTTGGCACTTGGCATTGGGTGAGTTCTTAAGTGGTTAATAAAGAATGTCCGCTAACCCCTGGTGTCACTGTTTTGGAAAGCTATCTCAGAATTGTAAAATTGTAAAAAAAAAAAAAAAAGAGAAAATATTAAAACACTGACTATCTTTAATTGTGACACCAGTAAGCAAGCCTTTGTTGCCTTTGTTTGCACAATTACTGTAGATTCCAACCAGGTTCTCCTTCTTGATATCTTTATATTTCAAGACATGATACAGTATGACATGTTTTCTTTGTACCTGAGAATGGCCAGGGATACGTTCTGTTTCCAGGGACTGTCCTTCCGCATTCCTATCCCAAACCCTGATCTGAAGAACAACTCTCCGGTCGTCACCAAGTCACACTTCTGAGACGCCTCGAACTCCAACACAGCACTGTCCCAGATGAACGCATGAAGCTTACTGTAGAGAGCAGAGGAGAGGAGTGTACAGTGTTTCTGATTTCGGGATATCAGAGGCAATTTATTAGTCTGACATTTCATTAATTTGTTACTTTGTCCATGTAGATGTGTGTTATAACTAAGACTGTATACCCTGTGTTAGGGTGGATGTGTATAGGACATATTTGTGTGTAGCCAAGATATATTTACAGTAAGTGTCTAAGTGATATCTTGTATACTGACACATCTATGTCAGCCAAGAAATATTAATACATTATTTAGTATAAGGTTAGAAAATTCAACCGAGAAAATGTTGCCTTCGACAGTATCACCAGACCCTGAATGCGACCCTGAAAGCTAGCGCAATTCAGGGACTGGAGCCAAGCTAGTTCTTCCCATATCCATGATCGATCAGGTGTAATATTGATCAACTTCTTACTTGTCTCGGACCGCCACGATGGCTTCTGCTGCACTCTCGTAGTTGTGCTTCTCCATGTGTCTGTACATGGTGCTGAGTTCAACCTAGTGTGGGGATTTAAGGGGAGCACATGCTAATTTCGTGCAATTTTGACTTAAAGCGTGAAATTTTGCACAGATGTAGCCCAGGGCTTGCTCTAATGATTTAGCTAGGGCGCCCGAGTCTGCGACCTTCGGGGTCGCCACAGCGGCAAAATCAAGTTGGGTTCCCATTGACTTTCTATACAGGAGGAAAATACCCAGATTTCTTTTTTTTCTGGGTATTTAAGGAGGATCTGAGGGGTCTAACTAGGGGTTTGTCATGATGCTGAATCCATTGCAGGCATTTGTTTTGCACAAAAAACATTCAGTGGGCTAGAAATGGCCTCAGAAAACAATACACGTATGGGTGAGTATTCATGTTAGTCGGAGGCCTTAGGGTTTTTCTTTCTCGTGCTAATCAGTCTAAAAGTTCAACATTTTGCACAGATGTAGCTCAGGGCATGCTCTAATGATTTAGCTAGGGCGCCCGAGTCTGCAACATTCGGGGTCGCCACAGTGGCCAAATCAAGTTGGGCTCCCATCGACTTTAGTGATGAAAAGTGATGAGTCATCACTTTTCAGAGTTTTGTTGGTGCTGTGGTGACCCCGAAGGTCGCCGACTTGGGCGCCCTAGCTAAATCATTAGAGCATGCCCTGAGCTACATCTGTGCAAAATTTTGCACTTTTAGACTGATTAGCGCGAGAAAAAAAAACCCCTAAGGCCTCCGTCTAACATGAATACTCACCCATACGTGTATTGTTTTCTGAGGCCATTTCTAGCCCACTGAATGTTTTTTGTGCAAAACAAATGCCTGCAATGGATTCAGCATCATGACAAACCCCTAGTTAGACCCCTCAGATCCTCCTTTTAATACCCAGAAAAGAAAAATAATCTGGGTATTTTCCTCCTGTATAGAAAGTCAATGGGAGCCCAACTTGATTTGGCCGCTGTGGCGACCCTGAAGGTCGCAGACTCGGGCGCCCTAGCTAAATCATTAGAGCAAGCCCTGGGCTACATCTGTGCAAAATCTCGCGCTTTAAGTCAAAATTGCACGAAATTAGCATTTGCTCCCCTTAAATCCCCACACTAACCTGTCTTCTGAAGTAAATATCCACCGAACTCTGCTTCACTGTGGCATAGATGAACTTATCTGATGGGTTACGCAGCTAGGGGAAGGGGAGGGGAGGGGAGGGGAGGGGAGGGGAGGGGAGGGAAGAGAAGAGAAGAGAAGAGAAGAGAAGAGAAGAGAAGAGAAGAGAAGAGAAGAGAAGAGAAGAGAAGAGAAGAGAAGGAGATATTAGACTTCTAAGAGATTAATATTGACAACATATTGATTGTGCGCAGGGACGTGCAGAGAATTTTAGAGAGGCAGGGGCTGAAATTTCTAAAAGGGCCCTTTGGTGGAAATATCGAAAATAGCCGACCTCCAAGCTGGAGAGGGCACTTTTTACAGACGGATAAAAGGGAATGGGCTCTGATTGTGCGTATTTGAGTGCATGCGTGCCGTGCGTTACCCTGGGGTCATTGATGCCGGTAATGCGCTCCTCAGGCCGGTCCAGCACCAGGAAGGCTGCGAGGTTAGCAGTGTAGGACGCTACGATAATCATAGCAAAACCCGCCCACACCATACCCAGAATCCTCGCTGAGAAACTCCTAGGGGCTCCTATTAACACACACACCGTTTCCATTAGGACAAATTGAAAATGACTCTACACTTGATTTTTAACCACCAACTCCAACACCCCTGTTCGGGAGGGAGCATTCACCAAAAATAGCAGCAACTGCAAGCTCACAACGTGTCGCGATGCGAAACTTTGTGAGCCTGTAGGTCTGCTATAAGAGATTTGGTGTGTAGATTATCCCAAAAAGTACAGTGCAAGTCAGGTCCGTCTGACAAGAATAGAGGGAACTGAAGCGATTTTGATAAATTCCCAATATTATCAAAGTTTTCTGCGGCACCTCTAGTATGGACTTGTGTCACGGCACCCGAGGGTGCCAGCCACAGCACCCACTTTGAGAAACGCTGCCTTAGACTACATATCCCAGAATGACCCAGTGCTTGGGGACCAACCTTCTCCTATACCAGAATTCAACAGTACTCCCCAGGAGAACCACATGGCCGAAGAGAGAGTCAGGGCATCCTCCTCCTCTTCTTCGCTGTTCACTTTAAACCTTCCAAAAGGGCTGCAAGACACACATGCATGATATGTGTTATGATGTCATATATTAACACATACCCAGGCTTTATTTTGACTTGAACACCCTTTACGTCTGTGTGTTGGTTAAAATAATATTGAACCAATGAAAAGTAGTAAAAAGCCCTTTGGTCAAAACCTCCTAACTCCACTTGAGCTCATTTTCCCGAAAATGAACATTTTGGAGTAGAGATATTCTTATCATATACTTCACCTTTATTTGCCCT